>NW_022437004.1:540627-605627 GCF_009761245.1 Sapajus apella | reverse complement strand
TAACAATTCACTCGGAGTAAAGTCAGTTCTAAGTGTTCAACATCTAAGTGTATTTTAATAATCAGGGCAGTCATATGTAATCCAAAAGCCTTTCCTATATCTTATTTTTTCCCAGGGCTGCTATCATAACCTTTCAGAGAACAATCAGCCACAAAATGGTGGGATTCCTAAAGTGCCAAAAATTACAGTTACAAAGTTCGAAAATGACTAAGATCTACCCAGGACTGATGTGCTATTGAACACCGTATCAATGGAGTTTAAGATCTTTCCATGCCTACAGCTTTAAGGTTACCTCAGGGCAGAACTCACAGGTCTACACACATTCTAATCCCCTTTTACCAGAGAGGAAGGGTACCATTAGAATTCCACCCTTTTTCTGAAAAGTGCGTGTGCGTGTGCGTGTGTTCTTCTTTTTTTTTTTTTTTTTTTTTAAATAACGTTTCTGTGCACTGGAGAGTTAATTATCTAACCAGGGGGACTGTCCAGGACAGTATTTGATTTAAAAGGCTCGAGGCTTTAGGTGCTCAATTAAGTAGCTATCGGTCTCAGACTGGACTATAATGGGCTCTTTTCTCTTTAACTCAAGCAACGGGGAGATATACCCCAGGTCAGGCTAATTAAAGCCAGGGGAGTCTTTAATTGTGATGACAGAATCGGTTTCAGTTTCCTTTCTTTGGGTCCTCAGTCCAAGAAGGTCGTTAATATTTCAGCATTTGGGCAATGCAATCAAAAACAAACATCAAGAGGTTCCTTACATAGGGAAAAGGGAAAAGATGGGAAGAAATTCCACCAAACCACTGCACTGGGAAGAAATTCCACCAAACCACTGCACTGGGAAGAAATTCCACCAAACCACTGCACTTTAAAGGTGCTTTGTTCCTATTTGAACACCACCATGTAGTTTTATTCCTGTTGGCCCGCTCAGCTCCAGCTCTCCTTGCTGGCATTAAGAGATGGAGGGCAAATCGTATTTTTAGTTTACTATCAATGCTTACCATCTTTCAGTTACTTCAATGACCAATAGGTGGGCTTATTTTCAATTGCATTATTACTTAAAGCAAAATACACGCAATATGAAGCGCTACCTGGCTGTGTTTTCTAAACTGCTTTCAGGCAAGGAAAGGTACGTTTTCTAAGAGTGTGGCTGAAAGGTATACATTTGTACCTGCAAGTAAATATCAGCAACCTATCTGAGGAGAAAAATGCACATCCACAACTACTGATCCAGAAGCAATTGGTTTTCCAGCCGGTTCCTATATTTAATCTAAATTCTGCACCAGCTATATTAAATGTAACAAAGAAATGCAACCCAGAAATTATGCCTAGAGCGAAGTCCATTAAAGGTACTTCGGAATAACTAGAGACCAAGCACCTTAAAAGCACCAGAAGCTATTGATACTTAAGAGGGGGGTTGTGCATAATCGCAACTGCTGCATTAGAGAGGGGAGGGAGGGGGAAAAAAAATCAGCCAAATTACGCTTGGTTAATTCAGAGTAACAGATCTGCCCCCAAGTGAATTGGAGGCCTTGAATTAATTCTGTTATGACAAATCAAGATAAACGTTCCCCCTAAATTGCATGCGATTTAATTAATTTTTGAGATCCTGGTTTTTTTTTTTTTTTTCCTAGCTAATAGTTCACATGCTCCTGTGCTGTCATTGTGCTTGAGTGGGCAGACTTCAAAGTGATATTAAATAACCAACTATTAGATTTACCTAGCACGTCCTATTGGAAAAGTGCCATTTAATTACCTAGCCTGTTCAATTAAAGGGACAGCATTCTCTGAATATAGCAGCTTGCTGTTGATTACCAGGGAAATGAACTCGCTGTCTGGCGGCGCCTCCATTCCTAACGCCACCCCCTCCCCAAACACACCCTCCACCACCAACTACCAATTCTCCCCACCCTCGCCCCAGGCCCCCACCCCCGGCCGCGCCGCGCTCACTGCGGCTGCGGGCGCCACGTGAGCCGCCCGAGCTGAGCCCAAGGAAAGAAAGCGCGACCTGCTAGCCCGGCTCCCGCCCTGCGCTCGCCCCCTCGCGGGCCGAGGCCGCCCGCTGGCTGGGCGCTCGGACTGCGGCCTCGGGCGGCGCCGGCCCGGGTGCGGACCGCCCGGCGAGCGAGGGCCCGCCGACGACCGCCACCCGAGCTTCCGGCGCGTTTCCTCGCCCTCCCCGGACCTGGAGCCCCACCCGTCGGTCTCCGAACTTCCTCCTCTCGCTGCACTTTCCGCGCCAGTCTTCGGGCCCGAGGTGGGGGTGGAGGAAAGAGGGTTTGAGAAAAGAGAAACGGAGTTTCCAAAGCTACTTGGGGCGCTTGGGTGGAGCTGAGGGGTAGGGAGCCGGGGGAGGGGGAGGGGGCAGCCTTAGGACAAAGTGGGGGGACATGCAGACGTTGGTCCCTTTAAGACCCACCCTCCCCCTCCGCTCTACAACCCCCGCTTCATCCTTTTCCCTCCCTCTCTTAGAGGCCAATTTTGTTAATTAAATGTTTTGTTTGCGACGCAGCTCTCATTCATTGCGGACACGTCATTCGGAGCAGATCTAAGCCAGAGACCAGATCTCATTAGATAAAGCCCATCAGAACTAAGAAAATGGAGGAGCCACTAATTAAAGCTTTTAATTGTGCGGATTCGCTGCAGCAAGGCAGCCGCTTTATCTGAAATCTTGGAGGGAGAGGAGGCAGAAGCCCAGCTCTGCCCAAAGACACTTGGCCGCCGAGGGGGAGGGGACTGGTAAAGGCGCCCCCTCCTCTTGCAGCCCCCTCCCCCGCCCTCTGGCCGGCATTTCCCGGCTCTCCCGCAGCTTTTTTAGCAAGTCCTTGTTTGTTTTCAAAAAACCACAATCTCAGAGACCGTTTAACAGCCCCTCGGTAAATCGCTCCGTGGTCTCAGCCGGACCTAGGGGTCCCCTTCACCTGGCGGCGCGCGAGCAGATTACTCCACTCTTCCAACAGTGGTCCCTGCGACATTGAAAGCTTCTCCAACAAGTGGACTTGGGGGAGACTGGGGAGGGGATAGCTGAGAGGAACAAGAACGCCTGCGCTTCCCCACTTTCCCACCCTTTGGGCATCTTGATGGGCTGAGAGAAGGAACACTGAAGGAAGACTTAAGTAATCTCTTAAATTGGAGAGGAAGAGGGGCTTAGCTGCTGGTGAGCCCTGAGCGAAGTGTGAGGCCATCAATCTGGTACTGAGCTAGAACTCATCTCTCCTAGAGAAAGATCTAAGGTCCTCGGGGTAGCATCTAGTTCAGGAGGGAGTCTGGCTCCAGTTTCCAGATTCAAAGGGAAAAAAGGAAGTAAGAACGTAGATCCGATTAATTAAGGCTCAGGGCTGTGCACACATCCTCCACTGCTCCATTAGGGCACAGGAAAACACCAAAACGTCATTTACATTTGGCCCCAAGAATAGAGAAAGGCATGGACACAATTCCCAGGGAGCCACTTGCCTAAACTTGTCCTGGGGGAATACAAGTGGACCCATCTTCTTTTTAATTAGTTGTAATCAGAAGCGAGGGGTTTTTGGTCTTTATTTTTATTTTTTAAGGCACTTGGAGAAGAGATGAATATGTACCATTCACGGAATCTTAACTCAATTTTTCCACTTCAAACCACACTCTTTTTTTACCACAGTTTTGCTTTCTATTTAATTACAATACTGTCAAAGCTCATGGCATTGCTTGGAAGGAGAACCAGAAAGCATTACCCATGTTCCCTCTGATTTTCCAACATTTACTTCTAAAAGAACACTTAGTGAAATTAATGCTGCCATCTTAATTTAAAAATAAAAGCCCTCTCCCTTCCTGTATTTCTTTTACTTGACTGATTGAGGATGCCAGCAGAGTGGACACAGGTTGCATTATCAAAATAACTAAATGTCATTTTACTCCATCATCTTACACTAATGATATCACTGGGGTAAACATATCCACACTCAGCTCCGAACTGCACTGGGATCTTCTGCAATATTAGCCACAGAGTAAGGCGAATCACAATGGAGCTAAACTTTGAACAAAATGTCTCATCCATTGATTAACCCACACTGAAAATGAAAATTGTCTACTAATCACTTAAAAGAAAAAGGTTTAGGACAAATTTACATAGGATGAAATTCTTCTTAAAGTGTGATTTTCTAGTATCAACTGTGTGCGTGTGGGTTTTTTTTTAATTACTGGATGTTGAAACAGAACACCTCTTAGAAGCATTCATGTGCATCAGTCTATCAAACCATTTACTCAAATTAAATGTGTAATCCTTCAAATGCCTCCTTTCAAATTAATGAGTTTAAGTAGCTTGAGTTCACCTGAAAAGATCCTATAGGCACCTGACCTCCTGAATGCTTTCCATTAATTGCACTGCAACTTGTTGGAAAAGACTGCTTACATGGACATATGAATGTTCCTATACATTGCTTTAAAATGCAAGATTAGTATAATTCTATAGTCTCTTTTTCTAAATCTCTTTTGGGGATCAAGGGCAGTGATACAAACGACAACAACAAAAAAAAACCCAAAACCTGAACATGCTTCAAGTGAAAAAACCCTGCAAATTCGACATCGCAAACCACACACTAACTGAATTATTGCAAGCCTATCCTAACAGTATGAAGAGAGACATTAGCACTAGGTTTTATTTCTTGGGGTTTTTTTCTCTATAAGAAGAATTACAAGTCTTTAAACTGATGGATAATTAGCATATTTCACAAGGAGCACAAAGAACCAATCAACAACTTTCCACTCAAAAAAGTTTAAACATGCTTATGTAAATATCATAATAAGCCATCACCATAGACCAATCATTTCTCAAAAACTACACTTGTATTTTTAAGTCAACCTTTGTCTCCGTGGGTTCCTACCGTGTTTTAAGAACGCAGCTTAACTCCCGCTTGAAATGTTTGCTTTTAGCCGCAAGTCCAGTTGAGGCTGACCACTTAAAACTCTGGGACCAGAGGGTACTCAACCTTTGCACATCTAATGGCCCAGTCCCACCAGATGGTCTTTACTTAGTATGGCATTTGCCATTAATTTGCCATCAGATATTGGAAGACTAACACATGCTTCCTGAACCCCTTAAATTCCGTCAACTAGAAGATTTTTGAGGTGAAGGCTGCAATGTATTCCCATAGGTGCCTCCTCCTTTCCTCACAACCCTGTTAACCTTTGGCTTTGCCATTGCTCTGCTCGCCCTTCTCCAGGAAAGGCAGCAAAGCCTTACCTAATGTAGTCATTTCTGCAAAGGATCATGCCGCTCTTGGTGTAACAGGACGTGCCGATGTCGCCCAGTTGCGCCTGGCAGCAGGAGCACTTCAGGCACCGGCTGTGCCAGTAGCTGTCCATGGCATAGAGCAGAAAGCGGTCCGCAATCTTGCCCCCGCAGCCTGCGCACCGCTTCCAGGAGAGGGAGCCGGCCGTCACCGGGGGCGGCTGCGAGCTGCTGCCCGGATTCACCATGGTCTGCAGAGGGCGGGAAGGGACAGGGAGAGAAAGACAAAACAGGGGCGATGCAAAAGTTAGTAATCGCCGGAGGAAGAACAAGCCCATTCCCCTCCTCCCCCCAGAGTTGCTGGAAGGAAGCAGCAGGGCAAGGGCGGGAAGGAGGCTGAGAGGGAGAGGGAAGGAGGGAGGCTCGCCGGCAGCAGCCGCCTGTTTACTTTTCTCAAGCTTTGTTCTGGGGCCACGAGCTCCTCTCAACTTTCCTGCGCTTGCCGCCGCTGACAATTTCAGCTCCGGTACTGTCAAAACTCCGAGAGCAGGCTCCGCGGCGCGCTCCACCCCTCGCGGCGCCTCCTCCCAGCCCCCGCCTCCGCCCACTGCCCCCTCCTCCCCTCCTCCGCTGCCCGCCTCCAGCAAATGAGGGTCAAACCCACCCACCGCCGCACCCGGCCCCTCCCCAGCCCCCGCCGAGCCCCGGGAGAGAGCCAAGGGGAGTGGGGAGGCGGCGGCCCCGCCGGAGCCTCGTTCCCTCCCGGGCGCTGCCCTGGGAAGTGCAGCTGCAGTTCACAAGTTGGAAATAGTTCGGTTTTCCGAAAGAGAAGGAGGGAGGGACGAGCAGACGGGAGATGGAGAGCGTGGTGGTGGGAGGGAAGGCAAGGTGGCGGGAGGGGGGTGCAGTGTGTAAAGTTGCGAAACTGGTTTTTCGTATTTTAAGCAGCACCTTTCACATGCCATTGTGGTGACCGCCATCTCCCATTATTGTTCCAAATCTCATTTCATTTTGAAGATCAATGAGTGTTTTCTCTGGGTTTTCAGGACACAGGCAAGAATAATAGATCATTGAACTTTAGGATGCCTGCTAACTTCCTATACAAACACTCTCCACTTTGGTCTCACTAATCTGCCCTTGATCAGCAATTTAAATGCTAAAGCTTTGTTCCTCCAAAAGGGGGGTGGGGGGGCAGTGTTACAGATAATGCGCGAGAAGGCACCATTAAGGGATGCACAAGTTAAATTCGAGCCCGTCCTGCCGTCACCAAAAACTGCTTTAAAAAAAAAAAATTCCCCACTCTTTCTAATGAATGCCACAAGAGATGCAACTGGGGTATAATATAGGAATCAATTTATAAAGCTTAGCCTAAACCGATTAATTTGTTGCCTTCAATCCCGAGTCCAATAAAGTCCTAGTGTTCCTCCAGTCACTTATTCTATAAAAAGATCAAGTTATTTACTGCCAATTAAGCAGCCTGTTTTGTCTTTGTCCTCAGTAAGCTGAGAGTGTGGGCTCCCCCTGAGGCTCCCAGCTATCTGCTCAAGACATTCAGCTGGTACCTCAGAAGAAGGCGAAGTTTGCCTGTCCCTGGCCCAACTTGGGTGCTGCAAAAAAACGAGGAAGAGGGAACGAAACAAGGACTCCGGTTCCTTAAATAGGCCGATTTTAAACACATTTCCTCCGAAAGAGTCCCGGAACGTGTGTCCAGTGACCGCACAATAAACCAGAATAAGAACTGCACCAATTAAGCTGTAACAAAACCCTGAGACTTTGGAAACAGGACCACTCTAAAACCCATTAGCATTGCATTTATCCGAATGCATCATACCTTTATGTAAATTGATTTATCTGATGCATTTACTCGAGGAATTGCTTTTTGTTACAATTTCAGCCCTAACCCAAATGAATCTGCATTTCCTGCCCTAGGTCTTTAAACTGTTTCCCCCCCACACACACACCCCCCAACGTTTTAATCGCTCCGAATTCCTTTTTAAAAGGAGAGGGAGGGAGGAGATTCCAAGCTCTTCCCCGCCCCCATCTTTAGTGAGAGGTAAATATATATGTAATTTTTTTTTTGAAAAGGAAACATTACACTGAGAAAAGCATCCAGTAACCCCATTAGCTAAAGCTCTTAAGGACAAGCAATACCTTAATGCTGATTAAATCTAAAAGAGATGAATCAAGAGGACTGACCAGAAACTGACTCCCCTGATAACTAAGGACGGGCCCTCATCAAGTTTCATTTAGAGTTGGAAAAAAAAAAAAAAGAAAGCTTTTAAGTTAAATAGGCTTATACTCTAGTAATTACATAGCCAAGCAATTTAGGTCCTGGGATAGTCAGTGAAATAGAAAGCAGAACTGGCAGCTAGAGGCAAAATCTGCCCCCCTTTAACAACGTCTCTGGTGTTTTTTAATGGAGACCAAGGGAGGGACAAACGTAACGCTGGCAATTTGTAGTACAAAAATGGATGCTTAATTCATGTCTTGATTTTAATTAGGTGATTCACCGGATTTCTCCTGGATTGGAACAAAAGACTTATAAACCAAAAGGAATTTTTTAAAAAGAACCAGCAATACCGAATCCTGCTCACTTAGATCCTTCCTGCCACTGTTTCAAAAATAGTGTTTACTAGAAGGGGGGGTATCGTGACTACTCCCACCCCCCCAATACACTACTTCTCATACTGAAATCCTCATCTAAGTACCCCTTGCCTTTCCCTTATGAACCAGAAATATCCCCACCCCCTCTAGGGTCCCCACCAGCCCCGTTTCCAAGAAGAGCCCTTTTGTAAGCAGGAACCGCTACAAAGCTGGCGGCCCCGGGCTGCCCTCCGCGCTAGCTTGCAGGCCGGCCTCGGTAGTTTCAGACTCGCGCTTTATCTAAGCCGACGTATTGTTTACTTGCAATTTGGGACGGTCAGGGTAAGGAAGCCAAAGAAAACAGCCCTGGCCCGAATCGGCCCCCTCCCTCCCTCTCCCCGCTCCCGGCCCGCGGCTCCCCAGCCGCCCCCTTACCTGCTTTTCCCCTATATTGCAATATTGCGAGAGGCGGCGGCGGCGAAATGCGAGCGAAGGCGCTCGGCTTCCAGGGAAGGGGCGCCTGGGCTGGCGGCGCTGGAGGGAGGGAGGGAGTTCTCGCAGAAGCAGGAAAGGGGAGGAGGGGGCTAAGGGCAGCTTTTTTTTTTTTTTAATCGCGTTGCTCTGGGGCGGGTTGGGGGCCCCCGCGTAAGTGGCAGGCGGCCGGGAGCAGAAGTGTCAGTCTCAGTCCTCGTCCTTCTCCTCCGCCTCCGGCTGCGCGCGAGCAGCTGCAGGAGCCCTCGGCCCGCGCGGCGCGGCTTCAGGCGCGGCGCAGCGGCAGCAACTGCTGCAATCGCTGCTGCAAGTTTGGCAATGTGGCTTCACTTTGTATATTCCCCCGCCCGGCGGCCCCCGCCCCCGCCCGCGCTCCTCCCGCTCCTCCTCCTCCGCCGCCGCCTTCCTCCCTCCCGCGCGCTCGCTCGCTCCGGGCAGGCAGCGGCGGCTCGACTGAGCTCCCTGCACCTCCGGCCCGGAGCAGCCGCAGACACAACAGCCCCGGGAGCGGCGGCGGACGGTGGAGGCCGGTAGGCGGGCGCTCCCAGGAGTCGGCGCTGCGGCCGGCCGGGCCCGGAGCGCTGGAGCCTGCGCCGCTGCCGGGGCTGTTGCCGGGGCTGCTGCTGCCCGGCTCGGAGGCGGCGGCGGCGGCGGCGCTGGCCTCTAGCCGGCTCGCTCGCTCCCTCCGCGGCTCTTACACATGTGTTACTGACAGAGCAAAATCCCAACTACTCCCCGGCTCTGCCGCCGACGTCAGCGACCCTCAGCCACTGGGCGGCCGGATTGTTCAGGCGGAATAATAAAACCTGCCAATCCGTGGAAGGACAAAGGGATGACTGAAACGAGACTCGGGGGGCGGGGGAGAGAGCGAGGCGGCGGAACGGGCCGACGGAGGAGAAGGGAAGGGCCCGAATCAGGTGGGGAGAAGTGACCCGGGTGCCTGGCGCCGGGGACCCGCTTGGGCTGCCCTTCGCGACCCAGGATCCGGAGCCGAGATGCGAGGGGGCCGCACCTGCCTTCTCAGCGCTTGGGGCCCTGAGGACCGGCGCCCGCTTGCCCCTCGGGGACTGCCATCCCCTCGATCCGAGAGGGCACCCTTAGGAAACTTCTCATCTTTCTCAGAAATGGGTCTCTTCCTGTTTGGGAAGATAAGTCCTGCGTCTTAGGGCAGTGGACTTCCGTCCCCCAAATGCACACGCACACACACAATACAGGAGAGGATTTTTGTTGTTGTTTTTTTAATTCACGACATTGGAGATTTGTGAACCGTAGAGGAAGCTTAGTTAACAAGGTAGAAAGATAAGGGAAGTAATAGTTGCTAGCTAAATACTTCCTACTTACCTTCCCTTATCCCCTCATTTACCCGAGTATAAAAGTGCCTAGCAGACATTTCATAGGTCTTTGTCAATTGCTAGTGATGTAGGAGCACGGTCCTTATTTTAAAAGTTGTCGAAAACTTCGGGGAGAAAGACTTGCCCGACCACCCTCCTCACTGTGGAGGATGAGAGGCGGAAATTCTCATAGACCCCCAAAGCAATGGAAGTAATTGCAAGATTTGCAATCTCCAGCCTCCGGAGAGTAAGAAATGTCACCTCTACTATAAATCAGTTTTTGAGGAATGCTTTTAGGGTGCTAGCCTGAGAGTCTTTTTCCAAGGCCGAAGCACAACCTAGATGCTTGAATTACCTAGGCATTCGACTTTACTCTGCCAAATAGGTTTAATAAATCTCCAAACTGAGGCTAATATTAGGCCTGATTATTGTTAGTAAGTTCCAGAGAGATTTTTCTGGTGGAAATTATCATGAAAGTGCAAAGCCCTTCTGCTAAGTATCATTAAGTAAAACCAGCCTTGTGGGACAAGTTTTCATATTGTATTACACACAGTACTGCTAGATTGAGAAAAGGAACCTGAAGGAGAATCTGGTGAGACAATGCAGATGTTGAACATCTATGGTTTTAGTGTCTGTTTGGGGGATTTCTGTCTTTAAAACCTTCAAAATGAATAAGGCTGCGTAAGAAAGAATAATTATTACTCATACAATCAGGTAGAGGGCATTTTAAATATCAATTCAAATACTCACTTTTTAATTCTATCTTCTTAAAATTAAATGAATTAACTTCACTGATTTGTATTTAAAATTGCACTGTTATGATCAATTCACCTTGTGTGCATTTAAAAAACATTTTTTGATAGTAATTAAAATATCCTACACAGAAAACAGCTGCAGATGGGCATGATTAATTAAGGACCAACTTAAAGAAGATATAATGCTGCTTGAAGGTCAGTCAAGAAAACTCAAACCAGTTGAGGAAAGGAACCCCATAAACAAATAATACATTTGAATTCCCTGGATCATTTTCAATTTGTTAATAATTTATAATAAAATGAGATGACACAAGATCTTAGTGGGGGCTACAATTAAGTTATGATTTGTTATGTGCAAGTATATTTCCTTCTCTGGGCCTTGCTTTTCTCATGTACAAATGAGAAAATTAAGCCAAATGGTCTTTAGTTTTCCTTTTTTAAAATGATTTTCTTAGATAGAACACATAATGCATAGATGTATAATGAACTGTGGTATGTTTCAGTATTTTTCCTGAACTGTGTACGCTAAAATGAAATCTTAATTCCTGAAGGTAACGTGAGAAATTTAACCAGACACGCGTTCAGCCATCACTGAGTGATTATCCAAAGGATCCCAGTAGTTGTTTGTGGAAGGAAGGAAAGTGAGATGGCTAAAACTTTGAATACAGAGCTCTAGGCTACAAGGGCCTACATTTTAGGAGGTGGTTTTAGTGCTTCAGCTCTAATTCCGTGTGGAGTCAGGTCTTTAAGTATGTCCTGGTAGATTAGAGTGGGTGGGAGCGTATTACTAGAGAGCTTTATTTGCTGATGTGTGGTTATAGAAATACAAAAGCGATAATGGCTAACAGTCTCTCTTCTGAGAGGTAGGGAGTAAATACATTCGCTGTAATCAAAATTCAGGTGTACTTTAACCACAGCGCCACCTCTCGGTAGTCTTTATTTCTGCATTCTTTGCGTTTAGCAGTCCTTTCTCATCCTCATTTGCGGTCTGGAAGTGCCTGGTTGAGTGGGTAGCAATGTCAATCTTTTATTTCCACTGATGCGAGACACAAAAACCGTGTAAACACACACAAATTCATTATGGGTAAATAAATTCTGTATTTGGGTATTCTTCAAACAAATATTAAAAACTGCATAAAGTGATATTCCTGGTATAAAGTAAAATTGTCTAACTCAAAATAATGTTATATTGTGCCCCACAGTTCAAGAAACCTCTGCTGATATCACATATTAGTCATTCAGCCTACTCATCTGCAATGAGATATAGGAGTATGAGGCTTTGAAAAGAAAGATACATGTAAATGGTTTCTTTCTTGAATCCTAATTAAATGTGGGAACCATATTGATCCTTGATCAAGCCCCCATTTTCTCCATTTGCCCCAGAATTCTTTGTTCATAGTTTCCTTTCTCTCTTATGTCCTTCAATCATAATCATTCTTTTCTCCAAGTGACAGTTCTCTAAGAATCTCCTCTGGACAGCCAGAGGTTCTCCACAGACCTGTGTAGCCTTTAATGTCTGGAGAAAGTCTAGACTATTTGATGCCGATGTGACCTCCAAGACAACACGCCCCAGCTCTCTCTCAGGAAAAAATATTCTGTCCTTTTAATGTCAATGCAAAACCGTTTTTGAAGAAAGTCTTTTTAGGAAGGAAATTTTTTAAAAAATCTGCTCACCTTTACCTTTATTACTGTCATCACAGAGATCCCTTGATATTGAAAGTTTCCTCCAACGTGAATACAAAAAGCTTGAGTCTAGGACAACAATTCCAAAGTGTAAAAGGTGTGGAGCGAAAAGGAAACAGTAGTTACCAACAGACAGAACCCAAGGAAGAGGAAGGGCAGGTTAGGTCCTGGGACAGTTTTTTTTTTTTTTTTTTGTGGTGGGGAGTATGGCACAGTAAGTAGAGTCAGGGACCTGCTGCTTCATTTAAGGAATTTACAGCCACAGTGGCCCATACGTGTAATCCCAGCACTTTGGGAGGCTGAGGCAGGCGAGTCCCTTGAGTTCAAGACCATCCTGGGCACCATGGCAAAACTCCATCTCCACTAAAAATGCAAAACTTCAGCTGGGTTTGATGACATGTTCCCCGGAGTCCCAGCTGCTTGGGAGGCTGAGGTGGGAGGATCACCTGAGCCCTGGAAGTTGAGGCTGCAGTGAGCTGTGATTGTGTCACTGCACTCTAGCCTGGGCAGTGAGAGTAAGGCCCTGCCTCAGGGAAAAAAAAAAGAAAAGAAAAAAAGGAGGAGAACTCAACATCTTGAAAAGCCTATATTTCAAAGATACCGTATCTTGGCTTTAAAATTGATATTTAATAATACTTTGATTTTACTGACTGCCTTTTTAGTCTTTCTGAAAATTCTTTATAAATATCTCACTAAATGTTTCATATGATAAATGTTTCTAATAGTTGCCTTATTAGAACATTTTTATTTGTTTTTTTGTTAAAGCAATCCAGATGATGTTTGTAAGTATCCCACCAAATTATGTTAATCAGTATTAACTACTATTTTTAAGGTAATATATAAGCATAGTGAAGAAGTTGATATTATGGCAATAAAATAACATCACGGAGGAAAAGGAAACAGCATTGACATTGTTGTGATTGAAAATATAATTTAAGATGTAGATTTTGATTTTAATTATTCTATTTGATTAAGGCATTTGAAACTCCTGGAGTTGATGGAAAGGTGAGAAAGATAATAGGAAGGAAGAAAACACCTCTGTGACCCAGCATTTTGCCTGATTTAGCAAGACCACTTGAAAATAGTGTCATGAATGACTCATTGTCTTCATACAGTTTATGACCGTAGCAGCAGGACGTTACAAATCCCCCACATTTGCCTCAGAACTATCAGCAAATCTTGTTTTTTCAACAGTCTCCCTCTGTCTCCAGGCTAGAGTGTAGTGGTGCAATCTCAGCTCACTGCAACCTACCTCCGCCCCCTGGGTTCAAATGATTCTCCTGCCTCAGCCTCTCAAGTAGCTGGGACTACAAGCACACACCACCATGCCTAGCTAATTTTTGTGTTTTTAGTAGAAACGGGATTTCACCATGTTGTCCAGAATGGTCTCGATCTCCTGACCTCATGATCCGCTCACTTCGGCCTCCCAAAGTGCTGGGATTACAGGCGTGAGCCACCACACCTGGCCACGTTAGTGTCAGTTTTAATTCTAGTACTGATATAATTAAGCTTTTTCTCTGTGTGAATTTGTAATAAGATGTATTTCAAAGTACAATATTGGTTTCTATTTGTTCACCAAAAAAAGTTGATGAAAATATGATAATATTTATGTTATGATAACATAACATCACTATTCATCCAATTGTAATGAATAACTCTGTTGGAATTAGGGAAGTACAATCCATAGCTGTCCTTGGACTTGAAAAGCACACATTTCTACTCTATATAGAGCCATAAATTTTTTAGAATAAAAAGAACAACCAGATATGAATTTTTTTAAATAATAAAATTTAATAACTCAATTGACTAAAATGTGTTCCCTCCACACAGAGGTACACATTATAACGTCATCATTTATATTTCTCAACATAAATCAAATTTCATAATAAAATTGTTTTTGATGAATCACCACTTCTTTTCTAGCTTCCAAATATTCTGACAGAGAAAGCAAATTTGTCAATTTCTCTGTGTGATAAGAAATCACTGAAAATATATTTAAGACCTTTAGTCTAAGATAATAATTTTTTTGGAAGTTTCGTTTAAAAGGAAAACATTCAAGTGAATCCATTTTCAAATTTGGAGAAATAACTGAAGAATAAAATAGACTTTCTTTTCAGCATTTTTTTCAATGCCATCTGCTATACTCTCTGACAATAAGGCCAGGAGAAGTCATTACAGAACAATACTCTGGAAACAATTTGCTTCAAAAAAGAAGAAAACTTAAACAACACTACCTTCATACATGTTTGTTCTAATTACAGCGTTAAAACACCCCAGCATTGTCCCCAGATGCCTCTCTCTGTCCTCTTTTTATTGCTTTTCTCCACTAAGATAACATTTAACACTGCATTGAAATTCCTACTTACTGCTTGTGTCCAGTAGTAAATCCTAGCACATTATTAGAATATCTGCCTGTTATCAGCTCAGTCAGGGAATGAATTATTGACTATAACTCATTGCTGGGAAGACTACGTATGACACTCCAGTGAAGTTTTGATAATTTCTAGAAGTCATGGTAATTTATGGAAGGGGGTTTTGATTGATCTCCACCACCTATTTTGCACCTATCAGTAAATAGGACATATATTGATGGCCTACTTGAACTCCATTAACAATATGGGGAAATTCACGATTTAACCATTTCTCTTTTTTCTAGTATGATTTCTATTAAAACGGTCACTTAGTTTCTATTAATTTTTGTCTGTGTGGTTTATTCCTGAGAGGGAAGAATCACATATCTCGACTACTGAATACATAACATCACTATTATAATAATGATTAGATATAGTCCTATTTGTAGTTATACTAACCTCTGCCTTTTGGAAAGAAAGCCCTGATATCATTGGAACAGATGGAGGTGGAGCAGAACAAATACTGAAAGATTTTAAAAGGCCTCTTCGAGTGTTGTAATACAGCTGATAGAATAAAAGAGAATTTTTTGAATTAATGGATAGTAGGCAAGTTAGTTATTTGGAAAAAAGTTTATAGTGTGTTTTGATATAAAATGTACAGATACCATTTAATATAATATAACTGTCCCTTTAAAGTTCATTTGCCAGAACATTAAATAACAATCACCACCAATCCCAACTCTCTTAATTTTAGGTTGATTTTCCTCCTGTCTCATTTTTTGCTGAATTTCTCCAAATTCAACTATTTCTCAGGGTAAACTCGACTAGACAAATGTTTCTTTTATTTCCTTACTGAGTTTTCATCCTTGTGATTTCATTATTGTTTTATTTACTATATGAATTGTTTTCTAGAAAAACAACCAGTATTTTCAGCTCTTAATACGTAATATAGCAAGCAATATAAATAACAATTTAAAATTTAATGGTTATTTCCCAGATTACATTTAAAACATGTCTACATTTCTAGAAATTTTATCTTATACCCAGTAGTATTTAATAATCTGATGCAAAAATAATGGTGTCTCTTTTGCCAGGGCAGTCAAGATTGGAGGCGGGTAACTTGACTGAACACTTGGCTTAAAGAAAATAATTCTTTTTTCATTTTATCTTAATTTAGTAGCTTCTAGGAGTCATCTAAACAATCTTAAAATTAAAAGATAATGTTAATGGGAGAGACTGTTGTCATAGGATAATGGTTGCCTGCTGCTAGATTAATGCAGTGGCAATAATACTGGAGCATTTATTGAAAATAAAGGGAAAGACAAAGCCAGCAGATTTATTTTTAAAGCAGGTGTCATGGATCCTATGACACCATTGTGTTATAATTACTTTGTTTTAATTTTACCAAATGGCTGATGGAGAATGGCCCCTTTCCCTGATGGGTGTGGGATAGCAATGACCCTGCCTGCATCCCCATTACTGGAAAGCAATACTTTGTGTCTAGAGGATACTGTTGTGTGATTCTTCCAATCAGAAGACAGTTTCTTTTTCTTTTTTTTTTTTTTTGAGACGGAGTTTTACTCTTGTTAGCCAGGCTGGAGTGCAATGGCGCGATCTCGGCTCACTGCAACCTCCGCCTCCTGGGTTCAAGCAATTCTCCTGCCTCAGCCTCCCGAGTAGCTGGGACTACAGGCGCACGCCACCATGCCCAGCTAATTTTTGTATTTTTAGTAGAGACAAGGTTTCACCATGTTGACCAGGATGGTCTCGATCTCTTGACCTTGTGATCCACCCGCCTCGGCCTCCCAAAGTTCTGGGATTATAGGCGTGAGCCACCGCACCTGGCCGGCAGTTTCTAAAGGCTGTGTAATTTAAAGAAACAAATACCAAAAGCGCACAAATAAATTTGTTCTTGACCAAACAAAAAGTAAGAGTCTACTTAACAGTGTCATCAATTGTTCTAGAAACACTAATAAACTCCCATATTAGTACCCAACTACACTGCTCTCCAGCAAGCCCCAGGAATGGCCTATACAACAAAAGCTCTGTCCATAGATATTAGTCACTGTAGTCAACTGTCCTGAATTTACCTTCTTTGAATACATAATGATAATCTGGGCTAAGTAATAGACTTTTCCAAATGACATTCTCACAGGAATGCCATGGTAGTCAAAATTCTAAGATATACCCCCAAGATTCCCTCCTTGGGTATGTGTGCCCTTCATAACCCCTTCTCCTTGAGTGTGGGTGGGCCTGCCTTAATCAGGTGAGCCCTTGTGAGAGAGGGTCTAGAGGCAGAAGACACGAAGGAGATTCAGAGCTGCAGAAGATATTCTCCTGTTGTCCTGGAAGGGGCAGACTGCCATATGTGAGAGGCTCTATGGAGAGGCCACACAGCAAGCAAGGACCTATGTGCAGCCGCTAGGAGCTGAGATCAGTCCCTGGCCAAAAGCTGGCAAGGAATTGGGATCTCAGTCCTACTGCCATAAAGACATGCATCCTGCCAACAACCAGTGACCTTGGAAGGAGAACATAAGCCTCAGATGAGATGGCAGTCCCAGCTGACACCTTGATTTCACCCTGGTGAGACCCTGAACAGAGAACCCATCTGCACCATACATGAATACCAACCTACAGAGGCTCTGAGATAACAAATGGGTGTTGTTTTAAGCCATTGCATTTATGATCATTTGTTATACAGCAATAGAAAGCTAACCAATGCAGTGAGAAAAAGCCAAATGAGGTATTTTGTTGCCACCTCTTTCTCTCTACTACCAGTTCTTCCATTTGTTCCCTATTGTTCAATCTTCCTCTCTAGCAGAGCCTGGGACAAAAAGCTGGAGTGTCCTCACTACAACCAGGGTTTGTACCAGTTAGGATATGGGTTATAAGCAAGAAATACCAATAACTAACTCATGCATGAGGGAATATATTAAAAGATATCAGGGGTTCTTAGAATTAACACGAGTCCTGAAGACCAGTCCGAGAAAAGCAAGAGCCAGAGGTGCTCTAAAAAGTCAGGAAGTAGGAATTTCAACAGTGGTCTCCTAGCAGAAATAGGGTGGTTAGTATGGTGTTGCCTGGACAAATGACCTTCAGCTGTTCCTATTCTTCCCAGGGCCACTTAGTCAAGTTGCAAAATCCCTAAAAAGAGCCTCCTGTTGGGCACTCTGTCATGTGCCTGACACTTAAGACAAGGAGCAGACCTCTTAGGGCTTCTACAGTTGAAGCAAACCCTGAAAGTCCCCTCCCTCCCAGAATCTGTAGAGTGAAAGAGAGGTAATCCCCTACAGGAAAACAGATAGTGGACATTTTTTTAAAGGGATGAATGTCAGCCAAATTGTATGTGGTCAAAGAGTGAATGCCAGACTCATGTATGAGGAGGAGCAGAGAGCCTGTCAGACAATCACATTCAAAGCAGGAGTTTTGGGCCACAAGAGGCCTCATAATAAGTCTGAGAAACAGACATCTGCAGCACATGGGGCCATCTGAGCAAATTCTAGACCCAAGAATCCACGAATCTAGATCCAAGAATCTGGCTTCCTACATGCCCCACACTTGGGTAGTTTAGACCTATGTAGACCAGCCAGAATAAGACTGAGATCTACCTCCTTTGTGTCTAATACTCATTAATTTCTTACTTGTCACCGTATCATAAGCACCATATTTCCTACCTTTTAGGATTATAAGTGTCCAGGACTATTTGCAGGGGGAAAGGAGGTGGGGAAGATGTTACACATTTCAGAGTTGTAATACACATGTTCAGGAGGGCAGTCGGAAAACCAGTCTGGTAGGTTCAGGGTATTGCAGGGTTTGCGTCAATTGACACACAAATGGGCTCCTGGCTTTCTTTGTTTTATTTACCTCAATTAAAATTGTGCTATCCTCAGTTCATTCATACATTCAAAAAACATTTGTTGAGCACCTGTTAGGTGCCAACCAATTTTCAAGGTGGTGGAGATACAGCAGCAAAGAAAGCAAAGCCCCTGCCCTCATGGCATTTATAAATTATTGTATGTTAGAGGGTGGAACATGCTATGAAGAAAAGGAAGCAGGGTCAGAATGATAGGGAGTGGTAGGGCCAAGTGGAAAGGCTCTTGGTGGTGGAGCACAATTTTGTGTAGGTGAGTCAGGGGAGGCTTCAATGACAAGACAATATTTGCCTAGAGAGAAGTAGACAAGCCATGCTCCTAAGGGAAAGAGAATTCCAGGTAGAAGCACCAGACTTGCAAATGCCCTAAGGAAGATATGTGCTCAGTATGTTTTAGAAGCACTTAGGAGACCAGTTTGCCCAGGGTGTAGTAGATGAGATCAGAGTTTAGATTGGGACAGATGTGGGACCTGGGCTTTTACCTGTATGTTATTGGAGGATTCTGAGCAGAAACGAGATATGATCTGATTTACATGTTAGACGCTTTATCCTGGTTGCTGGGTGAGAACAAACAACAAAGCAGGAAGAAGCAGAAATATCACCATAGAGGAGGTTCTTGCAGAAATCAAGCAAGAGATGACGGTGGCTAGAACCACAGTGATAGCAGAAGGGAAAGTAACAGTGATTAGATTTTGGATATACTTTGAATATCTGAGGCAGATAGAACTACCATTTCTATTTCAAAATTTACATTTGGGTTCATGCACCTTTGACAATCTTTGATGTTTCCATGTTTCATAGCAGCTATACCCTCCCTTCTATTTCTGAGAAGCTAGGCAGGCACCACTCCCCATCTCTCACCCCACAAAATTCCTCTTTTCACATTCTGAGTTTATGTCAGAAACAGCCATAATATTATTTTTCACTCAGATATTTCACTTTTAACTCAGACGGAAGAAATAACAAATAATGAACCTCTCAAGGTATACCAGACACTGAGCTAGGTTCTTTCCATAGAGCAATTCATTTAATCATAATGACTACCTGATACAATAACCATCATTGCCTCCATTTTAACATTGAGGAAACTCAAATCATAAATGTTAAGTGATTGCCCAAGAATAATGTCAAAGCTGAGGTGCAAAACTTGGAATTCAGCAAAGCTTTATAGATTGAAGAAACTTTCCACAGTCCACTCCTACATGCTAATAAATTAGTTTGTGCAACTTGAGCTTCTAAACCTGTGGTTCTCAACTGGGGATGGTTTTTGCCCCCCAGTGGACATTTGGCAATGTCTAGAGACACTTTTGGTTGTCACACCGGGGAAGCAGGGAGTTGCTGCTAGCATCAGTGGGTAGAGGCCAGGGATGCTGCTAAACATCCTGCAAGGCACAAGAAAGCCCCCACAACAAAGAATTATTCTGCCCAAATAGCGTTTTAGTTGTTGTCGTTTGTTTTGTTTTTTAGATGGAATCTCCCTCTGCCACCCAGGCTGGAGTGCAGTGGCACAATCTCAGCTCACTGCAGCCTTCACCTCCTGGGTTCAAGTAATTCTCCTGCCTCAGGCTCCCCAGTAGCTGGAATTACAGGCTCCCACCACCATTCCTGGATAATTTTTTTATATTTTTAGTAGAGATGAGGTTTCATCATGTTGGCCAGGTTGGTCTTGAACTCCTGACCTCAGGTGATCCGCCTACCTCAGCCTCCCAAAGTGCTGGAATTACAGGTGTGAGCCACTGCGCCAGCCTTTTCTGCCCAAATGTTAAAAGTGCCAAGATTGAGAACACTGTTCTTAACCATTGTTCCATCATTGGACTGTCACAGTAGAAGTAACATAAGCTATGAGACACTTATTAATAATCTTTCGTTAAGATCTAAAACTAAGGAAGTTTCTGCAGCCAGAACAATTTCAGTGTGTTGGTTGGGGTTAAATTTATAGTCACCCATGGAAGTTGTACCCAGTATATTCCATCACACAATGCTCTGTGCTCATATAAGCTCAAGAATACAAAAGCAAAACTGTAAAGTGAAAATTAATTAATGTTCAATTAAATGTCTACAAATGGTAGTGCACGAACTTAACAATTGCAATATAATTCACTTCTTATATAGGCACGTGCAAATTATATTATTGTGGGATGTGTTTGATATGATTTGGGTAGATATTCCAAAAGCAAGATCTTTCTACTCTCCACAGAATTCTGATAATAGCTTTACAGTCATTGTTTTAAAGAGTGAAATCAGGAACAGGGCAAAGCTATACCTGAATGAAGTGAGATCCTAAATTGTGCCAAGATTTGACAGGAATGCATTCAGGCAACAGAAACAGCAAATGCAAAGGCTCTGGGGTGGAAATAAGTATGGCGTGCTTAATGTTAGCTCATGCTGCTAGAATGGAGTGAGAGGGATGGAGTGTAACAGAAGATACTGGTGAGAGAAACAGAGCCTTTAGATTTTAATCTGAGAACATTGGGAAGCCATTGGAGGGTGTTAAGTGGGGTTGTGCCATAATCTGATTTCATTTTTAAAGAGGTTAACTGGCCCTTGGAGAAGAATTGATTAGAGGGATGTGTGGCAGAAATTACTCCAAGCTTAACCCAGGATTCGTTTTCCTTCTCAGAAATAGAGCCCCAGTTTAAACTGTGTATGTTGGCACCTGGAATAAAGGGCTGCATTTCCTAAACGGCCCTTGCTGCTCTATAGACCATGTGACTACATTTCGGTCAATAATTCTATGTAAGGAAGTGTGGCTAGGACTTGCAGGATGTGTTTAAAGAGGGCTCATTCAGCTCTCTTCTTCTCTTCTGTTTCTTCCTTCTTTGGGCTTGAAATGTGTACCTAATCACGAAAGCATCACCATGAGATGGCCCTTAGGATGGCAGTTGTGTACTAGGACAAAACCTTGTACTAAGATGATAGAGCAGATGAAAGACGGAGGCCCTGATGAAAGACAGGTCCCTGGCCATACTATGAAGTTGCCAAATCAACACTGCAAGAGTTACCTCCAAACATATGAGAGAGAAATAAAGGTATCTTGCTTAAACCTTTTTACATTTTTTACAGAGAGTTGAAATTAATTCTAACTGACAAAGGAAGCAAAAGCGGAAGTGAGAAACTATGAAGTGACGACTGCAGTATTCCATGTGAGAGATGAGGTTGATATGGACCAGGGCAAATGGTGCAGTGGTGGGAGGTGTAAGATAGCAAATATACTTTGAAGGTAATGTTAAGAGCACATGCCAATGCCTTTTTTGGAGAACTAATGGGAAAGAACAAAATCAAGGATGATTTTTCATTTTCTGGGATAAGCAGATGAATAAGAGCTGTCCTTTTCTGAAATGGGAGTCCCAGAAAAGGATAATGGGGTAAATCGAGATTCTGTTTTAGACTAAACATAATACGATTGAGATCCCCATTTAACATCCATGTAGTGAAGTTGAGAAGTCAATTAGATATGTAGGTCTGCAACTCATGGGAGAGGTCTATACTATAGAAATAAATCTGGAAATTTTTAATATATAAAAGGTGTCACAACCATGAATAAGACTATAAAGGGCCAATGAGTGAGCCCTGGGTTGACCCAACTTTAGAGGTCATGAAGGGGAGAAAGAGCAAGTCTAGTAATTGAAAAAGAGGAGGTAACAAAGTTGGAGGAAAACCAGAGGACACATAAGGAAAATCTAAGAAGAACGCTAGTCAAATCTGTAAATGCTGCTGAGAGCCTAAGGTGATGATTGAAAATAGGTCATTAAATTGGCAAGATGGCTTTATTTGGAAGGGAAGTGCCCATTGGACTTCCTTCCCCCTTTATGTCTCATTGGCTAGAACAAGATCATATGCTCAGCCCTACACCAATCCTGATTCAATCCCTGGGGGCTGAGGAGAAAAACACCTTCCCTTGTATCAACTGATCTCTGCCTTGAAAAAAAAATCAGGAATTGATTAGCAGAGAAGTGGGGGCAGAGAGATGGCTGATGTTTAGGCAATAAACAGTGTCTGCCTCAATACTTTTTATTGTGACATAAAAATTCCAAGCCTCATCACAGTTAAGGCTGGTACTACGTTGGGCACGTGTAGTAAAGTTATCTGCTGCTCTTTTTGCTGTTGCCATTGATCTTGTGATGATCTGCTTGTCGGGCATTTGTATATTATTAATTGCAAAATAATCACTCCCATCTTCAAGAAATTCAACACACCAAAGACTTCTAAAACTAAATAAAGATGCTGTCAAGTGAAAAAAAGAAAAGAATCAGCTGCATGGATTTTTTTCCCCCTCTAAAATTCTAGAGCCACCTGCTTGTCAGCCTGGAAGAGTAAAAACATTTTTTGCTCTTTGATCACATGCATAAAAGCTACAAAGTTATTACTGACCAAGTGTTTAAAAAATGATGCTAGAGATTATTTTTTAAAAAGCATCCAAGAGAATTCTCTATGTTTACCTTAAAATTTGGATCTCTTACCGTTTGCTTCTCCATTCTCTGGTAAAATCACCCTTATTTGCCTTCATAAAGGGCCTTAAAGTTAGCATTCCATTGTCATTTGTCTCAAAGACTGAGACAGGTTCTGGAAACTAGTCTCTCTTATGCTGCCAGATATGGAAACTGTGCTTATAGAATGAGTGGGTGGCAATGGGAAGCAGGGAGTGCGCCTTATTCACAGCAAATGTGATCCTGTGAGACTGGGCCTGGCCTCTTCCTCATAATAATAATAAGCTACACATGTATTACCTGCACTGTAGGAATGCTATGTTGCCTCTCTTAAGAAAATCTGAAGACACCAAAAGCTGCTGGAGCAAAATGAATAAGGAAATAATGACAGAGGGCCCACTATGTCTGGGTAAAGCCCTTCACACAGCGTACAGCACCGCGTAGGCCCTCAGTCAATGAAAGCTCAACGAACACAAGATACTGCAAAACACACAGAGGGGTCATGTCCTCTGGACTTTTAAAATCTAGTCTAGGAAGAAAGAGTTAAAGATTAAGAAACAGCTAAAGGCAAGAGAATTTTGGCATGCTGTTTGTATCAGCAGCAGAGTAAAGAGACAAAGGAGACTACCAGATGGCAGTGAGTAAAGTGGAAAATCTATCAGATTCCAAGGTGAGAAGAGGCATCGAGGTTTCTCTGATCCAATCCCTTCATTTCACAATGAAGTCAGGGAAGTGCAGAGGTCCAGGATTGGTAGCAATCACCTAGCAAGCTAGTGGCGGAGCCTACCCTGGGCCCCAGGTTACACTCTTCCCACCTCATCAGTTGCAGGCTACACCCCCTTCCAATTCCAGGACATGATTCCCTTTATCAACGGGTGATTTGTCAAAAGAACAGGTACGAGGGCCACAAAAGACTGAACCCCATGCTTAACTTTGTCTTCTGATTTCATACTTACATTGACCCTTTTGACTGGAGGCCATTGAGAAAGGTTACTTAGAATAGTAATCCCAAGGGTGTGACATACTGTTGTCTATGTTTCCAGCAAATCATTCACAACCATCCCCTTTCTTCTCTCTAGCAGGAGCTTGGTTTTGTTCGGTTATCAAGATGCCAAGTGGTTTGCAGGAACCTGGGACCCTTCACAGACTCCTGAGGTGAATCATGATGGGTCAAAGCCTGGAGCACTCCTTGCCAGTGATTGGTTTAGGAGTAGGCATGTGACTTCCTTCTGACCAGTAAGATGTGAAAGGTCAGCTGCGGGTATTTCCCGGAAAGGTGTCTTTGCTCTTTATTAAAACAAACAAGAAAAGTGGGGAAAGGCATAGTCGTATCTCTTCTGCCTTTAGATGTTGTTATGTGAAGACCACATGCCTGGACCTCCTGTTATCTGGCGAACCTGTGTCTTTAATAATGTTGGTGAACGCCTGAATTAATCCAGCGGGAAACTTGGGGTCTCTAACTTCTCGTTACTGAGGAAATAAATACCCCTATCGTTCTAGCCACTTTTATTTTTTAATTTTTTTAAGTATTGTACTTTGGACTCTGGGGTACATGTGCACGTCCTGCAGGATTGTTGCATAGGCACATACATGCCGTGGTGGTTTGCTGTCTCCATCCCTCACCTCCTCCCATTGCCTACATTAGGCATTTCTCCCAGTTTTATTCCTCTCCATCCTCCCCGCCACCACCCCCCCCCCCTTTTTTTGAGACAGAGTCTCGCTCTGTCACCAGGCGCCAGGCTGGAGTGCAGTGGAGCAGCCTCGGCTCACCGCAACCTCCGCCTCGCGCGTTCAAGCAATTCCCCTGCCTCAGCCTCCCGAGTAGCTGGGACTACAGGCGTGCGCCACCTCGCCCAGCTAATTTTTTTGCATTTTTAGTAGAGACAGGGTTCCACTATGTTGGCCAGGATGGTCTTGATCTCTTGACCTCGTGATCCGCCTGTCTCGGCCTTCCAAAGTGCTGGGATTACAGGCGTGAGCCACCGCGCCTGGCCTTTCTTTTTTTTTTTTAGACGAAGTCTCACTCTGTTGCCCGGGCTGCAGTGCAGTGGCGCAATCTCGGCTCGCTGCAACCTCCGCCTCCCAAGCTCCAAGTGATTCTCCTGCCTAGGACCCCTGAGTAGCTGGGATTATAGGCACACACCACCAGCCTGGCTAATTTTTGTATGTTTAGTAGAGATGGGGTTTCACCATGTTGTCCAGGTTGGTCTCAAACTCCTCATCTAAGGTGATCTACCCACCTAGGCCTCCCAAAGTGCTGGAATTACAGTCTAGTCACTTTTAACTGAGTTTTCTGATCATTGCAGCCAAAAGCATCCTAATTATTATAAAATAAGAACCAGTCTTCAGAATTTCCAATAATCCTGAAGAGTTTTATTTTGTTTTCTGAAAACAACAACAACGACCACAAACAGGGCTGTCTTCAGGATGATGTTTCTGCAATTAGGCTTTCCTGGTAGCAAGGCCTCCCTGGCAGCATGATTCCACCACATGCTATCTCTTAACACTCTTATTTCCAGAATGCCTATTATTTTTAATGTGGGATTTTGGCCTTGGCCAAGTCTTGTTTATACCATTAGGATTTAACATGCCTCATGCCTCTATTGGGTTTTTCCTGTTCCTTACCGCTAGGGAGGAAGGCTAGGGAGACCTTGAAAAAAACATAGACACTGGGAGAGGAAACAAATTCTCAGTATCAGTCTTTAGGGTACTAATATCTATTTCCCACCAGATGGATGAGATTTCAGGGTCTGCTAAATTCATGATGTGTACATTTGAAATGTACTAAACGTTCCCTTTGTTTCATCTGTTTGAATGGAGGCTGTAATGATATTCCTTCACTGTATATAGTTATTAAGAGTCCTTTGCTTATGTTAAGGGGCTTATGGAAGGTTTCAGCCAAACACAAAACCACTTATTAGGACAAACAGAGCTTTTAAAAGAATACTATACTCTCATGAATAAACTAGTTTCTGATTGGCTAGAGTTGCAATTTAGCTTTTATCAGTAATTAAGGGCAAGCCATGGAGCAAACTCGTTAGTTGACACCAATTACAATTGGTAGACGAACTAATGAGTCCAAGAAAAAAGTTATTTATTTCTAAACTTTTGAAGCATAATTGTTGTGTAAATCGGATAGCGAGCAAATCTTTTCCATACGTTTAGGTTGGTAATTGAGAAATAAAATGGTTACCAAATGTACTCTTTGTCCAGTTTTGTTCTGCAGCCGGTCTCTCTCGGGACTCTTTAAAGTGTAAGGAAAAGGTGATGTCAACAGCAACGTACTCTGGGCAAACGGAGCCAGGATTAATTAATAGAGATGAAAGGGAAACACTAGACCTTTCTAAACCATCGCCTTACAGTCCCCATAGTTAGATGCTTGCTGTTCTGCAGATGACCAAACACAGTGCTGAGGATGAGGGCCAGGGCCCAGAGGCTGCCTCGTATTTAAAAACAAAACAAGAGAATGGAGAATGAGCCTTGTCTCCATCTCATTTCCAGCATGCAGTGTTAAAAATGAGGAACTTTCAAGAGCTTTTTCCCTTTGAAGTTTAATATGTGGGACTTTACATCAATATAACATTTTAAATGTGTTAAGCAAATTAGTCTCTGGTTACAAAAGTTTTGAGACATTTGCAAGTTGCTGTTTAACTAAATTTAATATGTGCCAGCAAAGTTGATCGTGCAGTTGTTCATTTAGAAGAATGCACGTTTGGAATGATTAATAAACAAACCAGCCTCCCATTGCTTCAACCTCTGTGTTTATTTGAAGGCAATCTACTTTAAAAAGACATTAATATTCTTAGAATTATTATTAGAATAATTGCTTTTACTCTGCTCAGAACACACATTTTTTCTCATTTCCCTTCAGCACAGACAGCTTTTCACTCACATATAAACCTCCCATTATTATTCCCCACCCCCCAAAAATGAAGAATAGGAATTATACACTTTTCACTAAGGAATAATTAATTTGTCTCAAGTATTAGAACAGAGAATTGCAGAGTGACTTTGAATGGTAGTCTCTGAGGAGTAGCATTGTTTGTTCTCTCCAGTCTTTAATGAGCTTTAGTAAATGGCCAGGAAAAATTACCTTCTTTCTGTAATATGAGAGAGGCGAAGAATGAAGGAAGCTATAGGATCCCTGGGAGAAAAAGGAACACACACACGCGCACACACACACACATGCATATACACACACATACACACCTCCTTCACAACAGCACTCTGGTTGGTTAGGAGAACAGAGTTCTCCTTTAGACTTATTTGAGGACAAGAGATCTGGTTACTAAGTGCATTAAAACAGAAGCATGTCCCTAATTTGTATTGATTATTGTTATCGTTACCACTGTTGAATCTGCTGGGGAAACCATCCATTCTACAATTCCGTGGGGCTGGATATTCGTTACACCCGCCATGTTAAATTTCTTTCCTCTTTAATGACTGAAAGAGAATTAGAACTAGAGCTTTAACAGAAATTAGCTGTAAAGAAGCCACCCCTCCCCCATGGGTCACTGAACTCCATAAAAAGAGTCCCTATGTTGTAAAGATCCTACCCTTAAAGAGACTCACTACAGCCAAAAGACATTTACAAAGAACCAAATCATTTTTCCAGGTTGCCATTGACTCCTGGGCTTGCACTCAAGAAATGGCAACATTTTTAGTCCTAAAATTCCTCAAGTAAAGAGGAAGTTTTACACTCATTTGAAGGTGGCCTGGAAAGTGAACTACGCAGGAGACTCCCAAGTTCATCCCCTCAAGCTGGTGTTGGGATCCAAGGGTACCCTAAGACAACACCCCTCTTCTTGCCCGAGTTCTGAACCAACTAAGATATAACCCAAAGGGACAAGGCAGGAGGGGCCCAAGTATCACCCCCAGACGGAAGAAGCAAGTATCTGCAAATGTGGCTTTTATCTGCGGCTCAGTAGGCTTTTTTTTTTTTTTTTTGGTGGGAGGAGACAGGGTCTCACTCTGTTGCCCAGGCTGGAGTGCAGTGGTACAATCTCAGTTTACTGAAACCTCCTTCTCCCAGGTTCATGTGATTCTCCTGCCTCTGCCTCCTGAGTAGCTGAGATTACAGGTGTGTGCCACCACACCTGGCTAATTGTATTTTTGGTAGAGATGGGGTTTTGCCATATTGCCCAGGCTGGTCTCAAACTCCTGAAATCAGGCAATCTGCCATCCTTGGCCTTCCAAAGTTCTGGGATTATAGGCATGAGCCACCATATCTAGCCCCAAGTAAGCTTTATAGTAGCAAATGGCACAATTGGACTGACTTCCCAACATGTTCTCAGCAGCACAGGCCTCTCCGGAGCAGCTGAATGCACAGCAACAGGCAGGACAGAGCTTGGTCCGCCAGGTGACTTGCTCTGGAGAGGAAGGGGAGAGGAATGATGGGACTCTCGTTTCTCTTTTTAGGCATCTAACATCCCCAGGCCCAGCATGAAGGAGTGTCTACCATGGGGCCAGTCCAGCCCTGTGCTTGCCTCTGTTCCCTGGATTGTATGTGTCCTCCTTTCCTTATCCCTAGTTACTGACCTCGGGCTTTGTTCTACGAGGATCCTAAGCTGACACTTTGACAAGTCTTATAAACTGGTTCCCACTAAAATTGTAATGACTGATAGAAGCTTAATGTATTAGGTGCTGCCAAGGATTTGGGGCAGGGAGACCCATGGGTTTTGGAATTAAATAAATTTCCGTGAATTCTAGCTTCACTTCTTACTAGTCTAACACCCTTTGGAAATGTCCTTAATCTCTCTGAGTCACAAAATCCTCATCTATAAAAGGGTTAAAGCCACTGTTGGTGAACTTTGCAGGTCAATGTGCTGGCACAATGCCTCCTGTTCAGTAAATGTGCATGTCTTTCCATTCATATTCAGATGTAAGGAGATAATAATAACAACCATAGTTTCTAATTGTATAAAGCTCAGAGTTTACAAAATGCTTTAATGGAAATATTTCATAAGAACTATGAGAACTGCATGAATCCTATAATACCTCTCCTAAGGCAGGAATTATCTTTGTTTTGCAGATGAGGAAACCTAAAACTCAGAGAATAGAAGTTATTTGTTCAAGATCATTTAATTAGAAACCATTTTTTAGAGTTCACATGTGAATATTAGTTATCTGGCTCCAAATCCTACTCTCTTTCTATGCATTGAACTAGTTCTTAATAGTAGGTTTTTGTAATACTGAAAAACTGGATACAGTATCCCCTAAATCAGAGGAGGCAAACTGGCAACCCGAGAGTTTAATCTAGGCACCAAATGTGATTTGTTCAGCAGAGAGTTTCTTACAATTTTAAAATTTTTGCTAACATTTAAAAATCGGGATATCATTTGTGAATATTTAGCTTTACAGATTCTTTAAAAAACCAAGAGGTCTGGAACTTGCATGTCCATCAGGCCCTATCACCTACTGGTGCTGTGACCTTGAGAAGACTAGCTCTTCGTCCTTCCTCATGCGTAACATGAAGATAGTAAGAGTCCCCCTCTCAGAGAATTAAATGAGATAAAATATTCAAAATGTTTAGAACAGTGCCTGGCTCTTAGGTAGATCTCAATCAACTTTAGGTATTATTTGTGTTCTCTTTACGACTATTTGCCAGGAAAATGGAGCCTGGGGATTTTCCTGGAGACCCACAAACTGTACTTACATTTGAAGCAATGCAAGATGGAAGTGTTTCAGTCTGACCTACAAAGCCAAAGTTGGTTCTTACGCAGAAAGTGCAGCTTAACCCGGCATTAATACTTGAGCTGTTCCAGCTGAGGTTCTGAAAAAAAGATTTGTCATTTCTCATATTTATGATATTTAAAGCAAACAAGAAAAAAACCCCTAACTCTTGAGCTGGCATTTTGCATGACTTTGCTAGGAAGAAAAAAATAAGAAGAAAGACAGGGAGGAAAAGTGGAGGGGGAAGGAAGAACTTTTCTTAGTTTTGCTTAAACGAAAGAAAGAAGGGAGGAAGAGAGGAAAGGAAATAAAAGTAGGGAAGAGAAGAAGAAAAAAATAAAAGAAAGGCAAAGAAGGTTGTTCTGAATACCAGGGAAGGTGACTTTCTGGTTCTGCTAGAATACTTTAGATACGCCATGCCCTCTGGTAGCAACTTGCATTTTGCTTTGTTTTGTTTTCAGAAACTTCAAAGTTTCTCCAGGCTTCATCCTCAATTAGAACAAATGTCAGTAACATGCTTGAAGAAAATTTGTTTAGAGATGTGTGTATGGTTGAAAATTGCACATTACACATGCCCCATGCATGATTTTCCACTAAATTTTAACGACGAGCGGAGGTACATGGTTCCAGATAGATGAGTGAATCTGAATGTATATATCTGGTGCTTTGCACGCTGACATAAACACAGCTGCTTTTATACATTTGAGAACATTTGTGTTTATTTGAATGTGTGATGGGGAGGTCATCAAAATGAACACACTCGTTGTGTTTATTTGAATCTCACATCGCTCATAAGAATACATGCTGTGTTTGAACATGCAGTCAAACACCAGAGTCTCTAAAAGGCAAATCAAACCCCAAAAGGCAATTCAGTGCAAAACCCCATTAATGCTGCATTAGAGGTGAAATTCCTTTCACAGGAAAGCCAGGGAATTTAAAGATTTTCAACAAGTTTGTTTCTACCAGCTCAAGAGAAGTTCGCTGGAAAGAAGTACACAGTTTCTTTCCATTCCTTTATCACAGTATATAGAATTTGTACTTAGCAAGACAAAAAGAAAGAAAGAAACCAAACCCAAGCACTAAAGTACCAGAAATGTTTGCAAGGGCACTAAGAAATGACACACTATTGCAATATCAATAACATAGGCAGCACATAAGCTTTGTATCTGGAGGATGCTGCCGGTGGTGTCAGTGAAACGAGCAGGATTTGGGTGATGTTATGGTTATGGTGATGGGGATGATTTGTACACATGTTTGAGTATCACGTCTACAAGGACAAGGGGGTTCTGAGCCATTACAAAAAAGGGAGTAAGGCAGGTAGGTACAGATGTGGTCCATGAGTAGAGGTACTTGTATGTAAGTATGCTTGCTTCAGTCCTTAAACAGAGGCTATTGCCAGACTTAGTAGTCTGTGACTCACAATTTTTTTTGCACACTTCAAGAACAACAAAAGCATTATTATATAATCCTGATACATTTTTTGTTGTTGGGATCTCACTCTGTCACCCAGGCTGAAATGCAGCAGTGTGATCATAGCTCACTGCAACCTTGAATTCCTGGGCTCAAGCAATCCTTCTGCCTCAGCCTCTCAAGTCAAGTAGTTTGGAGCTACAAGTGCACATTACCTGTCTAATTTTTTTTTTAATTTTTTAGTGACAGGGTCTCACTATGTTGCCTAGGTTGGCCTCCAATGCCTGGCTTCAAGTGATCCTCCCACCTCAGCCTACCAAAGTGCTGGAATTGTAAGTGTGAGCCACTGGGCCCAGCCCCGAGGGGTTGAATACTTAGAAGCAATGCAACCTGTTACGTACATCTGAGAATAGTTGAGACTGTGCTGGTTCTCAGCTGTTGCTCTAGTTCAAATTAAAGCCCCTCTCTAGGTTATGCTAGGTTAGCTTTTTAAATTCTTCATCGTTCTTGTGCTATAATTTAGAAAGAGCAGATTGCCAGGAACTGAGGCATCTGCCATTAAAACCTTCAGAATTAGATTCACAAAATTTGTTACCTATAGTTTTCTCTGGGAATAAAAAACATAAAAAGCAAATAAATAAACAGAAAGGAGGAAAGGGGAACACAAAACAGCAAGATGAGGTACCTCTGGAAATTAAATAGCTGATGCAGACGATTGAACAATAACAAGAAAGAGCGTGTGTTTCTCTTTGGCTTATAAGAACTGACAAGATTACAGCCGATGGTGGTTTGGCTGGAGAGTAGGAATTTTATGTATGGTATTAATTAAAGCCAGAGGGAGTGGGATACCAGGAGCAGGAGGTGAGTCCGTTTCCACAGAGCCACAGAACGCTAGGGTTTGGCCACCAGGCAAGACTTCAAATACGTGCAAAACTTTCAAAATAAAAGACATAAAAAAATCTTTAAAGGCCCGTGTTATCATAACAAAACATGCTTAGAATAACATAATGTCTCCACTGGTTCCCCATTAGAACAATTACAAAATTCAAAATTGCTTAATTGGTTAAATTAGATAAGATCAGATTGATTGAGACCAGAAGCAACATCTACCCCTCTTCCATTTCCATTGACTGTAACTGTGTCTTTGTTTCTCTACCAGGATGCATTTTCATCTACCTAAAATACTATTACTACATGGCAGTGTGTTACTCCATTAGTTTTAACACTTTTAAAAAATGTTTCAGAAATGACAAATGAAAAGAGGAAACAAAAGTTGCATTTTAAATCAAGCAATTTTCTGAGTTTTATGTGGAAAACAAGCAAGACTATCTCAAAACTCCCCTTTGATGAGGCCCCAAATATACAAAGGGATCAAACTCCATAAAGACAAAAGGATTTTCCCTCTGACTTTGGAGTGATATCTTGTTACACTAATGGCTCTTGACAGCTGTCATAAGACCCGTCGTTTACAATCTTCAGAACGAGGGAAGCTAGAGTTTGCTATTGAAACCTCAATGTTTCCCATTCAGAAGCAAGCAAGTTTGCCTCTTAGGAAGAGACATGGACTAAGGTAAGGGAGAGTAGAACAGATTTAAGTGAAATAGGTAGTTTCAAAGTCATATGTTTGGCTCAGCGTGATGGTGCGTGCATGTCATCCTAGCACTGTAGGAGGCCAAGCTGGGAGAATCGCTTGAATCCAGGAGTTTGAGACCAGTCTGAGCAACAGATTGAGACCTTGTCTTTACAGAAAAAAATTAAAAAATTAGCTGGATGTGATGGTGCGTACCTGTAGTCTCAACTACTTGGGAGGCTGAAGCAAGAGGATCACTTGACCCAGGAGGTTGAGGCTGCACTGAGCTGAGATTGAGCAACTACACTCCAGCCTGGGCAACAGAGTAAGACTCTGTCTCCTTAAAATGAACAACACTAAAAATAACCCCATATGTTTGATCTGATCTCATTTTCATTTTTAAAAATAAAATATTTGCACATATATGTATATATGTGTATGTTGAACACCCTTAATTTGAAAATCCGAAATCTGGGCCGGGTGCTATGGCTCATGCCTGTAATCCCAGCACTTTGGGAGGCTGAGGTGGGTGGATCACGAGGTCAAGAGATCGAGACAATCCTGGTCAACATGGTGTTTTTAGTCTCTACTAAAAACACACACAAAAAAATTAGCTGGGTATGGTGGCGCATGCCTGTAATCCCAGCTACTCAGGAGACTGAGGCAGGAGAATTGCCTGAACACAGGAGGCAGAGGTTGCGGTGAGCCGAGATCGCGCCATTGCACTCCAGCCTGGGTAACAAGAGCGAAACTCTGTCTCAAAAAAAAAAAGAAAAGAAAAGAAAAGAAAATCCGAAATCGGAAATACTCTAAAATCTAAAACTTTTTGAGCGCCAAGATGATGCTCAAAGGAAATGCTCATGAGAGCATGACTTTTGACTTTGGATTTTCAAATTTAGGATACTGAACAAATAGATATATCTAATGAAAATACTCCAAAAGTAAAAAAAAAAAAATCAAAATCTGAAACACTTCTGGTTCCAAGCATTTCAGGTAAGGGATATTCAACCTGTATATGTAAAAAAGCTCAGAAAGGTTATAGACCAAGGTGTTAATGACAGTCCTTCTTTTTCATTAACTATATTTAGTGCTTTTCTATAATGAAGTATGAATTAACTTTATAATACGAAAACTTTAAAAAATATTTTTCAAAAATGGAGATTTTAAAAACTAGTAACATGACGCCATTCAGTTTCATCTCTGAAAATAGCTGTGTCACTCAAAGACACAGATCACTAACCTAGAGATTCTTGAACAGCATATAAAATAAATCTCCTTCAGAGCAGTACCATTTTAACTCCTATTTCATAGATAGGACAAGTGAAAGTTCCAGTGGTAACCCCCTCAGTTTCTCATGGCAGTAAACGAAGGAGACATGTGCGAACTAGGTCCTTCATTTGCCGCTATCGTGTTCCTTTCTCTGTTTAGAAGAACATCTGGAGATCATTCTATCATTTGTCAAAGCTGAACTTACATTTCTAACAGCCCAGAAAGGTAGGTATTACTATTTGCTTTCATGTTAACAACGAGAAAACAGAAGCTCAGAGAATGATTTGACCCTGGTCTTAGGTCTCGAATATGGCCAAGCTGGACTTAACCAGAGCCCTGATTCTGGGGCTAGAATGAATCCCCTTGCTGACGTGAGGGGAGCCCAAGCAAGACACCCAGCCCACGTCACAAGTGGCCACTGATTAGAGGGCCAGGATGGCATGTGATTAACCCCCACATTCTAGAGCCAGAATAACAGGATTGGAATCCAGGCTTTAACACTGACTAACTGGGCAAGCCTGGCACGCTATTTACACATTTTTCTGACTCAGCTTCTGCATCTGTAAAATAGGAATAATAATAGGTCTATCTTATAGGGTTGTGTTGAAGACTAAAGGGGTTAATATACATTAAACACTTAAAATACATCCTGGCCCCTGGTAAGTACACATAGCTTTTGACTATTATTAACATAAGAGGACAATTATATCTTATCTGTTTCACTTAAATTAATAACATATATATAAATAAAAACATGTTATTAAATTATTTCTACATACTGTGTCTGCTTGAGAACTCTGAGGATGAGGCCTAGCTTCTGTTAAAAAAGGTAACTAAATTATTTTAAAAGTGTTAAAGACATGTAGCACTAACTGAGACAGTCCCCTTGAATTAATATGAAGGATTGAAAGTCTTTTAAATGGAATAATTTTCTTACTAAACAAAGCAATATATTTTAATAACTGTGTCCATGGAACACCCCAAATCACCTTAAATATAGTGTCCCACGCTTAGGACACACTGATAAACTGTTCGTGGCTAATGTGGAAACTGAGCCAATGGGACAACATGTGGATTCAAGGACAGGGGTACCAGGTTGATGAGTCAGATACAGGATACTGGAGCTCACTCTCCTGGTTTCCAGGGGCAAAAGCTTCAGTCATTTGGGTAAAATCTTGCCCTCTTCAGCGCTGTGGCAGGTGTGGTATACATGTGAGGCAGCTTCCCTTTCCTTTTTCCTCAACTTCTTCCTCTCCTTAAATGCCCTCCCTGCTTCCCACTGGCCTTCCCACAGGACGAGGTGAGCCAGATCCCTGCTAGGCACTGCAAGCAGACTTGCTCTGTCTCTCTGCTTCCTTGTTCCAGTCTGCTGTGCAGTAGATCAGCCTTTTCTGGCATCCTAACATAAACTCCAAAGCAGGTGCGTGGGTGCGGAGAAAGAAAAGAGAGCAAACATTCAAGCCTTCTGCCATCTGCAGCTACCCAGAGCGAGACACATCACAGGGGGTCCACCTTCCATGCGGTCCAACCCAGCATTCCAGATTTCTCTGCATTGGGATTGAAGGCCAAAACTCTGGCTAATAATAAAGTATAATGTCCATTCATTTCTTGTTCTCTCTCATTTTCTTTCCCTCCTCAGAGTGACAGTAGCTAACCAGAAAGGATTTCAGGATTCCTGGGTCCCTGAACATAGTATTATCACACAATATCATCCCATGGTTACCCCAACGTTAAATAATGATCTACTGACTCTCTCAGGGGACTTCCCAGAGCCAGTGGGCCTCTGACTACGGGACCATCAGGATCAGTGGCAGATTGTAGGAGGAGACTCTTGCGCACAGGTGGTAAGCCGTGATTCGATGGGGTGGCTTCATTCCAGAACGTGAGTTTGCCATGAGATTTTGGAGGAAAACTTCCCAAGGAGGCATTTCTGGTGGAGTTTTTGCTTTGGTTGCCCATTCTGGGACTCAGATAGGACAATCAAAATAAGGACAGACAACAGTCTGACAAAATTACCCCAGGCACATGCCTGGCCAGTGCCTGTTAGCCTTAGAGCAGTCTCTCTGGAAGTCTGTCAGTGATGTGAAGCCAATGCAATTGTTTTTTGTTTTGTTTTGTTTTTTGAGGCTGGAGTGCAGTGGCACAATCTTGGCTCACTGCAACCTCTGCCTCCCGGGTTGAAGTGATTCTCCTGCCTCAGCCTCCCACGTAGCTGGGACTACAGGTGCCTGCCACCACGCCTGGCTAATTTTTGTATTTTAGTAGAGATGGGGTTTCACTATATTGGCCAGGATGGCCTTGATCTCTTGACCTCGTGATCTGCCCACCTCGGCCTCCCTAAGTGCTGGGGTTACAGGGTTGAGCCACCACACCTGGCCTTTTTTTTGGGACAGAATCTCATTCTTGTTGCCCAGGCTGGAGTGCAATGGCACAATCTCTGCTCACCGCAACCTCCACCTCCTGGGTTCAAGTGATTCTCCTGCTTCAGCTTCCCAAGTAGCTGAGATTACAGGCAGCTGCCACCATGCCCAGACAATTTTTGTATTTTAGCAGAGATGGGGTTTCACCATGTTAGTCGAAGTGGTCTCGAACTCCTGACCTCAGGTGATCCACCCGCCTCAAGCTCCCAAAGTGCTGGGATTACACACGTGAGCCACCATGCCTGAGTAACCAATGCAGCTTTTAAAAAAAAAAGTTTTCAAATTGTTCTTTCTATTCAAAATGAAAATAGCTTTATTGAGTTCCGCAAAAATGATATATAGTTTTACTATACATCATTCATATATGTCAATCTAGGTTGTGTGCTTAGAATGTCAATAAAATATTGGCACTGCTTTTATAAGACACATGGGGTGTATTTTAGAACTATGTGTCTCTGTTGGTTTAAGACATTTTTCTGACTTCCCTTTGCCCTTGGGGTGAAGCCTAGCATCCATGCCGTGCCTTCCTTTTCATCTTCCTCCCTCCCCTGCCCCTTCCCACTGTGCTGCTGCCAGAACCGAAGCCAGGGTTAGTGCATTCCACTTAGGAACAGCATCCAGCAAGGCCCGCTTCACTTCCCGGTGTGCACTGGTCCAGGTCTCCTCCATGGGCCTCCTCATCCAGGGTTGAAGATCCCCTCTCTGCTTGGCAAGGCAGGCAAGGGAGTCCTACAGCCTGAAGCAGCCCAACTGAGGCCAGCTTTCTGGAAGAATCCACAGCCAGGCAATACGGCGTTCAGATAGCTCTTCTATCAGATTTGTCACCAGTGATTCTGGAAAGCTCCTTTCCTGAGTTTTCCCTTCAAATCCCTTTGCCATACGTGAGCTAAAGCTTGTCATTAAGAAGGCAGGAAAGCTGCAGATGCTCAAGAGGTGGCTTTTTGTCACTCCAGCGACTTAGATGGCTGCGCTTAGCCAGACTTGTACATCCTCCTGACCTTAACTTTCAGGCCAATGAAAGGATGAAGGCAGGAGCTGCCAACTTCCACTTGGTCCATACTTTCCCCTTTTTTTTTTTTTTTTGAGACGTAGTCTCTTGCTCTGTCGCCAGGCAGAGTGCAGTGGTGCAGTCTTGGCTCACTGCTACCTCCGCCTTGGTCCATACTTTCACAACAAACCTATCTCTTGGGCAAACTGAGAATCTCAAACCCCCGCTACCCAGAAATGGAACCCAATCACTGTCCCCAGTTTACCACAGGGTTGCCTTTTAAAAATCAGTCCTCCCCTCCCCTGCCCAGCGTCTATCTCCCGCCAGTCTTCTGAGACCTGACTGGTAGACTCAGGCGTCCCGAGAAACTGCATCTCTGAAAGTTTGAAAATCTAATTTGTGCTACTGTTGTTAAATGATGGAAACTCATAACCACTGAGTCGGAACTCATTAACAGGGCAGCATTAAGGAGTTGCTACCGCATTTGAAATCCATTTCTTGGGGGAGTCTGACTGCCGTTAGAGACTTTCTCATGGGGTGATTGAAGTCACTCCCTTTAGAAAACAAAGTATTCTATACAACCACCTCAAGGCCCCTGCCTGCTTTCTTTTAGGAATTTAACAGAGGCTTATATAAGGTCCAATAACTCAATTAATTAAGAGTAAAATGAAGATGGTGACTTCATATTTCTTTGGTCAGTGAAAATTTTAACATTCTCATAACCCTTTTTATTCTGTCTTCACTTTGTGAATGCTAATAGAAAAATCCTTTTTAAATGGTATTTTGTTAGCAGGGGCTATGCCGACAACTCCACAGTATCTTCCCACAGATCACTGCTCACATCATTCAGATGTTGAAAATTTTAAATGAAATCAATACTGGCCTATTCACGTCAACAGCGCTATCCCTGGCGATGTAAAAATATAGAGAGAAACTGCAACCAAGGCTACTTACCCAGCGCTCTTTTCATTACAGGTCGTCAATTAAATTATTTCTACAATATTGTATCCGTCCACAGAATGTTACGCAATATTCATGCACATTACTTCAGCTACACAGAATTCCTGTAAAATAAATGAGGGCGGCCAAGGAAACTGAAGAGACTTAGTAAAATAGGAAGGCATTTACAATAAGTCCAGTCACTTGGCTGCCAAAATTGCCCCCATGATGTTACTTTTATTATCACTTAAGAAACAGCAATGTCTTCATTCTTGTGATTCCAAATCATTCCATTCTATAGGAAGGAATATCTGCAGAGAGATTTCTTGTACCAGTGAGGAGTGGGAACTGTAACTGGGAGCTTGAGAGTCGGCCTCGTTTACAATGGACCAAGCTGCTGGGCTTTGCCTTCAGAGAAGCTGGATGTGTCTGTATGTTCCCGGATTCAGTTGCAGCTGCCAGATTGAGAACCAGGAGCCTATTACCAGTCAAATCCTCCGGTCTTCACTGATGATACCCCAGGAGGTTCTGCAGCTCCAATTGCCCCTTGTGCTGAGCAGGGGAAGCCAGTGGACTGTGCTGAGGCTTGGCCCCGGAATTAGTGATCCAGCCAAGATGCATCTCGGCAGGAGGATAAACTGATTGAATCAATAATTTCAATCACTCCCTATTCCTGATAGAAACCAGGGAAGGCAGAGGAGGATGGGGGAAGGGAAAACCCACAAGCCTGGAGCAGAGGGGCCAGGGCTAAGCCCAGCCTGAAAACAATAAAAACATCACCATAACAAGGTGAGGATTGGAAAGAAGAAAAATGGGCCAGGGTCACTGAATAAGTGCCTAGGAATCATCCTCACCTGAGAGAGTCAGCCTGCAAGCAATCTGCCATCTGAAAGCCACCTCCTCCTTCTATAGGGCACAGAATTTTGAGGATTGTGACTACTATGGGATTGGAAATGACCCACAAAGCCTGCTGCTCCCATCGCCTCACCTCTGACTTACAGTCCACTGTCCGTGAGCCACAGGCCCAGCTTGGAAGCTCAGCTCTGACACTTCCTCAGCTATGTGGCCATCTCTACATGGCTATGATCTGCACATATGATCTGTCTAGGCCTATTTCCTCCTGTTAGCTATGTGATCTTTTTAGGCCTATTTTCTGCTCTCTAAAAGGGAAGCCTGAATCAGATAGTAGCACTTCAAATCCAATCCTCCTGGGACTAACACTAGAGAATTCTGCAGGCCCAAGTTTTAGCTTGTCTGCTCTCATCGCTGCCTCTCCAGCTGGTCTGGTCCTGCCTGCAGTGGAAACCAGGCACAGATGGGGAGGGTAGCAGGGGCTGCCTCCCTTAGTAAGACTTATTAAGTGCTTACCATGGAAGATCTCAGCCAAGTTTAATACTCCTTGGAAACTCCTGAGGTATTATTACATATGTCCCCATTTTATAGATGAGGAAAGTGAGGAACAGAGGAGTTAAGTAACTGTCCCAAGTCACTGAGCTAGCTCCTAGCAGATCCAGAATCAAAACCTGGGTCTGTAAGTCCCCTCAGTCTGAGCTTTTAATGGCCAGAGTATACTGCCTAGCTCCCTCTTTGCTCATTAATGGAGCAACTTGGGAATTCAGTGTCTTCTTTTGTAGGGTGACCTTCACCCACCAGCTGGAAACCCAGGAGGGGCCTCAGCCAAGTTTACTCCTGGCACAATAAGGAAGCAGAGGGCTCCCAGGAACGTTCTTCCTCACTGCCCACCTTCTCTGTCTTCCATTCCCTATGCCCTGCCTAGGAGACTCAGCTTCATCTGCCTTATCTGTGTCCCAGCCATCTTCGCTGACACAGGCCTCTCCTCACTCATCCCCCACACCTAGACCTCAGGTCAGAGGATGCTCACTCCAGGTCCCCATTCTTTCGGGCCTTGCTGTCTGCTATGAAGCTGCCAACAAGTTATGCCATGAGATGCGAGCATCAGGTATAGAGCCTTGGACAGCATATCCCATGCCCCCATTTCTTTAGAACACTTTGGAAAACAGTGCTCTTAATCCAAAATTGCAGGTCAGAATTTCTGGGCCTCGGGAAAGGTCATTTGAAAGAGACTTAAGAGAGGGGCAAGTCTGCTACATCTGCCATCAATCCAATGACAGAGGGTGTCTTAGTCTGTTTGAGCTGCTGTAACAAAATACCATACACTGGTGGCTTATAAACAGCAGTAATTTATTTCTCACAGTTCTGGAGGCTACAGATTCAGTGTCTGGTGAGGGCCTGGTTCTATATGTGTCCTCAAGTGGTAGACGGAGTAAGGATGTTCTCTAGAGCTTCTTTTATAAGGGCACCGATCCCATTCACAAGACTCTGTCCTCATGACCTAATCATCCCCCAAGGGCCCCAACTCCTAATACCAACACACTGAGAATTATGTTTCAACATATGAATTTTAGGAAGACTCAGACACTCAGATCATAGTACAAGGCTACTCCAATCACTCACAAAACTCACATGGCCTAACCCAGGGACTTCTCAATGCATGTTGCAGCAATTAAAACACTCTGAGAAAAGAAAGTGTCAGTTGGGAAAGCTGTTGGTTTGAGCAGTGGGGAATAGAGAGTAGGAATAGATGACACAGGAGGTGGCCTGGCTCTATCTCTAAACTGCTAGAGTGGCAGTGATCCCCAGCCTTCCTGAGAGATCTACTTGGAGTGTGCAGCACATAATTCATGGAGCTCACAATTCCATCACACTGTTTTTCAGTTCAATTCACCAAAAATTTTTAAAGAGCTTGAATGCATAAGGTCCTGGTATTGCATCTGGTGACATGGACATGAATAAGACATGGTCTCTGACCCTAAAATCCTTAGGGTCTAGTGGGAGAGACAGACACACACAGAAGTAGCCATGATACAAAGCAAGTGGTGATTAGTGCTGAATAGAGACATACACAGAGGACTATGGGGGTTCAGAGGCTGGCTGATTATACTCTCCACAGGAGGAATTTGCAGAGGAAGGGACCTGAACTGGACTTTGAAAATAAAAAATGTAGAAGCCTTATGATATGGTTTGGCTGTGTCCCCATCCAAATCTCATCTTGAATTGTAGCTCCCATAATTCCCCCATGTTGTGGGAGGGACCCAGGGGGAGGTAATTGAATGGGGGGGCAGGTCTTTCCCATGCTGTTCTCATGATAGTGAATAACTCTCACCAGATCTGATGATTTTATTCATTATATTTTATTTTATTTTTTAAATTTATTTTGAGATGGAGTCTCACACTGTTGCCCAGAGTAGAGTGCAGTGGTGCAATCTCAGCTCACTGCAACCTCAGCCTTCTGAGTTCAAGTGATTCTCATGCCTCAGCCTCCCAAGTATCTGAGACTGCAGGTACCCACCACCTGTAGTCTCAGATACTAAATTCAGCTAGTTTTCGTATTTTTAGGTGAGACAGGTTTTCACCATGTTGGCCAGGCTGGTCTCAACCTCCTGACCTCAAGCAATCTGCCCACCTCGGCCTCCCAGAGTGCTGGGATGAAAGGTAAGCCAACGTGCCCAGCCAAGATCTGATAGTTTTATATAGAGGAGTTCCCCTGCACATACCCTCTCTTGCCTGCTGCCAGGTAAGACATCCCTTTGCTCTTCCTTCATCTTCCACCGTGATTGTGAGGCCTCCCTAGTCATGTGGAATTGTGAGTCCATTAAAACTCTTTCCTTTATAAATTACCCATTCTCGGGTATGTCTTTATTAGCAGCATGAGAACAAATGAATACACTCTCTGAGCACTTAATATGTGATCAGCTTCTGATGTGTGTCACACCAGAAAATCAACATAGCCCTGTGTGGCGGGAATATGCCCCACTTCACAAACAGGGATAGCTGAGAATCAGCCCAGGCAAGAGCCAAACTCTAGCCTATCTGCCTTCAGAACCTGAGAGACCCACACAGCCCAAGAGAACAGAGGTAGCCAAGCCCTGCGGTAGGGAAGTACAGGGTGGATTTGGAGAAGAGGAGGGGTGCAAATCTACTGTGGCTGAAGTTCTCAGGGTGGGGCATGGGATGGGGCGGGGAGATGGAATCATGGAAAGGGTGAAACAGTGTCAGATGGGGCTATGAGCAGGGACTCTGCAGCCCGCCGGGCACCCGCCTCGCTTCCACCCCTTACCAGCTGTGGAACAGTGAGTTGTGTCAGCTTTTTATGCTTCAGTTTCCTCTTCTATAGATTAGGGAAATAATAAAGGGGAATAAAAAATAGCACCCCCCTCAGCCCCTCATAGAGTTGCTGTGAGAACAAATGAGCTACATAGATAGTAATAAAACTATATTCTCATAGGATGGTAGCAGAAGCACGGTAAATGCTATGTGTTATTATTGAAAGAGACATTGAGAGTGCATTTTAGAGCTGGATGGCTTGGTTCAAACCCTGGCTCTGTCACTTAGTGGCTGTGTGACCTTGGTCAACTTACTTCAAGGTCTGCCCCTCAGCTTCCTCATCTATAAAAGAGAAACAACAGTACCTATCTCACAGAGTTGTTGTAAGGCCTCAACGAGACATTGTTTGCAAAAATGAGAAGTCTGGCTCCACATAGGAAGCTGTTTCCTAAATCATATTCTCACTTCTACCACTTCGGCTTGCTAGTTAGGGGCTAAAAACTTTCTTCACAATCAGTTGTGCAAGTGTCCTCATGGGAAATTCAATAACAAGTTCAGCAAAAGAACTGTAAATTCTTAATTGTAAGGGATTAATAAGGCTATATTATGGTAAATTTACCTCACACATAATTTATTAAGTCAAAACTACGTTTTCTAATTAAAAACCTAAGAAATCATGCGTGCTGAGGCTTATAACACACAAATTTTAGTCTGAAACAGCTTACTCAGGAAACCGTAAAAGACAGGGCAGTGTATATAAATCATGCCTTGGGAAGAGGCAAGTTTAGGAGGCAGGTAGGTCTGTTTGGGGATTTCTAGCAGGCCCCTCAATGTAGCATCTCAACTCTTTGACATCTGTACTGTTCAGCCACCCCCAACATACAGACAGCAGATCTGAGGCAGAAGGAAAACAAATGTGCAAAATAGTGGCCCACCAATGTTGACACCCAGGCTCAGTTTCCAGTTTGGTGCCAGCCTCCCGTCCGCCCACAGCCCCTTGAGCAAAGCCTTCCACACGGATGCTAATTACGTGCCTTCATTTGAACCCACAAATCTGGCATTAATTTGTATTGGAGCTACGAGTCCTTTTTGCTTAAGTGGTAAAAAAGTCAAAACGGTGGTAAACTTCTAGAAGATTCTCAAGGTAACACAGAGCATATTTTGATCAGAAGACCGTGTTGCGTAAAGGTTAGACAGACAGATGGACGGACCGACCCAGAGTGAAGGCCAACTCTGCCGCTTACTGGCTGGGTGCGGCAAACTCCCTCCGCTCTCTGAACTAGAGTACAAAATTAACTTATTCTGCAAAAATGAAAGAAATAGTCATAGCTCCTACCTCTTAGGGTTTTTGTGAGAATTACATAACTATAAAAGCCTCTGCCCAGTACACGGTAAGCATTTAGTATTTATAATTATTATTACATATTTTAGGCAAAAGGGTCAGGAGGAAGTGGGGATAGAGAAGGGAAAACCCCAAAACCTTCATTACCCTTTGCCTTGTCCTGAATCGCAGAGGTGTTTTCTTTGCTGAATAAGGGATGGCTTTTTGAGTTAGAAGACAAAGACAACAAGAATTGTAAAATTCAACAAGTTATCCAGTTAAGTTTTGGTCTTTGGCATAAAAGTTGAGCTTTCACTTAATGTTGTGTCTGACATTTCTCTTCAAAGGAAAGTAAATTGGAAAAGTTTGTTTCAAAGTTATTTTCGGAAAGAAGAACAAAGCAGAGGGTTAATTGATTTGAAAGCTTTAGTGGTAAGACATCTATGAGTTGAATTTCTAGTTGTTTTACTTGTAAATCACATTTAGAAACATAGTTATGTATACATACACACATTTTTATATATCTCTATATCTGGTTTGATGTCACAGAGTTGAAAGTTCTTTGTTCATACTAATGCCAATATGTGAACAAGAGGAAACCCTCTCACACTGTAATTGCCCTGAGGTCAGGGTCACGAAACCCCTGTGAGACCTTGTGGCATCCCTCTTGATTTCAGCCCTGGGAACAGCCATTTCTGGTGGTAGGGGGGTAAATAACTCTCCATTTGTTTGACAAGACTTCCAGCTGGGGTGTCATCAAGTGTCACTTGCTGGGGCATTGCAGTCTCTCTGCACCCCCACCCTCACCACAGGGACCTGCCTTGTACCCAGGGAAAGGGATTGAAACCAGCCAGGCCCACAGTGGCCCTTCATTCATTCATTCCTATCCTCAAAGAGGGGGTCCTGCCTGCCCACTCCTGCCTCTGTGTCCAGTTGTCCTCAGAAAGGTGTCTAGGTACGTCCTCTGCTTCAGCTCTGGGTCCTGGATGGTGAGAAGCAGGATGTCGGTTTGTCTTGGGAAGACACTGTTCCTCTGCACTGTCAGCAGCATGCATTCTAACAATTAAAATTTCTGTTCTAAGATAAACAAATATCTTTTACCTTTGGGGCATTGTGCAAGCGATTATGTGACACTGGTGATGCGAACGGACTCCAGTCATGGTGCCAGTTTTGGAGTCTGCCACCAGAAGTTAATGAAATCAGATTAATTTGAAGTCTGGAGACTCAGAGAGCTGAAACTTCTGAGCGGAAAAAAAGAATTGGGAGCTGAATGTGGCTTCCCACAGTAGTGTCCTTGCTAAATAAATGCTAGCCTTGTGTATTTTTCTTCATGAAGAGTAGGGAAGTGTTTTCAATAAAAGGGTGAGAAGAGAGTCATCGTCATCAGAGCCATCCATGAGGAGGTCTGTGTGTGCTGAATGCTTCTATTTAAAATTCAGGTATAAGTACCACACAGGTGTCTCTTGCAGAGTGACACGCAGTGTCCTGTCCACCCTCCCCACCTCACACGCACCCCCATTCATTCATAAATGTGCGCCCCTCCTGGCCTTGAACATTCACTGGGGTTTGGATTGGAATCTGGGTACTCTTTGGCATTGCCATAATTATCTTGGTCAAGGCCTGTGTTCTTGACAAAGAAAACATTCCTCTAACTCAACCTGAGTAATCCTTAATGAGTCCTTGTATCTTGTGATAAATTTCATAATTATTCAGCCCCTACCACTAACACCGAAATTCATCAGTCAAAGCAAATTAGCCGAGATTCATTAGAATAAGACATCTAGTAGGCACATGTACTTTATTAGCCTCTTACACCAATAGTTTTAATTAGGTACATATTTCACAGCTCTCGAGCTACTCCAGTGAAGGGCTGCCTTTATCTCTTTTATTTACAGTAACAAGCAATCAAACACACACCACCATAATTAAACTTGGATATAAAAAAAAAAGCTTGTTTTATTAATGGCAGCCTATTCTAGCCTTGGATTTCTGAAACCTGCACTAGATAGATATTTTTATTAATTAAATAAATACTATTCAATTAAACTGAAAAGATGGGGTGACACGAGAGGGGCGAAGAGCTCGGTTTAAAAGTGAGATTCTCTTCTTCCTTCCTTGCTGATGGTATTTTCTGTCTCACCTTCAGCAGGGGAACAAACATCTTCATCAGATATTTTAGTGATGAGAAAAGTGATTAAAATCCAGAACATTTTTAAATTATTAATAAGGAATTTAAATGATGTTATAAAAAAGGAAATACAAGAGAAAATGTTACACATTCATAGAATTTTAGCTCATGCATAATAAACAGTCGAAAACACTTTACTTATATATAATACTATCCAAATTGAAGAGGCAAGAAGCCCCATGCTTTATCCATGGGTAGTAGCGTCAATAAATGACAAATGGCGCCATCTGCTGGTACTCGGGCTAAACAGTGAATTCAGAGCCCAGTTGTCGGAGCAATCAGTTCTTAGGTTGTCAAAATAAGAAAGTGATAAAACTTTGTGCCTCCTGATACTTTCATATGGGTAGACAAGGTATAACTCTGTAAGAAAGACAAAGTTAGAGCTTAACATCCAGAGGCTTCAAGCAAGACACTGTGGGGAGATCTCTAGCCTTTCTGGTCCCTCGCACTCTCTTTAAAGTATATGCCGAAGGGTCACAGCCAGATCTTTAAAAGACAACATGCATGAAAAAAATGTTTAAAAATAAAAATTTTTTTAAAACCCTGTACAGCACACACTCATTTTAGGGGGTGACATTACCTGACGCCTTTGAACCCTGAATTCCTGGGTTGCTGTACCACAGTGCACACAGGACTCTAGGAAGCTACCTTGCTCTGTCTCTCACAGATTCTGTGACACCATAACCATTATTCCCTAGGCCTTCTCTGGAATGCCTGTTCTTCACTTCCCTCCAACCTTGCTCTTAGTTGTTTGTGTCTCTGGTGCATGAATGAGATTCCTCACTCTTCAGACCTCTCAGGGGCTGGCATGAAACCAATGAAATAACATTATTTTAATGTAAATGATCATATTGATTGACTGAACCCATTTACACAACTCATTGAACAAAAATATATGTGCAATAACCTTTGAATTGTATCTTTTAAAATTCAAATCCTCAAAAAGAAAAAAAAACTTTATCCATTATCCCACCTTCTGCAAAGAGTCTCTCTAAGCCTGATCAACGAATCAGTCCCTCTGAGGCCACCTGGACTCACAAATTGAAAATCTACATTTGCAGACAGAACAGTCACTGGGAGCTTTCTTCTTGGCCGCATTTTGGCATGAAATGTGAAATTAGATCATTTTTAAGATTGCTTTACTGTTGTTGTCTCATAAGTAACAGATGACAGAAAAAATAATTTATATTTTTATAGGATATTATTTAGAGGTTATTGGAATAAAAATATTAACAAAGTCTGAGTAAGCTTCTATTGCTTCTGCCCTTTCTGTAAGGTAGGACTGAGCTAGGCTTTTCTAATGGGACTTCCATGAGCACACAAGGAGGGGTAACTCCAGCTACAGGCTACCGGGTGATAATATGGGTTACTCATAGAGAGTGTGTGTGTGTGTGTGTGAATTACTCCAAGCCCCAAGTCCACTTTATTCAGGCTATATCTCCTATGAAGCTAGAAAACAGCATAGGAAGAACTTCCTGCTAGGGAGGATCTCCTACCCTTGAAATCCTCCTTATGTGGGCAAATAACCCCTTTCATTTCCACAGTTTCCCTGCCAGGGTGCTGCCTTCCTGAATGGCCCTCTGCCTTGAATAGGAGTCCATGCCTACAGGCCACTGGTGGCCCACTGTTTGGCAGCACCGGCTCCATCCCCGACCCTCAGGTCTCTGCTTTTCTCAGCTCATCCTTTCAGAGGCACAGATCATTCACCGACCCCAGGACCCCCATCCTCAATCAGCAAGATCCCTACACCCCCTTTCTCTCTTCCCTATGCTTCCTTACTACTTACTGACCCCTCAAGCTGCCCTTAATTTAAACTTTTATAGGAGCCAGAGGCTGACTTAAGATCTAGCCCCTGCCCAGACACTTCAAGGTGGCCCTCCCTCTCCTCAAACTCAAAAGAACGAACAGATGTGTGGTCACCAGACATCCCTGACATAAAAGGAATGGAAAGAAAGAGGCTGGGATGCATGGAATGCCTGTCACGTGTCAGGCTCTGGATTTAGAGATTTATCAATGTCTCAGTGAAGCCTCACAACAATCCTACATAAATGAGATACCATCTGCATTGTATAGATTTGGAGACTGAGACTCAGAGAGGTGGAGAGACTTGCCCAGCATCTCCCCAGCACTACAGGGCAGAGGTGGAGTCTGACTTCATGGCACTGCACTACCTCCCCAAGGCATGGATGAGCAAAAACTGCTTCTCGCCTGGCACCTGCTTAGAGATCTCTGAGGTCTCCTGTCCAGCCTCACTTGAATGGCCTCACCATTGCTTTTGGCAGGTTGAACACTGCCTCCTTGTAACATTTCCTGCCTCCTCCTAACTCTCTGCCTGTTCCTTCTTCATCTCTTGGGTGGACTCCTCTTTTGTCAAACGGTTCTTGAACACCAGTGTCATAGAGTTCTAATGCGACCCTGCTCCTCTACTCTACAGGCTTGCTCTGCGTTGTCTAGCTCACCCCCAAGACTCTAAAGGCCAGACAACGCCTCTCAGACCTTCATCTCTAGCTCTGATCTTTCACCTGATCTTCTAACTCATTTATGAAAATTTCTGCTAAGCATCTCGATTTGGGCATCCCACAGGCACCTCAAACTTAACGTGATTGGAATAGTTCATCTTTCCATCATACTACACCTCCCTACGGATTGCTGATCTTAGCCAATGGCATCACCAACCCCAGACCTCCAGGCCAGAAAGATGGGATCATCCTGCTACTCCTTGTGTGCCCAACCCAATTAGCCACACAGTTCTGAGCCTCCCATTTCCTAAATATGTATTAGACCCCATCTCCTTCTCCCTGCCCCTGCTGGTACTGTCCCACCTGATATCACAGCCATCTCTTTCTCTGTCTATTGTAACAGCTTCCTAACTGGATCTCTGCCTCCAGATTTGCCTTCTCAAATCTTTTCTTCCCAGAATCATCAATATATCTTTTAAAAATGCAAATCTTTATACGTCAGTCTGTGTTCTTCAGGACTCTTTACTGTCAGTGTCAGAAACCAGTTTCAAACTGACATATGCAAAAGGGAGAATCTGTTGGTTCTTGTAACTTGGAAAGTAAACCCAGGTGTCCAGATGAAGACAGGAGTCCATCTATCTTCAACTCTCACTCTGCTGTCCTCTGGGTTTGATGTTGGTTTGTTCTCAGGAAGGCTCTCCTTGTAGTGACAAGATGGTGACTAGCAGCTCCAGGTATATATTCTAGCTGCTTAGCAACCTAAGCAGAGAGAACTCTGTTCTTAAGAGTTCCGATATAGTACCAGAGTGATTCTAATGTGGTCCATCTTGGCTCACATGTTAACCTCTGAGCCAATCACTGTGGCCCAGAGGATGAAATGTTGTTGGTTCAGGAGCACAGTACATGTCCACCACCCCTGTATGTCACGGATCCACAATATCACAATATCCAAAAGTGGGAGCAAAGTAAATGTTGATCAATGGATGAACTGATAAACAAAATCTGGTATATACATTATTCAGCCCTAAAAAGGAAGAAAATTCTGATCCATGCTGCAACATGAATGACCCTTGAAACATTATGCTAAGTGAAATAAACCAGGACAAGTATTATATGATTCCCCTTTTACACGGTCCATAGAATAGTCAAATTCATTGAGGAAGGAAGTAGGAGAGTGGTTACCAGGTACTGGGAGAGGGGTGAATGGAAAGTTATGGTTTGAGGTCTAGAGAGTTTCAGTTTGTGATGATGGAAATGTCCTGGAGATGGATAGTGGCAATGTTTGCACAACAATGTGAATGTGTTTAATGGCACTGAATTTACGCTTAAAAAAGGTTAAAACTGTAAATTTTATTAATGTATTTTATTATAATTTTAAAAACCTTTTGACAGCTCACCATCAATTTCTGGATCAAGTCTGAGCTCTCAAGCATGCTGCACAAAGTCCGTTTTGATCCAATCCCACCCACTTTGCCAGCTTGTGCTGCCTTTCTGCCTCACCTTGAAAGCACACTGTCCAACAGAACTTTCTGAAATGATGGAAGTGTGCTGCATCCATTCTGTCCGACATGGGAGCCACCAGCACTATGTGGCCACTGGTCACTTGAAATGCATCCAGTATGACTAAGGAAGTGAATTTTGAATGTTCGTTAATTTAAATGTCAATAGCCATGTGTGATTACTGGTTACTCTATTAACAGCAGAGTGCTAAAACATAGAGTTATATCAGGTTATTTTATAACCACGTTCTTTTGCTAATTCTCTTCCTTTGTCTTTGATGTCCTCCCCTCCCCTTTTCATTCCCAAACTTGCAACTATTCAAGAAAACCTCAACTATTCCCAAACTCTCAACTATTCAAGGCAGGCAAGGCTGGGAAGGACTTCTGGACACTTGGTGTCATGATAACTTCTCTCATTCTGGTTTTCTTTCAAGCATTCATTTATTCATTTCTACAGGCCCTTGCTAGGCACTGGAGATGCAAAGATAAATCCAGTTGTTACTGTGGAGCTCACAGCCAATTTCTCTTCCAACAATCCTAATTATCCCTATGCTACCCATTAGCCAGGTCCTAACTTCCTCTTCTTATAAGGACACCAGTAATATTGGTTTAGGGCCCACCCCAATGATCTCATTTTATCTTAATTACCTTGTTAAAGACCCTATCTCCAAATACTATTACATTCTGAAGTATTAGAAGTTAGGACTTCAACATTAGAATTTTTTCTTTTTTCTTTTTTTTCTTTTGGAGACGGGGTCTCACTCTGCCACCCAGGCTAGAGTGCAGTGGCACAATCTCAGCTCATGGCAACCTCCGCCTCCTGGGCTCAAGCAATTCTCCTGCCTCAGCCTCTCGAGTAGCTGGGATTACAGGTACCCTCCACCACGTCCAGCTAATTTTTTGTGTATTTTTAGCAGAGATGGGGTTTCACCATGTTGGTCAGGCTGGTCTCAAACTCCTGACCTCAGGTGATCCACCCTGCGTCAGCTTCCCGAAGTGCTGAGATTACAGGCATGAGCCACCACACCCAGCCTATTTTCTTTTTAAGAATCAATTTCATTCCTTGAAGTCATCCCTTACTCATATGTATACACTTGCAAGAATACATATGCCTTATGAACACTGTGCTGGGACTAGGTTCTTCTGGGAGTAGCAGAAAACTCGAGACTATGAAGCTTACACAGGTTAGAAACTTTTTCAATCTCAGGTAAAATACAGTCAGGACATCCAGGGTTTCTATGGAGCTCTATGGGGTCAAGACCAAGTCCTTATCTTAGCATACCACCATCTGTGGCTTCCATTCCTAAGATCATCTTCTTGTCTACCATGACTACTCCAGCTATAGCCTCAATGCTACATTTTAGCAAACACATGAGAAAAAAAGAGAGAAGTTGTACATATGACCCTTGCTCATATCCCATTGGCTAGAACTTAATTGCATGGTCACACCTAGCTGCAAGGGACTTTGGGAAATGTATTCTTATGATAGCCATATATTCTGCTAAAAATTAGAGAGTGATCATAAAAGAAAGGGGCATCAAAATAAATTAAAGTAGTATTGGATTATAACCCAAAGTATAAAACAAATATCTATGAGTCCAACTGATATAAATAAATGATTTCATAAGTAAATAAATAGAGGAGAACAGACAAATTTCCTATGCAGAAAAATTCAAACACTGTAACTTATTTACATACTCTACCCTTAGAGAAGGGGAGCATAATTCCCTACTTTTAAGTGTGGGCTACATGTAGTGACTTTCTTTCAAACATAGTTTGGAAAAGGAGGGGAAAAAAAGAAACTTTACAGTGGAGAAATCTGACAAATACTACCCAAAGCCAGGTAATCAAGGTTAAATCAACAGCGATAAATCATGCTGATAGTATGTACCCTTGATATAATTTGGTTTGAATGGCATTTTACCTCTGTGGTCCTCTTCCCCAAAACACATTACTTCAGTCTAATCATGAGAAAAACATCAGAAATCCCAGTTGAGGGTCATTCTACAAAATACCTAACCGGTCGGTATTCCTCACAACTGTCAAGATCATCAAAAACAAGGACAGACTGAGAAACTATCACAGTCAAGAGTAGTCTAAGGAGACCCGACTAATAAATGTCATGTGGCATCTTGGCTTCGATCCTGGAATCACAACAACAACTACAACAAAGGACATTAGGGAAAACAGAGGAAAACAGAATAAAGCATGACTTCAGTTAATAAGAACGTATTGATACTGGATACTGGTTTACTATTATTATTACTATTTTGAGATGGAGTTTTGCTCCTGTTGCCCAGGCTGGAGTACAGTAACACCATGTCAGCTCACCACAACCTCCGCCTCCGGGGTTCAAGCGATTCTCCTGCCACAGCCTCTGGATTAGCTGAGATTACAGGCATGCGCCACCACACCTGACTAATTTTGTATTTTTAGTAGAAACAGAGTTTTGCCATGTTGGTCAGGCTGGTCTTGAACTCCTGACCTCAGGTGATCTACCTACCTTGGCCTCCCAAAGTGCTGGGATTATAAGCACTTGAGCCACCGTGAGCCACCATGCCTGGCCCTGGATACTGGTTTATTTATGGTGACATATGTGCTGTACCAATATAAAGTATTCATATAGGAAGCTTCTCATGGGATATATAGAAAACTTTACACTATCCTTTCAATAACTCTATAAATCTAAAACCATCCCAAGACTACAAGTTTATTTTTAAAAATAAAGGGACGCTCGATATTGGAGGACAACCAGCAATTAATTGTCCCACCCCACCTAGAAGCCATTTCTTTCTCTTTGTACCTCCAAATCCAAGAGATGTTCATGCTAGAGAGGACTTTTAAGGTCATTTGACTTATCCCGGAAGATAAGGAAAAGAAAGCCTAAAAGTCCCATAGAAAGAAGTTGCGTACCGCTACGCAGCCAGCTGACGGGTAGAACCAGAAGCTATATGGCTTGCGAAGAAGCCAAGTGTTCTCTCCACCCCTCCACGCTGCCTCCCAGGTCTCCAAATTCCACAGAAGAAAAAAGTGGGCTGGGGGGATGTCTGTTAACTGCCTGGTGAAGGAGAAGCCTCAGCACAGTGGAAAGCACTCTGCCATTAACTGTCCTTTTAACAATAACGAGTCACCCCATCTCTCTGAGCAATGATTTCTTCACCTTCAAAATGGAGATAGCACTAACTGCCCTGCTTATCTTCACAGGGTTGCTGTGAGACACAAACACTGTGTAAACGTCTGGCATTCCTATGTTGTAACAGACCCGCCCTTTTGACATACTGAAGTTTTGTTCACAGTACAACAGAGTGGACCCAAACGTCACGTGTAGACAGTAGCATCTGTCTTTTGAAAATGGAATACAGAATCTAGTCATGGCACTTTTACTGTTTCTAACTCCTTGCTGGAGGCTCTTTATTAGTCGGGCACCATCCTGCTCCCTGGCCAACTGTCCGGGAGGTCCTCACAGCCTTGTGTATCAGGTCAGGAAAACTACAGAAGCCTGTTGAGTCTGCCATTGTTGCTTGTCTTGTGCAATACAGCGTCTTAGTTGAGTGGCATCATCTGTCACGTGAAAGTGATTCCCCAGGGAAAATTGCCTTGAAGGTCCAGATCTCTGTACAGGCCTGGCAGGTTTCTCCAAGAAAGGACAGTGCCATTTCCTCAGTGCTGGCTGCAGCCAAGAATAGCCCACTTCCCTGCTCCCACCATGCAGCTCCCAACGCCCAGCTCTTCCCACTGGCATACTGGGGTACTCACTAGCCACAGAGGCACTGAGCTGGTGTTGGTTCCAGTGTCTTCTACCTCTGGGGTCCAGAACCTCCTTTTCCCCTCCTTCCCAGGGTTCTACCTTTGCAGTTTGGTTGCTTTGTTTTTTCTCTTCAACCTTAAACATCCAAAGCTCTCTGCCCCTCCTTAACATCCAATGTACTCTGCCCCCTTTTCTAGATGTTGAAGCAACTCACTTTCCCTATGCTAGGCTGAGTTCCATACCTCTATAGGTGCCTCTAACGGGCATCTATACCAACCCTTTGGAGAGAAACCACCTTCAGTGACTCAAAGACATTTTAGGCATCTAAGAGAGACTCTGCTGCCTTTTGAGAGAGGTGGTGCTACTCTCTGCGATTTCCAGTGATTGAGGATGTGGAGAAAAGTGAGGAGAAGCTGATTGTAATATCTGGCAAGACATTTTGCTATAAACAAAGAAAAAATAAAATTGAGTGCCTGCAAGGTCCCAGGTGTTGTTTTTGGCATAGGTAATCAATCAGAAATCGATCAGATTTCTAGAAATTGTTCATAGAGATTAAGACACTGTCCCTGTCCTCAGAGAAGTTCGAAAACAGCTTAGGAGAGAAAACAGACAGATGAGCACCATGCTGTTCACAAATATTTTAAGAGGCAACTAGAGGACATGATGCCAACACAAAGGAGAAGCTCCAACCTGTCCTGCAGGAGACAGGCACCCACACTAGTCTAGGTCTTCAAGGACCTCCTCGTGGCATGCCTGGGCGTAGCTAACCATCTGAGTCTCAGGTAGAGGCACAGAAGGTTTGGAAATCTCAATACTAACATCATGGAGAATAAACTTAATATGAAATCAGATAAGAAACACAAAGAAGGCAAGACTCTTATATTAGTCTGGATTCTCTTGGTTCTAAGTGACAGAGACTTGAATCAAACTAGTATCGGCCACACTGGGATTTAGAAAGATACTGGACCATAATCAGGAGTAAGAGGAGGAACCCAGAAGCCATTTGAAATTGGAGCTTAAACACCACCATGACACTCTGTCCTTCCTCTCAGAGGGAGACTTCGTTCTCTTCCACAGACAGACGGCCTTCCTGTGGTGGGGAACACAGCTCAGAAAGCCCCCGAATCCAACATGCAGGGGCTGTTGCCATCAGGGGGAGAGAGACAATCCTCTGTTGGTTCCAATTCAGAAAAACCCAGGGAACGATTCTGATTGGGCTGTTTTCAATTGGTGTCCATCCCTACGCAAATAAACCACAGGCAGGGTTTGGGTAGGAGGTAGGGTTGTGCTGCTTGGAAAAACCCATGGCAAGCCTTGGTGGTGTCAGTCCCAGAGATGGGGAAACTCTGAACTAAGAGCCACCCCAACAGATATCTACTAATTCAATGCTCAGAACCCTCAGGAGTGAAAGGTATCATTACTAGGAAATTGAACCCAGTTTTTCTTTCTTTCTTTCTTTCTTTCTTTCTTTCTTTCTTTCTTTCTTTCTCTCTCTCTCTTTCTTTCTTTCTTGTTTTTTTATCATTTCACAATTAAAACCTTAAACAAGCCCTAAAATACTGGCATACATAGGCTAAATCTGTGTAACTACAAACATATAATAATAGTTCCCTAGTTATCTTTTAATCACCAGAAAGTTGGCTAGAGTAAATAAATATGAATGGCTTACGTATGTCCAGCATTTTACAGTGCATTAAGAAGATGGAGTGGAAACAGGAGTTGGAAAAAGTAAGCTTCGATGCCTGCCTCAAGGAGCTTACCCACTATTGAAGTTACTTCGGATCAGAAGTAGATCATGGAGATCACCTAGTCCACAGATATTTCCCTGTAAGTGTTCCTGGGAGACCACCAAAGTGCTGGGGGAGGGGAGTTGGAGTGGTGGGGGATGGATCCTAAGAGGTTGAGCTGATGAGCTCTGAGCTCCAGTCTTCGTCCAGAATGTCTCCTGCTACATCTGTTCCGTACATTGGCATTTCACAAAAAAACAGTATTTGTAAGAAAGGCTTTTGCTCCTTTAAAAGTGTTTGAACACCAAAGATACAGTCCAGCTTCCTTGTGTTGCTCCTGGAGATTTCAATGCCCAGACCTGTCTCTTACATGCATTTAACAACCACATTTTACTCAGACCTGGCTGGCTAAGGCAGGCATGGGTCTAGAGCCCTCTCCTCCTGATACCAGGCCACCACCGTTCTGCCACCAACTCTCACTTCACTTACATGAACAGCCAGATAAAACCATCATCAAGAGGTCTCATGCAGAGATTCAGAGAAGAAAGATCACTCTCTCGAGTTGTTCACTATTCAACAGGATAGTGAGTAGTACTGGATGTGTATATGAAGACATTTATTAAGGAGAATTGACTCACATGATCATAAAGTGAAGTCCCATGATAGACCGTCTGCAAGCTGAGGAGCAAGAAAGCCAGTAGTGGCTCAGTTCAAATTCCAAAACCTCAGAAGTAGGGAAGCCGACAGTACAGCATTCAGTCTGTGGCCGAAGGCCCAAGAGCCACTGGTGTAAGTTCTAGAATCCAAAAGCCAAAATCTTGGAGTCTGATGTTCGAGTGCAGGACGCATCCAGCACGGGAGAAAGATGAAGGCTAGAAGACTCAGCAAGTCGGCATCTCCCACCTTCTGCCTGCTTTATCCTAGCCATGCTGGCAGTTGATTGGATGGTTCCCACCAACATTAAGGGTGGGTCTGCCTCTGCCAGTTCACTGACTCAAATGTTGATCTCCTTTGGCAACACCCCCACAGACACACCTAGGAACAATACTTTGCATCCTTCAATCCAATCAAGTTGATGCTTACATCACAGCTATACTATGTGGAAGTTGGGAGATGGGGAAGACAGGAGAGCAGAAGGGAGAGGAGAGCCGGCACACCTGAGGCCTGCACCACGTAAGGTGTCAGGCGGTTGGCCCGTGCAGAAGAGCATAAAGAGAGACAGGAGCAGACAAGGAAGAATATAAAGGAGAAAGAAGTAGAGGAAAGAAGGATGGGAGAGGCAGAGGCCACACCAGCCAAGAAGTTCCAAGAATCACACTTCAATTAAAACAGCTGTTGGCTGGGTGAGGTGGCTCATGCCTGTAATCCCAGCACTTTGGGAGGCCAAGGTGGGTGGATCTTGAGGTCAGGAGTTCGAGACCCACCTGGCCAACATAGTGAAACCCCATCTCTACTAAAAATACAAAATTAGCCAGGCATAGTGGTGCATGCCTGTCACCCCAGCTATTTAGGAGGCCGAGGCAGGAGAATTGCTTGAACCCAGGAGGCAGAGGTTGTGGAGAGCCAACATCACACCACTGCACTTCAGCCCAGGCAATAGAGTGAGACTGTCTCCAAAAAAACCAACAACAACAACGAAACAGCTGTTTCTTCCTTTGTTTTTGTGTCACAGGTTTGAAATCCTGAAGTCACTTACTCAACATTTTCTCGGGAATTCATAATCAGACCCTTTAAAATCTGCTGTAACTGCAAATGCTTATACTCTAATAGCAAATACTTATTGACGGTCACTGTGTGACAGGCACTGTGCTCAGGGCCAGACAGAATATAGGCAGCTTGGGTTGACTCCCCATCTGGTGTTATTACAAACCAATATCCTATTGACCAACAGTCGTTTGCTGAGGGTGAGAGAAGCTGATTTTCTGTTAATATAATTCATATTTCTTCTATCTTGATGTTCAAAATATGAGACTTATTTCATGTGCTGAAACATTTTGACTTAATTAAAATTGCCTTCCATTTCACTTATTTCACTCTCACAACTGAATAGTGTTCTTTTCAAAGCAAAAAGATAACATACTGATAGTTGTAAAATCTTGTTCGAATTCTGCTTAAAAATCTAATTTCTCTGACTTTCATGTTGACAGAATGTTTCCCGTGTTTTTGTCCTTGTTTTCTCTTATGATTCTTTAAAGCAGACAACTGCTTTGGAAGCCTGGTGTCAGGATTCTAATTTAGATAATAGCACAATTCTCCAGAATACAGCCATAAGGCTGGCATTATTTGGTCTTAGGTTTTCAGCTGGCTATGACTTCCAGCTTCAGGGTTGGTGGTGGCAGGACCTGCATGTGTCTGATGCAACTCAGCCACACTGGGCAATCAGGATTTTTTTTTCTCTATTCCAAGGGGACTGTCTGTTCTGGCAGGAGAGAGCCAATTCCATTTCACCAGACACATCAGGATCATGTGTAGATACCTGAGTTACTGACACCATGTTTATTATTTATTCCTAGAGTATTTGACATCCCTTAAGCATAGACCTGGAGACCCGCAGGCAGCTGCCCTGATGGCCAGCTCTTAATCTGGCTTTGGCTGTGCCAACTGTTCACATGCATTTAATCCTCACAACAAAGTATATAATAATACTTCTAAGAAAAGAAGTATTATTATATCCATTTTACAGATGAAGAAATTGAGGCTGAGAGTGATTAAGTAACAAGCTAACTGGAAAACAGCAGAGCCAGGGTTTGAACCGGAAGACGCTATTTCAAAGCCCACGCTCGTATGGTATACACCACTCTATACTGACCCCTCTTGGTAAGTTAAGTACATATTTCACTTATATTCCCATTTTAGAGTTTCTACCAAAATTGCTGTTTTTTTAACTTGAGACCTACAAAGTCAATAGCACTGACTTTGGGTCACTAATTCAGTCAGTTCTACCAAGAAAGCAGTGCATGGCGTAGTAGCAAGAGCCCAGGACTAGGAGGCCAAGTCTATGGGTCACAAGGCCGGACACATAGTAGGTGCTTTGTGTAAAACTATGAAGCACAAGTCACTTGTGTACATTTGATTATGGTTTTCTTCTGAGTGTTCAAGAGACCACTTTAATTAAAGATCCTACAGTTTATACCAGCATCACATGGGTTGTAAAACACTGCAGTGTAGTATCAAAAACTACCACCATTTACTGAAAACTCATTCAACTTCCTACACAGTCCAGGAACTGAGGAGCAAGGAGAGTGTAGAAGACTTTTGCTCAAAGTAGCCTCTGCCTCTAACTGCTATTTTGTTCAACTTGTCTTCTCTTCTAACTTTGTCCCAGAAAAATCTCTAGGGAAATGAAATTAAGCTGTTTCCCAGATTTACTTTTCAAAATTAGTCCTGGGCTGGCCTTCAACACTGCAAACACATTCTGTGTAGTCACAAGGGAGGACTGCACTGAATTCTTGGACCAACTATGAAGCTTTGGGGGCCAGACAAGCTGAACAGACTCAAGAAGAACACAGAGTGGGTGTTTTGTGCTAGTTACTGCCCACCCCGCTGGTCTGTCCAGGGGCGGAAGTCTCTTTCCTGTGTCCTTTTGTTTGTCCTTGCCCTTTCCTGCTATTAGGAATAATATCTGTTTGCTGCCCGTGCTTGGGTTTTGGGCTGGGTAACTGTTACCCACAGTAACTAAATCTGGCCATAGTTTTGCCCAAGTACCCAGGGACCATCATCAGAATTAGGGCACTTTCCCAATCTAAATGGTCCTCCTTCGCGGAGGTGGGAGGTGGCGTGGTTTTTCTTGACACATGGGCTGCCTGCTGTGGTGAGTCACCCTGTCTGAGGGCCCATCTGTAAAAGCTAGACATCGTCAAGGACTTGGCTTCATCATTTTCTTGGGAACGAAGAAATTCAATTTTAAATCTGCATATTCATCATTCTGGAGAAATAAACACAGTGTGAAACTAACTAAAATATTTAATAGTCAACATTTAATAATTCCCCAATCATATGTGGAACGAGATTTCATTCTCAGGAATTGTAGCACTCATACATATGTAATTATACAGGCAGTATTCAAGAAAGCTATCTTTCTTTCCCATAATAGATTTTCTTTCATTCTATGTGAGTTTTCAACAGATTGGCCCCAAGAGGAAAATACCGCCTACTCTGTCCTTTTCTTACAGTGCTGAGGTCATGGTGTTTTAAGCATTACTGGAATTTCCTTTGTATCCAAGTCTTTCTTATCTTCTCATCCTTAAAGTCATCTTTTCACTGACATTCTGTCTCAAAACAAAGCAACAACAAATTTTTAGCATAAAATATCTACATAAATTCGAATTTTGTTAAGGTAAGAAGTACTCCAGATGCAAGTCCTCATCTGACACCAGTCCTCTGCTTTCTCTTAGCCACAGAAACATGCTCAGGCACTGGGCAAATGTAATCTCCTTGTGCCTGTGGTGGGGAGGTGTCGAGGGAGCAAATTTTAGGAGTCTGATATCAATGACAGTTTTTGCCAATAAAATTGTGGATTTCAACATGTCTTCTTTTATAAACGTTTAACACGGGGGATTTACAGGGACTGTTTGTGGTCAACCTTTGTAGATTCTATCCATAAATGCCATTTATTTTCCATCACACAAGAAATTAACAAAATCTGAACCAATCCCTCTTGCAAAGACATTATTCAGTGGTAACAAGTCCCAATATGAAGAATTCAGGTTTCCTTCTGTCTAATCATATGGCCATTTTCCCAACTGTTTCACACATGCTAATGGAGTGTGACAAGTAAAACACATTTGGCTCAGTGTAGGGTCCAATATGAGATGGCTTCACAACGACAAAGCTTCTAATCATTTTTACCCTAATCTACCACTGCTTTGGGGAGTTGGTGTCTTCCCTGTCATGAGTGATTTCAGTGCACTGATCAGGGCAGACTTGACAGATTCTTTATCAATGTCAAATGCCTTTTGTGGTTAAGTCGGGTAACGCTAAAACAAAACGCCTCATAGATATTAGATATATGGTGGCATTACGGAATTCTCTTGCAGGCAATACATTTTGGTCAACCTATGAAAAGAAAAATGGAGCACAAGCTGAAATCAAAGGAAGATGCAGTAGAAGTCTGGGCAGTTATTTCTACGGAAAACAGACAATGTGAATGACGTGGGGCCAATCGCCCTGCCCCTCTTCTATTCATGTTAAAATAGAACAAGAGAAATTGCCAACAAAGAAAGCAATGATCTAAGAGGAGGGGACTGAATCTCAATAGGCTTTTCGTTTCAGGAAACAGTAGTACTGCTGGAAAACATGAGACCCCTGTATGGGCATACATGCATACCCAAATGTACATACTCACTCTTACCAATTAAAATAATAAATTTTCCTTGTGAGTTTTCCCTTTGACTTGCAAGGTTAATCTCTTAGTCCTCACTGACTCATCCACTCTCCCAATATTTAACTTGAGTGCACACTGCCTTAGAAAAAGTAGAATCCAAGCATCTCTGAGCAAAATAGTCTGGGAGGTATTGAATGGTGTTAAGTTTTCTTTTGGCAAGAAGGGTTTGTAATGCTATCACTGTGCCTTTCTAGCAGTACAGCCATGACAACTGTATTACGGAGAATATTCTTTTCAATTAATAACAGTGGTTATTCCATGAGCAGATTCTTAAGGAATCCCTCATAGGTGCACACTGTGAGGCCTACATGTATACATGAGAAAGATACAAACCACCCCTACACTCCCCATCCAAAATAAATAAAATATCCCAACCACTTGCTGAATCTGAACTGTGCTAATCTGAAATTTCAGAATACCGCTATCAGAATAACATGGATTCCAAGAAGTTTCATTGCCTTTTAGAAACCCAAAGGCCAAGGACAACAAAATTCTCATCAAAGTTACAAATGAACAGTGGAAGAATTACTTCAAGTGCTGGGTGCTAACCTGAAATTGTTATGTGTTACACTATCAAATCGGTAAATTAATATGAGCAAACAAGCCATACTGCACACCCTGAGTCCTCAGCCATCAGATGCTCTTCTGTTTTATACAGTTAAAGGCTGAAGCTATTTCAATATTTTATCCGATTTTTTTTTCTTTTTCTGTACTAATTTAGAAAGTTGGTACTTTAATGTAATTGAACTCACCGAAGCTAAAAATGTCCAGACCTTCTTAATAAGGTCCCTTTCAATATTAAACTTTGGGGTCTGTTTTCCTCCCAAGCAGGCACTTAATTCCCATTAGCACTAATGGCAAGTGTGCACAAACATTAAGTAGGAAATATATATCTCTTTGTCTCTTTGTACTGAGCTCCAAGAAGGGAAAAAAAGCAAGGAAGAAAAAAAAATTTGAGATTGGATAAAAGAAGTAGAGTTACAGATTCATTTATAAAGACGAAATTAATGCCTAGCATCCCCAAATCTCAGGGAGCACATACCTTTAATAAGCAAGATGAGGAGAAAATTTCTAAATCATTTCAAATAATACCCAAGCCATGCTTTTCTGAGAAGCCTGTTTCCCCTCCATCCCCAGCATATACATTAAACCCATTTTGCACTTGTTATGTACATAATGATTCTAGACAACATAAGAAGATTTCATTTTTTTCTTATCATTTTTACTTATCTACCAGTGAGCCAATTTATGCAGCTTAAACCATTGCTAAAGAAGATGCATCAAAAATTGTCTGTAATCATTACAAATAATAGCACAGAATGTTCACAAGAAGCTGTTTTCTTATCATATTTTCATTAAAACATCTTTTCACCTGCTTTGCTTTTCCCACGTCTGGAACCTGAGTTGTAATCAGTCTTATTAACTGGGAACATAAATATGATTTATTATGGTCTGATAATGGAAGCTACGTGGACCCAGAGAAGGGCTATATTGTCCTTTGATAAAATGGCTCTTTTCTCTCAAATGGAGAACTCTATCATGAGAACATGCAGAATGTAGTGAGTGATTATTTCCTCAGGGTAAGTGATGGAAAAGCCCGACAGAAAATCTTCTTGTTGACCATGACAGCCTCAGAGGGTCCCCAAACCTTCCTGAGTTTGACAACCTGCAGACACTTTTGATGAACTGTATTCTTCTGTCAGAGACAGCCTGTCTGGGAGGAGAAAAGGGACCTTTATCGTCTGATCGGCTATTATTGTCTTGATCTTTTATAAGCAATCTCTAATGCACATGAATATAATATCCTTTCACACAAGTGCCAAGCATAATAGAAGTGTAGTTAAAGGAACCTCTCCCTGGTTATGTAAATGTCCTTACACCATAATTAAGAGAGATGGTTTGTGACTGATAGAGGAAAGAAAGAGTAATCAAGCTGTTTTAGCATTTTCCCCCTATTTTAAAGACTTCAACTCAGGATAAACAGCATTTATGGTAGATATAAGGAACCAGGTTATTTTGAAGTCTTGGCCTAAAAGGAAAAATAGTTTTGAATATGATATTAGTGTTATATTTTTATTAAACATGCAAATGGAAGCTGGTTTTTAGCCAAGAGAGATTACTATGCTGATATAACTTAGAAAAAAATGAGTATGTTTCTCAAAATCCCTGTCTGCAGCTTACAGCAAAACAAAGACCTATTAACAAGGAATGGACTTGCACAAATAGGTCCTCGAGTCCAAATAAAGTTCTCCAATAAATTTCCTTCTTATCCATTTCCAGGAGCCTAAATATAATGAATATATATATATATATATATTCAATGAACAAATATATTTGCAGGCAAAATGCCTGCAATTATTGGGCAATTAAATTCACTTCTTACATGGCCCCTGGGAACCATCTCCATTTCTGAACTGTGAAGGATAGTTCTAGATGGTCTTTGTTTGAATTTGGTGGCAAAACTTTTCTGACCTTCCAGATAAAGCCCAATGAGCTCATGGAGGACAATAGCTTGATGTTCAATCTTAGTTGCTGGCAGAAAGCAGAAAAAGACATCATCACCCTTCCTAAAATTTTTAATCCCCTCCAGCAAAATACAATACTTAATTTTTCATTAGCCTTCTGACATCTGGACTCAAGAGTATCCCCACAACAATCACTAATGGGTTTTGCATTACCAATTAGTGGAGAAAACCCTCCAGTGCTGGTGCCAAAGGGTTAATCATTAGTTTCACACTACTGGGTGGTCAGAGTTGGAAGAGCAGCCCCTGAACCCAAAGGGGCGGAGAGCAGGGGCCCCCGCCTGGGGAGAGCTCTCATTATTAAGAAACATGCAACTCACAGGCACTGACCTCCATACCCCGCTCCTGGCATCTTGCCTTGAGGTGGATTTGAATATTACACACAGGCATGTGCGCATGCGCACTCACACGTTTATGTACATGTCTGGGCCTAGGACAAATTACCAACTTAGCCAAACTTTATTGAGCCTGTCCCATCAAAGGTGTATCAGACCAGAGGAATTCCTTTTCTCTCAGCACCTCTGTCTACTTGCTTCTCTAAGCAATGTCTTTCCCATGGGAATGAAAAAATTTGCCATTTCAGAGGCAGTTGGGTTTTGAGAAGTGTTTGATCTTCCTTAAGAGATACTTCTCTGAAGTTCTGCCAACCCTCGATTATCTGTACAAATGAGGCTTAGAGAAAGTATGGGTAGATTTGATTCACAGATAATCTTCGAGCTCCAGTTTGGTCTATATTTTGGTTTCTTTCTTGTACTAGTGCAATTAACAAGCAAAACTGATTGGATGTTTCCTTCCTCCTTTTATGGTCAATTTTGTGGATGTCAGCAGAGTAAGCAAATTGTCAAAAACCTGGCAAACAAAAGAGCGGAAAGGGAAGAAACAAAATACCCAGATAATCTGCAAACTGGATAATCTGCTCCTGAATAATTGAAAAGAACCTAATTTCAAAGATAATACAAAAAAAGGCCTGGAGAGGAATTCCACCTTGAAAATGCACAACCCTTTTCCCCAACCCCAAAACAGCTAGTAGAAAAACAAATCAACAACGACAACAAAAACCCCACAAGAAAAATTCCAACATACTGTCCCCATCCACATTTTCTCTCATCTGATCCATATGTGTTATAAGTTAAATTATATTCTAAGGAGGATCAGAGCATGAAAGAGGAGAAGGAAGCATCAAAAACATTTCTTATTTGTGATCTGCCTGGTGTCTTCATCAAGTGCTGATAGCAACAGGGTTGCTTCCAATGCCATGCTGGCCTAAAACTTCAGCAATCAATCCACCTCAATTCTAATTTTTTTAAAAACGGAAACCAGTATCCAAGAAAGGGACAACAATGACTCAGTACTTCATTTTCTTTTTCTTTTTTTTGGTCCCAAATATATGATTCCTTATTTTTTTTTAAAAAATGCTCGAGTACATTTGAGACCGAAATGAGAAATTGTTAATGCTTGATTCTCCACCGTGCTTCTACTCAAGGTTAGCGCTTAGAGCTTTTCAGTTAAGGGAAGAAACACTCTTAATGAGCCTACACATGCACAGATTTTGGCCAGAGTCATTGACTGACTGCATTTATTTAGTTTTACTTTAGAAATGAAAATCTAATAAAGTAACTGGTAGTTTAAATGTCGCCGAAATTTTCTGCAACTTCCCAACTGAATTGTGAAAACAGTCTCGAGTTCCTCTAATCTCCCCCTTTCACCTTCAAATGCCACACTTCTGAGGTGATCCATTTCCTAAGAAATAGCAGAACTAGGTTGGGTTCAGAGGTCAGGGGCACAGGGTGGGGAGAGGAAGACTCTTTCTTCGAGTTGGAGGGGATTTGCTTTTTTCCCCCACACCAAGGAAAGAAGGACCGGAATCTTGAGGCTGGGAATGTTCTGCCTCTTGTAAAGGAATTCAAAGGAGCCATTGTGTTTGATACTTTGCTTCCCAATTGGCCTCTGACAGCAACATCAGAAGCAACAGATACTTCAGTTCTACATCTGGAAAGAGGCATTTTTTTCCACCCAGAAAACACACACACACACACACACACACACACACACACACACACACACACA
>NW_022437004.1:208388-540617 GCF_009761245.1 Sapajus apella | reverse complement strand
ACACACACACACACACACACACACACACACACACACACACACACACACACTTCTGAAGACATTGAAGCCTAATTACTTTACATCCCATGGTCTTAAAGATTGGGATCTCATAGTTGGTGATAACCTCTTGAGGAACAGGAGCAGATCCATTAGAAACTCAGATAACATTTCTATACTTTACCCTCAATAAAACTGATAGCCAAAATAAGTATATGGGCTGGATGCTTTCATTCCCCTGGCCATTGAATTGTAATGATCATTATGTAAGATACAACAGGACCATTCATTAAGATATCAAATGGAAAATACATTCTTCACTAAAATGTAGAAGGGTTTTAGGATGTCCAAGGCTAAATGACCAAGGAATTGGTTTAGGTTAGCTATTGTCTTCCTTGCTTTCTAGAAGATATATAAATCAAGTCCTTATATTCATGGTAGGAACTTTAAAGTTCTGAATCGTCTGAATCTTAGAGAATAGGAATTACTCTATGCAGCACAGTAATTATATTCATGGAAGTTGGAACTGCTATACAATATCCCCTGGGAGAAGTTTCCACCATTTCTACTGCTACTGTGACCCAAACAGAGATGAGCTACAAGCAGGAAAAGAGAAAAGAGAAAGAATAGGAGTAGCAATCCAGGAAGCACTGAGGGAGACCGAAGGTACAGGCTGAAGCAGGAGAGAAGGCATTAGTTGGTGAAGTGGGGTTTATGAAACTATTAGCAGCCAGCCACCAAGACAGAATCCATTCCCCACACTGTAGCCAAAGACAAAGGATCTTAGGCCGTTTTCGTTGTTCTGCCAGCTAAGTCAACTCTTGAGCCTCTCTGAAGCCATTGAAAACGTCTCAGGTTTTCTCATTATGCTATTTTGATAGAAATTAAGCTCTGTAAGTCAAGAACAGAATCAACTCTATATAAATGCACTCCTTCTTTATACCCTATTCCCAATATACCGCCTATCTGATTTCATGCCCAAATGATTGAAGACTCCTTTAAAGTTGGAAATGTGCTTGTAAAACCACCTAAACATAGGCCTAAGTTCCCTACTAAAAGAATATGTTAAAGAAGACATAGAGAATAACTGTACAGTACTCATACAAAAAAGAAAAATGGGGGCATACCCATGAAAGGCTCATGAAATAGTCCTTGAAAGTGCTTGAAGTAATGGACAAGTGCATCCTATGGGAATCTGATGAGTCTTATACAGACATAAACAATATTAGTGAACTTTTCTTCTCCAGCTTGCCCTTGCACATTTTTGGCTGGTTGCCCTCACCATGTACCTTCTCTCTGGGCATCTTTTATTTAAAAAATTGTTTCTTTACTCATGTCATCTGCTATCCTCTTTTCTAGATTTTGACCATCCATCACTTGGACACAACATTAAAGAAGTCCTCCAACTAAAGAAAGATGTTGATTCCCTTTATGGAAACAGCCACTCTCAGCTACCTTGTCACCCTACCAATTAAGATTTTCAATATGTGGAGCAAGATTAAGAGATGTGGATCCATTGCTGACCTGTTCCAGGTGCAGAAATGATGGTAGTCACTAGAAACCATAAAACAAATGCCAAGCAAAATGAAAGCATAACATTCTAAGCAAAGCTTAGAACCAACAATTAGATACTTGAACCCTAACTCTGAGATCCCAGGGGTACCCAGGGCAACCATATTCCTGAAAAGACTCCATTCTAGTTCTTGAATTTTTAACTCTATGCCTTTAGCTACTAAAAAACTAGGCCAAATTTGGTGCAATTTCATTTCCTTTGCAGTCACTCATTTTTTTGAACACTTCTTTGGGGCTTTGTCAACATCCTGCATTGTCGTTCATTCTGTCATGAAAGCTTCCTTTTTAGCTATAAAGAAGACTTATGGCAATTAACATTGTATTTTGTCATCCTCTTAGAGGCTTAGCCTTTGCAGAGAGGATTGACAATGACTTCACCCTGAGTGGTGAGTGGTCTCTCTCAGCCATAATCACAGGCTCAACAGTGCATCATTCCCAACTCTGCCTTTTCTTTTTTCTAAGTGTTAAAATATTAAATATTTAAGCAAAACGTTCTGTAATGCAGCATCGCCTCATGCTAATCATCAGGTTTAAAGTTAAGAAGATAGAAACTTCATACATTTGACAAAGATAAAAAGAAAGGATGAAAGGGAGAAAGTATGAGCAGGGATACTTCTTTCCTGGGATTGTTATTCAGTTTCAGCTATAGTCGGGCAACTCCTGCTGATTCTGCCAATGGAGGAGGCATTACCCCAGATAAAGCCAACCCTTTAGTTTCAACTTCTTCTGTAATTCTAACATTACTGGGACTATTGACATATGCCAAGCAGCTGGGGTCATGTCTCAATACAGATCAATGTCTTCTGATAGACGTACTCACAGAATACATACAGACATACTCATGGAATTCTTACAAATTGGGTAGGCAGTAGAAGGAAGAAAATAAAAATCATAAATAAAGTACTCCACACTGGGAAGTCCAACAGTGATGGCAACATAAAACCTAACTCAAAGCACATAAATAGAAAACAGAAATCTACTGGCCCTGTAACTGGGAAGTTCAAGGCATGGTCTAGCTTCAGGCATGGCTTACTCAGGTGCTCCAACAATGTCAGAAACCTATTCATTTCCGACCAGCTCTTTTCTGTATTTTATTCTGTGTTGGTTTTAGTTGTAGACAAGATTTTTCTGTTGGGTGGTAAAGAAAGACACAGCAGCTCCAAGCTTACACTTTTACCAAGGACATTTTACCAGGGATCCTACAAAAAAAAAAAATCATGTCTATTTTCCAGAAATCATATCGAATCCCCAAAAGGACTCTTTAGAGTGTACTTGGAACTCTTGCTGATTGGGCAACCTGACCATTTGATTGACAGCCCTACCTGAGTCACAGAGAATTTAGGAAGGGTGAATCTAAAAGGAAGGAGAATAACCTTTTATCAGAAGGAAGGGTAATGGAGGCTGGAAGGTCAAAGGCAGATGTCCTCCAGGCAGTGTCATTCCAGTCACTTTGAACCTAAATCATTTGCAGGGATCTTAGGAACTCATTAGCATACCTTGGCTCAATGGCAAGATGGTGCCTCACCTTTGTTCCAAGCTGCTACAATGCCTTTTTAGGTCTGAGTAGAGAACAGACCTCTCAGCACCTTATGTTCCCTACTACATGTATGAATAAGATCTGATCAGTAGCTTATAATGGTTCCTTAACTGCCATTACTGACTATGATATAAATAAGTAGTTACTGACTTAAGAACTCACTATTTACTCAATAACTCTTGATGGGAACTGTGATTCCCTTACACACTATTTCAGAAGTACATAATTATAGACCTTTCAAAATGGTTATTTCTCTCAGGCATTTGCCTGTAATAGCTCCTTCAAAGCTGTTAAGCTTTTATCATGTGAAGACCCAAGTAGAAAATATTTGGTTCACTCCTCATTGACCTAATAGAGAAAAAAACTCATCTTTAAGATGGTTTTAGCTTCCTGCCAAGAACACATGGTCAGCCTTGTCTGGCTTGAGCTATTTGAGAAGGAAATCAAATTGCTATTAGATCATGCTCACCTCATTTAGTAATTAAATATTGACAGTGAATGATCATTGGTAACTATTTCTTTAGTCTCCTCTGAAGGACATCTTATCACAGCCACTTGTCCTGACTCTGTTACTATCCAGCAAAGTTTCTATAAAAGTAAAATGCCAGGTAGGTCTGTTGGCTTCAACACATCTCATTACTTAAGCACGGGGCACAATTCATACTTTAATGAGGAAAAGGTTTATGCATAGTAAATACATTCATCCCACAGAGGAAACCATAGCTAGGATCAAGAGATTGAGAGATGCCTGGTTCTGCCATAAGCTCAAGAAAACCATGTAATATATGATGCAATGAAATGTATACATCTTAGTCTGTTTGGTCTGCTATAACAAAATATCTTAGATTGGGTAATTTTTAAACAACAGAAATTCATTGCTCACAGTTCCAGAGGCTGGGAAGTTCAAGATCAAGGTGCCAACAGATCTGGTGTCCGGTGACAGCCCATTCCTCACAGATAGTCCCTTCTATGTGTCCTTACATGGCAGAAGGTGAAAAGGGCTTTCCCAAACCTCCATCATAAGTGCACTAATCCTATGGATGGGGAGAGAACCGTCATGATCAAGTCACATCCTGAGAACCCCATCTTTTAATACTATCATATTGGGGTTTAAGTGCCAACATATGAATTATAGGGGACCCAAACATTCAGACTATAGCATATATATCTGACACAATCATTATATGTGATATGTATCACACCACAAAAATGATTGCTGCACTGTGTCTGAAAGGGTCTCAAAATATATAGAAAAATGTATTTAATTTGCTCAGTTCAAATCAAGAAACTGTTGAGTATTTATAACCCTGTTAAAGGTACTAGGTTAAGTGAGGAAGATGCAAATATAAAAATAAAGTTTGCTTTCATGCTTGCTCACCCACATCAGGACTCTATTTTTACTGCCCCATTTCCTACCATTTATACTGACACCCTCTCTAGGCTTCACTACTTACAACTTTCTACCCAAGTCTCAGGTAAGCATGACTCCTTTTCAGCCTTCTGCTATTACATGTGCTGTTTCTTCTCATTAGAAGTCCCCCTCTTTTCTTCTACCTAGATCTTACTAAAACATCACCTCTTCAATAAAGCTGATTCACGTGGGCAGAGCTAGCCACACACAATCTCTGTTTCTGAAGCACATACAAGTATGTGTATTATGCCATCAGCATTTATTCATGTGTTTTCTACCCCATTATACTGTGAGCTCCCTAAGGTCAAGATTATGTTTGATTCATGGCTATCCCCCCAGGGCCCTTGCAGAGTACTTGGCACAAACAAGTCCCTAGTAAGATGTCGAGTAATGGTCATTTATTTGACCTTATTCCTTCTGCAGATAAAAGCTACATTGCTCTCCTTGCGTTTCTACTGTCAGGCCTCACAGGTGACTAGAAGAGAGACATAGGTGCATGAACCAGGATTGGACAAACTGAAGTCAATACTGTAATGGAAATTGAAACAAGCAATGAGCGGGAGAGGACTTAGAGGTATGGGGAACAGAAGGAGGAAGAGAGGAAGAAAAGGAGAGCGAGAGAGCAAGAGAGCTGGAGGTAGGAGCACCTCAGAAGGAGGAGGCAGCATGCACTGTGGCTCTGGCTGGGGAGGGGAAGGTGAATGGAACATGAAGAAAGAAGAAACACAGGCACTTGGTATGGGAGGAGCAGAGAATAGTGTGGGAGAACCACAGGGTAACAAACTAGGATATCATGTTAGAAGGATCAGTGGGGTGGGACTGGCCATCCAGGATTTGGATTGCCAGGCTGAAGAATTTGCATTTTTGGACTCTGCAGTGGTGGAGATTTGTGGAGAGGAGAGAGTGACAATGGAGGCATTTGATCCCATATGGGTGCTGGTAATCCAGTGGGGAAATTATGAAGACTGTGGTTCTACTGCTCAGAACCAAAACTTTCAGACTGTACTTTTCAAGAATTTAGCCTCTCACCCAACTTTAGTGAAACACAGGCTTCGCATCACACACCAAATGAAAGAACAAATTGTAGGTGATCAGCCCTGATATTTCTTAGCCTTTACATTCTCAAGCATGCCAGCAACTTGCAGATTCCTCTGCCTGGGACTCACTTCCCCTAGCTATGCTCATGGTTGCCTCTCCTTTCATTAAGGTCCCTGCTCAAACATCATTTTTACAGAAAGGCCTTTCCTAACCACTGTGTCAGAAAAAAGCACCCCACATTACTTTATCCCTTTGTCCTGTTTTACTTTTCTTCAAAGCACTTATGACTAATTGACATCATAGTATATATCTATGTATTTATTTGCTTAATATTCATACCCTCTGATATAAGGATCATCGAACTTTTTCTATAAACTCCATAAAGACCAAGACAGCAAATATTTTAGGATTTGCAGGCCATAAAGTTTGTTGTAACTACTAAACTCTGCCATTGCAGTACCTAAGCAGCTGTAAACAATGCATAAATAAATGGACATAGTAGTGCTCCAATAAATCTTTGTTGACAAAAATAAACTGTGGGCCAGATATGGCATGGGCCATAGTTTACCAGCCCCTCTCCTGTAGAAAGTTCCATGAGGTCAGCAATACTGTCTTGCTCACTCTTGGGTGTCCAAGTGTTGGCACTCCATTAGGAATTTTTTTTTTTTTCTTGAGACGGAGTTTCGCTCTTGTTACCCAGGCTGGAGTGCAATGGCGCGATCTCGGCTCACTGCAACCTCCGCCGCCTGGGTTCAGGCAATTCTCCTGCCTCAGCCTCCTGAGTAGCTGGGATTACAGGCACGCGCCACCATGCCCAGCTGATTTTTTTGTATTTTTAGTAGAGATGGGGTTTCACCATGTTGACCAGGATGGTCTCGAGCTCTTGACCTCGTGATCCACCCGCCTCGGCCTCCCAAAGTGCCGGGATTACAGGCGTGAGCCACCGCGCCCGGCCCTAGGAATTTTTAAAGAATAAATGGATGGGGGAACAGATGTTCCATAATTCTAAGTCTTCTCTGCATTGTCCACCAAGAAGATCTGGGCAGCTTCTGTTCCTGCACAACAGCTTTGCTAGTCTTGCAGCTAATCCCCTTGTGTTACTGTTTAGAAAAGAATTTTGCTCCTCTCTCAAGATTTACTTATGGTCATGCACTCAGAAATGCTCAAATGGGTACAACTGTCACCAAGGGTGGGATGGGAGGACAAAGGGGAAATAAAATATGAAGCATCAAAAAAAAAAAAAAAGAAGAAATGAAGCCCTATGGGAAGCAGAGAGGTATAGGAATACTACACCGATGTGAATATATATATTCCCTTTGTGATGGTTAACCTTATGTGTCAACTTGACTGGCCATGGTGCACAGATATGTGTAAAACGTTCTTCTGGATGTTTTTGGAGGAGATTATCACTTAAACTGGTAGACTTTGAGTAAAGCAGATTGGCCTCCATACTGCAGGTGTTCCTTATTCAAACACTTGAGGCCCTGAATAGAACAGAACATTGGGAAGATTGGCACACACACTGCCCCCAGCCCATCCCCCAGCAAGCAGAATGCTGCCCTCAGATGGCCTCTGGACCTGAACTGCAGCACTGGCTCCACTCCAGGCTTCAGTCTGCCAGCCCACCCTGCAGATTTTGGATTTGCCAGCCTCCATAATCTTGTTAGTCAATTCCCTAAAATCAATCAGTCAATAAACAGACTAAATCTGTTCGTTCTGTTTCTCTGGAGAACCTTGACTAATAAACACATAAATACACCATAGATTTATTCCATTAGCAAAGTAGGGAACCAGTTGGCTCTGTAGAATTGGAAGCCTTACACTTGGGCATGCGCAAATCCCCATCACAGCAGCTTTCAAAGATGCCCTGTGGTCTTCAAGGAAACATTCAAATGTTTCTTAGCACTAAAAGTGCCTTCCAAGCCTGGCTTCCACTCACCCTCACCTCTACATCCAGCTGGCGTTAGAGTGCAGTGTGCAGTACTTCTCACTGCTAGCTACTTTCTGGAGGGCAAGATCCCGCAAGTTTCCATACTTTGCATACACTGTAGCTTCTGCCTAGAGTGACCTACCACCCACTGGTCACCTGGCTAGTTCCCAGTCATTCTTCAAAACTTCCCCTCAGAACCCCCAGAGGACAGGGTTAGAGAGGTGCCCCTGTTACCAATGATCACCTAGTTACAAGTGTCCCTGCATGATAGATGTCGGTTTGCTTCTGTCTCCCCCAGAAATCTCCTACCTCCTCGAGGGCAGGGACACCCTGTTTATCTCCCTACATACCTCTTCCCACCTTCTCAGTCCGCATGTCTGTATCTAACATGCAACGAAGACATTAGAGGGCAGTTAGATTACAAAATAGTTCAAGAAATTAACCCATGTGTAAAATGGTGTCACTTATTTGCCATCTATGAGAATAGAGCTTAGAATCACTCAAGGAAGATACAAAGCTAAATCCCAGGGGTATTAAGAATCTTCTCTGGGGGCCTCCGACTGGACAGAACTCCTCCTGAACTGAAGAAATATCGTCCAGAGTGAGCACCACAGGTGAGAAAGCACTGCCCATGCCCTTTCCATTCTGCGCCATGTGTTTTCCCCCAACTTCCCAAAACACCACTGGGGTGGAAGTAAGGTGGGAAATGGAGAGGTAAAAAAAACAGCTAGAACCTGGGCAACTGCTTTCAGTTCTCCCATGTCAAAAACATTCAGCTCTACCTATGGGAAGAATCTGAGGGCCTATATCTCTAATTTTTCAATAGAAATGAATACGAAAATGGGATTTGCTTTACAGCAATAAGCAGACAACTGGGCTGAAACATCTGGTTGATAAAGGCAGGTCCTCCTGGGTGATAGGAACTCACTAGCAGCAGTCTTTTCAGTGGATGGCTCCTAACCAGACTGTCCTTAGTGGATAGCACCTAACCAGACTACAAGGCTCTAGGCTTCCTGGTTCTATCAGTGACTTGCTCTGGAACTTTTATGCCTCATGCTTTTATTTCTCAGTGCCTCAGTTTCTTCATCTGTAAAAGAGGAAGAATAATGTTTGCCACCTGCAACACAGGATGGTAATGCCGATGAATGAGCCGCCATCTGTAAAGCGCTTTGTGTTTCCGCTCCTCCCGCTCTACGGATCTGAAGTTGTATTATTATTACTTCTGAAAATGTCAGCTATCATCCAAATGGGTTATTTCAATCAAAAGGCTTTCTTCAGGAGGACTTCATAAAGAAAAAGTGAAAGCATGCACATTCTCCTTGGAACCGTCATAATTAGTCCCAGTAACAGTTGGGCCATTTTTTTTTTTTCAGTTCATTTATAGTCAGATTCTGCAAAATTGAAAACATCCAACATCTGGGCTGAAAAACTTATACAAAGACAGAAAGCCCCCCAAATGGGCACATGTGGGTTTCAGTGGCAGAGGAGCCAGATGTACTTTTTGCCTCAACTACTCTTTTCAGCCTTAAGAGAGAAAAAAAATAATCAGATTTTCATGCTTACAAAAACCTTTGATTTTCATCCCTAATTTTTAAAAAGTATCTTTTCTGGCTGGTTGTGAATTTAAGATTCTCTCAAATAATCAGAAATTTCTACAAAAGGAAATCTTATAATACACACGAAAGCATTTTGGGGTTCAGTTGTAATCCTGTAAAATTTTACAGGGACAAATAATAGTTAACATTTATTGTCTCTACACTATGGGCAAGCTGTCTTTTAAGCACCTTATAGGTATTATCTCACTTAATCTTTGCATCCAATTCATGACATTAGTACCAATATTTTTTCCATTTTGTAGGTAAGGAATCCAAGGAATAGATCGATTAAGCAACTTGCCCAAAGCACCATTAAGACAGAGAAAAGAAAAATGTTTTGGTTGATGTTTAAAGGAAAATTTCACTTAATTCAACCTTAATACGGCAAGAATCCAAGACAATCTTTGGTATAATATGGTTATCCCAACCAGATTAAGCCACACCCTCTCCTGGGAAGAGCTGCAGAGCCTTTAATACAGCTTTCTGAGATCAGAGTGTTTGGGCTTCAGGCAACAAGCCCAGCTACAGAGTTTGTCCCAGTTTCTGCCATCTTCTTTAATGTTCTAGGGGAAGAAAAACACCCCACACGTTTACAGTAACTTATTTCAGCTATTTGCTGAAGAAAAGCTGTCTTCTATTCCTGTCGTTTTCAGCATGCCACCCAAAAGCATCTAGAAGCTTCCTTAGGGAAAGAGGGAATTTACTAGATTGCCAAACATCCTTAGAAAATCTGCTGGGGAACTCCACGGAAGGGCTTTTTGAACAAGGATAAAGAGGGCACATTGGCATTGCCTTGTTTCATAAAAAAAAAAAAAACACACACACATAACAAAACTCGATCACAAAATCTCATTTTATAAACTCTAGGTAAGATGCTCCACCCTGGGGCAACGGCACAACCCCCACAGGTAGCTCTGCTGTGTGCTTTCTGAGTGAAGACCTGATTCAACTCCAAGGGCTGGATTAGATAAAACCAGAAGGGTTTATGTGCACAGCATTTAACTTTAAACATTTCTTCATGGAAATTTACAATGCACATAATTTACATATTCAATACCAGTGACAATTTACTTCTCCCATCTGAACAGGGCTTTCAACTATGCCACTTGAACTAAATTAATAAACAGTAATTACAGAATGTTGTGTGAGCTAGCTGTTGATGTTGAGCAGATTCTAATCAACACCTTCTTTTAAGGGCCAATTAGAGCCGAATGTATGCAATATAAACATCTTCGAGTATTTAGACATGAACCGCAGAACAAGGTAAAAAAAAAATTAAAATCTGAACAATTAGACTGGGGATGAGCCAGTCAAAGCGGGAGCCATAGACCTTTTTCAGCCAGTCTCTAAAGTCAAGTTAATTCCTTTAAATGATGAGACTTTTTGTGAAATGAGGAGGGGCTCCAAGGACTTGTTAGGCCAAACCCCATCCGTTAAGAGATCTCTCCAACTTCCTGTATTATTTTCCATATGCTTTAAGTTTCATGGCATTTTTTTAAAAAAAAATTGCCTCAAACACTTTTCTCCTTAATTCATGTGCATCTCAGTGAAAACTTAATCTCCATATTTCTGACTCATTTATGTATAAATCATCTACATGTTATTTGGTGTCTAAGAAACCTTTCCCTAGGCCCTATCTTTGACCATCCAGGCGCTACACAAAGCTCGGAGTGCATCCCAGGCCCTGCTCTGAGGGTTTGCATCCCAAATAAGTAGAGCACACAAATCACTGAGGAACCAGACTACAAGCTATAGAAGGAGAAGTCAAATAGCCTCTCAGTCATTGGCGGTCCTCAGAACCTTGTCTCAGTTTCTTACCATGGCAGCATTCTGGCAGGTTTTGTGACCTCACGAAAGGGACTGACGAGGAGGCATTCCAGTAATAGTAAAAGTTCTGGGAAATGGACAAAGCTGCACTAGTCACCGATGTGCATGCAGTGAATGGTTTCTTCCCAATGCCCGAGAGAAATTGGTAACCACATTTCTTTGCAAATTCGCAACTCAGGAAGATGGTATAGGAGTGAGTTGCCTGTAAAATCCACTTTGTAAGGGGCAGATGATGGCCTCCCCTGAGTGAGCATGAGAAGTCTAAGATGAGCCTGGTCCAAGTGGGTGTGTAAAGACACATTTACAGCCCGTAACCTGTAACCCTCCTTTACTCTTTCTACCTTAGATCCCAAGGATGTACCTGGACAGTTAGTTCCCTGCTTCCCTCGGGCTAATTGGCTCCTCTTCTTACAACACACCTTGACTATCTTTGCTTTTTCTTTTCCACTCAGATCTTCTCTCCCTCCTGGACTTGGCCTCATCTCTGACTGTTCAAATCCTACCCAATCTCAAGGCCACCTTCAAGCTCATTCCCTTCTCTCATTCCTTCTCATTCTTCTCTTTCTTGCTCTCTCTCTCTCCCAATGCCTGTCTCTCTCAATGTCTGTCTGTCTCTCTATCTCTCTCACCTTTGTCTTTCTGTAATCCATATTGTCTATGACTTAGCCATAAATTGCTTTGAAATAACTCTGAAAAAAGTTGATTTTGGTCTATTACCTCCTCCATTGATATTTAACTCTATGGGTATTCTCACCTCTCACTTATCTAGATTACAGATAGCCTGGGGACAGAGATTTTGTACTTACATGACTTTACCATTGTACCTAGCAGAGGACTGTTTATGTGAGCAAGTGATAAATGAATATTAGTTGGATGAATATAAATAATGTTTATTTTAAAGTCCACAAAATGAAAGTCTCTCTTTTGCTTCAAATATTTTCTCAATAAAATTTGGAAGTATAATGATAGACTCTGGGCCAGATATCAAAATTTCAAGATAGTTCTTAATTACTAGTCACATATGGGAGCGGGAGGATTATGGAGACAAGAGGCTGGGAGGGACCACTGGAAATAATTTTATTCCACAGTTCTGCCTCTGGAGAGGGCTACACCAAATAGGCTCTTGAAAAATAGTCACAGATTTTTGCTCTGTGCGCGATCATAATAGCCACGTTATTATGTGACAATGACGGTGATCATTTATTGAGTACTCGCTTTAGGAAGGCAAGGGCCCTCACTATTCTCACTCAAGCATGGCTGGAAGCCAACTTTCTGTGGGTACAAGCAAGTGTCCCATGGACAGGAGCCGCTGGGGAAGATGTCCACTCTCATCTCTCATCTTTGATCCGTTTGATGAGTTTCTTTCTTGTCTTCCTTCTGTTCATACTCCACATGCTTCTCTGGACAAACTCATCTGTTTCCCGTAGCACCATCCAACATTTCAAGAGTAAGAAAGAAGGGAGTTTTAGAGCAGAAGCCCTTGTGCTCTCCTGAGCTTTGATTCTGTATTTCTAACCACTTGTAGATTATCTTAGCTGTCCTATAGCTGCCTCAAACACTATGTGCCCCCAAGTGACACTTTGAGCCCTTTTCCTGTTAAAGAAAAAGGGCACGGAGGTTCATAACTCTTCCTTTTCTTTCTAAGTGGTATCAGTACTCACTCTCTTGCCTCTACCAAAAGCTGAGCTTTGTGTTTGACAACACATGTGGAGGAAAGAGCAGAGGATCTGGAGTCTAACAGGACACTGTGTTTGAAATCTGTTTCAACCATTGACTAACAGTTCTGTGATTTTGAATAATTTTATTCGCCTCTCTGAGTATGTTTTCTCACCTGAAAATATAAATATGCTAACAGAGCTACCACATATTAGGCCTTTCGGAAATGTTCGTTTCTTTTCTTTCCTTCTCTCCCTCCCCACTTCCCTCCCTGTCATCATTGCAGCAGCAGCCACCACTTCTGAATCCTCCTCATCCTCTTCTTCCTCCAGCTCCTCTTCCTCCTCTCTCTATCCCTTTCCTTCTTTCTCTCCCTCCCTTTCCCATAAAAACTCAGTCACCAAGTCCTATCAATCATGCTTCCTAAAGAACTGCCTTTTTCTCTCCATCCCTACTCTCAACATCATCTCACCTGCAATAGCTCCCAACCCAGTTTTACTGTCTCTGTTTCCTCCTCTAGTCTATCCTGTTCTCTGCTACCCGTTATCTGAAGACATAACTCCCTTATATATAAGCTATAATTGTTCCTAGTTGCTCACAAGAGGAAAACCAAACTCTTTGGCAATATATTCAAGGACCTTCATAATCTACCTGCGAATTACTTTTCCAGTCTCATCTCCAACTAGTTCCTGAAGCTCCCCCTGGTTTTCAGCTGGGTTCTTGCCACTTGCTGGCTATGCCACGGTCTTTAGTACCATTAGTTTGTTATGCATCTTATTTCCTCTACCCAGAATCTCTTCTATCTCACCCAACACTCACACACCTGGCAAACCTCTACAGAACTTTCCTGACATTGTCATAGTGTGAGTTCCTCTTGAAAACCTTCCCTGGCTTCCTCTGAGCTTTCAAGGTCACAAATTAATTATGGTGTCTTGGCCTCCTTCCACTCCCATTGTCCCCTGGGTCTTGGCTTTGCCTCGTATATTCTTACATCCCCACAGGTGACATCTTCCCTGAATCCAAATTTCTTCCATCCTGACATTCTCTGTCTAATTATAAGCCCATGCCACAGTAATTCCTTCCTGTGACTGCAGAGTGTTAACTTTCTAGCCTGGGCCCTGGCAATAAAGAATCCAAATTTCTAGTCTCAGCTTTACTGTATACTAATTATATGATCTTGAAGAACATGCTCAAACTTCCTGAGCCTTTAAACTGCTAAGTACTAACCTTCCTCACATAGCTCCTATAAAGGCTAAGGGACTGACTGGCATTAGGATAGACATACAGGTCAATGGACTAGAATTGATAGTCCAGAAATAAAACCTTACCTTTTTTATGGTCAATTGATTTTCTATAAGGATGTCAAGACAATTCAACAGAGAAAGAAAGGTCTTTCAACAAAGCTTGCTGGGACAACTAAATATCAACCTACTTTGAAAAGAAAGAAGTTAGACCCTTACTTCACATCATATACAAATATTAATTCAAAGTGAGTGATAAGCCTAAACATAAGAGCTAAACTATAAAACTTTTAAAAGAAGACATAGGAGTAAATGGTGACAACTTTGGATTGGACAACAATTTCTTAGACATGACATAAAAAACACTAGGGACAAAATAATAAATAGTTAATTAAATTGGACTTTATCAAAATTAAAGAATTTTGTGCTTCAAAGGACACCATCAGGATGAAAAACAAAATGTAAGAAAATATTTGCAAATTATGTATCTAATAAGGGATTTGTATCCAGCATATACAAAGAACACTTACAATTCAACAGTTTGAAAAAAACAATTAAGAAATAGGCAAAGGCTTAGAATAGACAATTGTCCCCCGCCCAAAAAAATACCCCACAGATGGCAATAGCACATTAAAGGATGTTCAACATTATAGGTATTAGGAAAACGAAAATCAAAACCACAATGAGATACCACCTCAAACCCACTAAGGGAAAAGATACCCTATTCGATATATGGTGCTGGCAGCAAAAGAATAATCAGCAAAATAAACAGAAAACCCACAGAGTGGGAGAAAATATTCATAAACTATGCATCTGACAAAGGACTAATATCCAAAATTTACAAGGAATTCAAACAAATCAGCAAGAAAAATACCAAATAATGATATCAAAAAGCGGGCAAAGGACATGAATAAATAATTATCAAAAGAAAATATACAAATGGCCAACAAACATTTGCAAAAATGTTCAACAACACTAATTATCGGGGCAATGCAAACTATAATCACAATGAGATACCACCTTATCCTGCAAAAATGGCCATAATTAAAAAGTCAAAAATTAGCCAAGCGTGGTGGCAGGCACCTATAATCCCAGCTAATCAGGAGGCTGAGGCAGGAGAATTGCTTGAGGCTGAGGCAGGAGAATTGCTTGAGGCTGAGGCAGGAGAATTGCTTGAACCTGGGAGGTGGAAGTTGCAGTGAGAATGTGCCAGTGCACTCCAGCCTGGGCAATAAGAATAAAACTCTGTCTCGAAAAAAAAAAAAAAAGTCAAAAAACAGCAGGTGTTGGCATAAATATGCTGAAAAGGGAACACTTTTACACTGCTGGTAGGAATGTAAACTAGTAGAACCACTATGAAAAACAGTATAGACAGTCTTTAAGGAACTGAAAGCAGAACTACCATTCAATCCAGCAATCCCACTACTGGGTGCCTACCCACAGGAAAATAAGTGATTATATGAAAAAGAAATGCAAAGGCATGTTTATAGCAGCACAATTTGCGATTGGAAAGATGTGGAACCAACCCAAGTGCCTATTAACCAATGAGTGGATAAAGGAAATGTGGTATATGCCTTTTGCAGCAACTTGGATGGAGCCGGAGGCCATTATTCTAAGTAACTCAGGAATGGAAAACCAAATATTGTATGTTCTCACTTCTAAGTTGAAGCTAAGCTATGAGGATGAAAAGGCATAAGAATGATATAATGGACTTTGGGGGTCTCAGGAGGGAAGGTTGAGAGGTGGGTGAGGGATAACTGACTACATATTGGGTACAGTATACACTGCTCTGGTGATGGGTGCACTAAAATCTCAGAAAGCACCACTAAGGAACTTATTCACCACTAAAGAGCCCATCAATGGACTAAAAAAGCAAAACATGGCATATCCATATAGTGGAATATTATAAATACCAATACATGATATAACATGGGTGAATCTTGAAAACATATTACATAAACATAGAAATGAATGATTCCATTTACATGAACTGTTTCAAATAGGCAATGGCAAATCCATAAAGACAGAAAGTAGACTGGTTGTTGTCAAGTACAGGAAGACAGGAGAAAGAGGGAGCGACTGCTAATAGATAGGTGATGAAAATATTCTGGAATTAAATAGTGGTGATGGTTGCCCACTCTGTGAGTACACTAAAAACACTGAATTATACAAATTAAAGGGGTGAATTTTATGGTATATGAATTATATTTCAATAATACTGTCATAAAAATAATTAAAACTAATTTAAAATGTTAAAAGATTGAGATAAGTACGCAATAAATACCAGTTACTCTTATAATGTGTACTTCTGTTGTTCCTGTATTGATCTTAACCTGTTGTAATTCCAGATTGGTTTCGTTTTCTGTTTTCCACACTAGAACATGAACTTGCCATGTTTATTTATCTTTCCCCAGTCGTTAGAGAGATATTTGGCACAGAGAACACTGTACATAACATAAGATAACTGCAATAAATTAAAATGAATGATTGAGTGAGTGGGCAAGCGGGATTTCCACACACACATATTTAGCACCTCTATATTACACATTTGCAGGGCTTGGGCTTAGACATTTGCAGGAAAATGCAGACTAGTCAGCAGGGATGCTTACTGTTCCAGGGACGCTACATAGCTGTTTGCAACCCTGAATTTCGAAGGAAAGAGAGAAGGGAGAAAACAGGAATAGATGAATCCTAGTGGTTATTCTTGAAGACTCACAGGTCTAACTTTCACCAAGTTTCTATCTGTTCTCCTGGGTTAAAGTTCTTCAGAAATTACCAAATTCAAACCTTGGAACATATAAGAATTTAGTGCTAATCAAAAGCCAGGATCTTTAATTATTATGATTCTAAATCACAACTTTCTTACAAAAAACTGCCAACAGCTACTCCTGAGCTCTACTCAGAGAATGGAAATTGTAATTTTGTTATTCTGTTACCATTTTATATAGGATTCTACTCTCCCTTCCTGCCTCTATAAAGATACTGGTAATCAGTCATAGCACATTTCCCACTGATTCTGGGTATTGCCTAAAAATCTTTCTCAATACCGTGTTCCAAGAAGCCACCACCAACCTGTTTGACTTATCCATGTGACATAACAAACCATTCCCAAAATCTAGTGACTTAAACCAACCATTTTATTATCTCTCACAATCCAGGTGGTTGATCGAGATCAGCTAGATGGTTTTTCCACATCATGTAATAACACCTGGGCTGCAGATATCTGGGGGGTCAACTAGGCTAAATTGTCCAAGATGGTTCACTCATGGCTGACAGTTGATGCTGGATTTTGACTGGGAGCTTAGTCTGAGCTATCCACTGGAGAGCCTCAGTTCTTCTCCACCTGGTCTCTCTGTATCACTTGGGCTTATCACAGGATGAAGGCTAGGCTCCAAGACAGATAGTGGAAGCTGCCTGTCCCAGACTTCACTTCCACCGCATTCTTCTGATGAAAGTCAGTCACAAATGCAGTCCAGGTTTAAGAGGAAGAGAAATAATCTCCACCACTTAATGTGAAGAGCAGCTTGTGCATACTACGGAGAGGAATTGTTAAGAGATAACTTTTGAGAGCTACCACAATCTGCTCTCTGACCATAAAAATTCACATTCTTCTCAAGTGCAAAATATATTCTCTCTTCTACCCAAGATCCCCTAAAAGCCTCATTCTTTTAGCATTAGCTCAAAGTCTAAAAGCTTATTAGCTAAATCTCAGGCATAATTACAGATGGTACTCTTAATGTGTGGCCCCATTTGCACAGCTACTCAAGATATAGTTTCTCAAGTGCAAGGACCTGTGAACTAAAACGATAAATGCTGCACTCCCCACACATGCCATGCACAACCAGGAGAAAGAGATAGAATAACTGCAATAGACATTTCCATTCATAAATGGAAGCAGATATAAAAGACATAAAAAGCACTGGTCCATTGCAATTTTGAAATCCTCCAATTCCAAAGTCAGAGAGTGTTTCTGAAGTAAGGCTCAGTTTTGCTCCCTGAGAGCAGAATGGCTTTTGTTACAATGGCTTTTGGGTCTGCCCTCTGAGCTCTTAGCTTCACCCTCTCTGAGTCATTCTTTTTCATTAGAAATGCTTTATGATTACAGCTAAGTAGCTTTTTCAACCTTCTTGATTGACCGTAGGAAGTTAGGTCCTCAGAGACTTATTTTCATTTTGAACTATGTTTGTCCCTTTTAATCTAAGCAGAAATAATTCATCTAATTTTTAGGCTTACTATATATAAAAGTATACTGCAATGCATTAAAAACATTTCAGACTCATAAATCTTTCCAAAAACAAGTGCTTTTCTACCTTTGGCTGAAAATAAGGGTGCTGTGAAAAAAATGCTCTTATACTCTTAGAAACTATTTTTGTCAACAGAGTGAGTACAGGAAACCGTCCTTTAAGAGTCTTAAAATCCTACTGTCTATCTCAGAGTATTGATAAGACTCAAACTTAAATCTTATTGAGGTTTCCACAACAGGTCTTACAGCCAAAACCTTGATCTAATCTAGACTTCCAAGGCCATATTTTCCTAGCAGTGACATGGAATTAATCTCTGCTCCCAGGTTTTTATTTACGTTGAGAGTATTTTGTAGGCTGGGGAGGCTGAGAATAAGAACTGTTTTATTTTGTAACTCAGCAAATCCTGGATTAGGAATGTTTCTTCTTGATTCTTCTTGAAAACTGGACAGTCCATTCTTTCATTCATCTCTTTTTTATCTCTATACTTTATCAGGCAGTTAAAGCTATCACACACCCTTTCAACATTCTGCCTGATAACCTGAGGAAAATCCACAGGTTCATTAAACTTATATTTTATATTATTGCATTGCCACTTACCACCACTTCATAATTAGAATCAACTTTTCTCCAGCCTCCAACACAACTTTCCTACAGTCATTTTGGTCTCTGTGAACAACCTCCTCAAAAACCTTCCCAATTTCACTCATTGCCTGGTCCCAAAACCAGTGCCACAGGTTTAGGTTTTTGTTACAGTAATGCCCCCCTTCTAGGTAAAAGTTACTATTTAGTAGTTCATTACTATTAAAAACTTAGTAGCTTAAGGAGACATTATGCTACCAGACTTTAAACTGTACTATAAGGCAATGATAACCAAAACAGCATGGTACTGGTACAAAAACAGACATGTAGACCAATGGAACAGAATAGAGAACTCAGAAACAAGACCACACATCTACAACCATTTGATCTTCAAAAACCTGACAAAAAACAAGCAATGGGGAAGGGATTCCTTATTTAATAAATGGTGCTGAAAGAACTGACTACCTATTTGTAGAAAATTGAAACTGGACTCTTTCCTTACGCCTTACACAACGATTAAGATGGATTAAAGACTTAAATGTAAGACCCAAAACTATAAAAACCCTGTAAGAAAATCTAGGCAATACCATTTAGGACATAGACATGGGCAAATATTTTATGACAAAATCTTCAAAAGCTATTGCAACAAAAGCTAAAATTGACAAATAAGATCTAATTAAACTAAAGAGCTGAGCTTCTGCACAGCAAAAGAAACTATCATCAGAGCAAACAGGCAACCTACAGAATGGGAGAAAATTCTTGCAATCTATCCATCTGACAAAGATCTAATATCCAGAATCTACAAATAAACAAATTTACAAAAAAATATATTAAAAAGCGGATAAAGGACATGAACAGACACTTCTCAAAATAAGACATTCATGCAGCCAACAAACATATAAACAAAGCTCAAGATTACTGATCATTAGAGAAATGCAAATCAAAACCACAGTGAGATACCATCTCACTCAGTCAGAATGTTGATTATTACAAAGTCAAGAAACAACAACTGCTGGTGAGGTTTCACTGTTGGTGGGAATATAAATTAATTCAACCATTCTGGAAGACAGTATGGCAATTCCTCAAAGATCTAAAAGCAGAAATACCTTTTAACCCAGCAATCCCATTACTGAGTATATACCCAAAGGAATATAAATCATTCTGCTACAAAGATACACACACGTGTATGTTCATTGGAACACTATTCACAATAGCAAAGACATGGAATCAACCCAAACGTCTATCAATGATAGATTAGATAAAGAAAATGTGGTGTATATATGTACCATGGAATACTACACAGCCATAAAAAAGGAATGAAATCATGTCCTTTACAGGGACGTGTGTGGAGCTAAAAGCCATTATCCTCAGCAAACTAATGCAGGAACAGAAAACCAAACACAGCACGTTCTCACTTATAAGTGGGAGTTGAACAATGAGCACACATGGACACAAGGAAGAGAACAATACACATTGGGACCTGTCAGGAGAGAGAGGGATGGAGAGCATCAGGATAAATAGGTAATGCATGCTGGGCTTAATACCTAGGTGATGGGTTGATAGGTGCAGCAACTACCATGGCACACGTTTACCTATGTAACTAACTTGCACATCCTGCACATGAACTCTGGAACTTAAAATAAATATAAAAATTAAACTTAGTAGTTTAAAATGACAACCATGTTAATCAATTCTCACAACCCTGTGCATCAAGAATTGGATAGAGTACAGCAGAGATGGCTCATCTCTTCTTCTCATGTCCTCTGCTGGAACTAGATCATCCAAAATGGCTTCTTGACTTACATGTCTGATGGTGCGTCTGGTGAGATGGCTCAAAGGACTAGGTGGTGGCTAGAATAATTTTCCTACAGTCCTGTGTCTGGAGCTTCAGTTCTCATTGGTGGCTGGGTCTTCAGTTCTCCTTCATGGAATCGCAGGTTCTCTCCCTCTCCACATGGCCTCTCCACATGGTCACTCTAGCACAGCAAATAGATTTCTTCTGGCAGCTCAGGGCTCCCAAGAGCAGAAAGCAGACTTCCAGGCTTATTAAGGTTTAGACCAGAAATGGCACAACTCCACTTCTTCCACCTTCTACTGGTTAAAGCAAATCAGAGGAGCAGCCCAGCTTCAAGGGGAGGTGGTTACACAATGGTGTCAGTACCAGGTGAGGTGATCCACTGGGAGACATTGATATAGCACACTGCAACACAGTCTACTGGAATTGGTAAGGAAGATGGATTCTATTTACTATTCTTGACCTTTTTCTCCACCTATTTGCTCGACTCTGAAGCATATACAGCTTGCAAACAGATGTGCCACATCATACAATAACATTGCCACATGTTGGCTCTGAGGCATCACGCACTCATGCGTGTCTTCTTCATCCCCTTCCTTTACCACTAACCTTCACATTGCCCTTGACAGACTTATGTAAACCATTTGTCTTTGGTTTGGTTCCTTCATTCATGTTGCCCATAGAGCATTTGGAGAAAACTGCTTCAGATTGTCTCAGCCAAATATTTGCTATTTATAGCCATTCCCATTTCTGGAAAACCAACTGCTTGCACCAAAAATGTAGAACATAGACATCAGATAGCCCCTACCCATAGACAGGAGCACTTGTATCTCACCTGCTCTGGGGTAAATGGCAACTGAAAGCTCAATTCCAGTACAAAATGTAGGGAACACAGAAATTTTATCTATCAGAAGTAGTCTTGCACAGAATTAATTGAGGGGCTGCAGGAGTCTCCGAGCCTTCAAAATAAAATCACAAGCCAACTTTTAGACGTTTGTGCATTTTGCAGGGAAAAGATCCATTAGCTTTCATCAGATTGGTAAAAGGGACTCTATGTACACAGAGAAAAGCTAAGAACCTGGTCTCACATAGAATACTGTGATATACTTTTCCCATTATTCAAAGGCCAACTTGCAACTTTTATTTTCTTAAGCCACATCTTCCTTCCTCAGTGTGAAGAGGTGTAGGCTTGATTGATCATAAATATCAAAGGAAATAGAAATGCAGCTCTATTACTCTCCACTGACAGATCCTTTTTTTCTATCCTCCATGTGCCCTTATTTTCTCTCTCTTTCCATATCCTCCCATTCCAGCTCACCTCCTGTGTGTTCTATTTTTTTTTAATGTTCTAGCCATATCCCTGGACATGACTTTATCTATTTCTAACACTGAATGACCTGTAATTGATCAGATTTTATACCTGTAAGAAAGTAGATTACTCAACACCATCGAGTGACTTAATCTGAGATGAGAACTAGTAGATTATAAGGAAACACCAGTGCATGTTTCCAAATGCCCTTTGTCTCACTTGGAGATACACTTTTCCTTTAACAATCACAGGAGTAGAGTTGACATATGTTGTAGTATATTATTTTGATTAAATTCCAGTGAATTCCAGCATCATGTGTGAAACTGTAAAACAAATTTTCCCTATACTTTTCAATTTTCTGTTGCTTGTGTGTATCTCATGAGATAGAGGAGAAAGAATTGATTGTCCCATTGTCATGGTAAAGTGGAGTTTCTTTATATAGATACATCCATTGACAGGTATCTCCGGTTGTTGCCAATTTAATTCATTAAGCATCAGATGAATCAGGCACCCACTTAGGTCCAATGGTTGATACAAGAGGAGTAAAATTGATTGTTGTCCTCAAGTTACTTATGTTTATTATTAAACCTCTTCCAAGGTTTAATGGGAGAGAATAATAAAAACAGATACAAAGAGAAGGAAACAGTGGAGAATTAGATCAGAGGTCTACATTCTCAGAGAGAAAAGAGAAACGAAGAATTAATTCTTATCTCCCACATTTGCCTTCATTTCCTTCCAGCACTTTCTGCTCTTGATATTTCTCCTTTGTTGCTTTCCTTTCTTTCTTTCTTCTCTTTCTTTTTTTTATTCTTTCTTCTTTTCTTTTTTTAAAAATTATTATTATTTTTTATTACACTTTAAGTTCTGGGGTACCTGTGCAGATCTTGCAGGATTGTTACATAGGTATACACATGCCACGGTGGTTTGCTGCATCCATCCCCGCTTCATTTACATTAGGTATTTCTTCTAATGTCATCCCTCCTTAACCACACCACCCGCTGCTATCGCTCCCCTAGCCCCCCCCACCTCACAACAGACCCCAGTGTGTGATGTTCCCCTCCCTGTGTCCATGTATTGCCATTGTTCAACACCCACTTATGAGTGAGAACATGCGGTGTTCAGCTTTCTCTTCTTGTGTCAGTTTGCTGAGAATGATGATTTCCAGGTTCATCCATGTCCCTGTAAAGGACATGAACTCATCCTTTTTATCGCTGCATAGTATTCCATGGTGCACATGTGCAACATTTTCTTTATCCAGTCTATCCTTGATGGGCATTTGGGTTGGTTCGAAGTCTTTGCTATTGTAAACAGTGCCACAATGAACATACACATGCATGTGTCTTTATAATAGAATGATTTATAATCCTTTGGGTATATACCCAGTAATGGGATTGCTGGGTCAAATGGTATTTCTATTTCTAGACCCTTGAGGAATCCCCACACTGTCTTCCACAATGGTTGCACTAATTTACACTCTCACCAACAGTGTAAAACCATTCCTATTCTCCACATCCTCTCCTGCATCTGTTGTCTCCAGGTTTTTTAATGATTGCCATTCTAACTGGCAAGATATGGTATCTCAATGTGGTTTTGATTTGCATATTTCTCTAATGACCGGTGATGATAAGCATTTTTTCATGTTTGTTAGCCACATAAATGTCTTCTTTTGAAAAGTGTCTGTTCATATCTTTTGCCCACTTTTTGATGGGGTTGTTTTTTCTCATAAATTTGTTTTAGTTCTTTGTAGATTCTGGATATTAGCCCTTTGTCAGAGGGGTAGATTGCAAAAATTTTTTCTTATTCTGTTGGTTGCTATAATGATTGTTTCTTTTGCCATGCAGAAGCTCTTAAATTTAATTAGATCCCATTTGTCTATTTTGGCTTTTGTTAGTATTGCTTTTGGTGTTTTAGTCATGAAGTCCTTGCCCATGCCTATGTCCTGAATGGTACTGCCTATGTTTTCTTTTAGGGTTTTTATGGTGTTAAGCCTTATGTTTAATCCGTCTGGAGGTAAATTTGGATAAGGTGTAAGGAATGGAACCAATTTCAGCTTTCTGCACATGATTAGCTAGTTTTCCCAAAACCATTTATTAAACAGGGAATCCTTTCCCCAATGCTTGTTTTTGTCAGGTTTGTCAAAGAACAGACGGTTGTAGGTGTGTGGCATTGCTTCTGAAGCCCCTGTTCTGTTTTGTTGGTCTATATGTCTGTTTTGGTACCAGTATCATGCTGTTTTGGTTTCTGTAGCCTTATAGTATAGTTTGAACTCAGGTAGTGTGATGCCTCCAGCTTTGTTCTTTTTGCTGAGCATTGTCTTGGCTATGCAGGCTCTTTTTTGGTTCCATATGAAGTTTAAGGTATTTTTTTCTGCTTCTATGAAGAAGGTCAGTGGTAGCTTGATGGGGATAGCATTGATTCCGTAAATTACTATAGGTAGTATGGCCATTTTCACAATATTGATTCTTCCTAACCATCAGCATGGAATGTTTTTCCATTTGTTTGTGTCCTCTTTTATTTCCTTGAGCAGTGATTTGTAGTTCTCCTTGAAGAGGTCCTGCATGTCCTTTGTTAGTTGTAGTCCTAGGTATTTTATTCTCTTTGTAGCAATTATGAAAGGGAGTTTGCTCATGATTTAGCTCTCTGTCTGTTATTGGTGTATAGAAATGCTTTTGATTTTTGTGCATCGAGAACTTCCCCAACCTAGCAAGCCAGGCCAACATTCAAATCCAGGAATACAGAGAACACCATAAAGATTCCTCAAGAAGAGCAACCACAAAGCACATAATCATCAGATTCACCAGAGTTGAAACAAAGGAAAAAATGCTAAGGGCAGCCAGAGAGAAAGGTTGGGTTACCCACAAAGGGAAGCCCATCAGACTTACAGCAGATCTCTCAGCAGAAACCTTAAAAGCCAGAAGAGAGTAGGGGCCAATATTCAACATCTTTAAAGAAAAGAACTTTCAACCCAGAATTTCATATCCAGCCAAACTAAGCTTCATAAGTGAAGGAGAAATAAAATCTTTTATGGACAAGCAATCGCTGAAAGATTTCATCACCACCAGGCCTGCCTTACAAGAGCCCCTGAAGGAAGCACTAAACATAGAAAGGAACAGCCAGTACCAGCCACTGCAAAAACATACCAAATGGTAAAGACGATCGACACAGTAAAGAAACTGCATCAACTAACAGGGAAAACAAAGTAGTATCAAAATGGCAGGATCAAGTCCACACATAACAATATTAACCTTAAATGTAAACAGGCTAAATGCCCCAATCAAAAGACACACGCTGGGAAATTGGATAAAAAGTCAAGACCAATCAGTGTGCTGTATTCAGGAAACCCATTTCATATGCAAAGACACACATATACTCAAAATAAAGGGATGGAGGAAGACTTACTAAGCAAATGAAGAGCAAAAAAAAAAAGCAGGGGTTCCAATCCTAGCCTCTGATAAAATGGACTTTAAACCAACAAAGATCAAAAGAGACAAAGAAGGACATTACATAATGGTAAAGGGGTCAATGCAACAAGAAGAGCTGACGATCCTAAATAGAAATGCACCCAATACAGGAGCACCCAGATACATAAAGCAAGTTCTTAATAATCCACAAGGAGACTTAGACTCACACACAATAATAGTGAGAGACTTTAACACTCCACTGTCAATATTAGACAAATCAACAAGACAGAAAATTAACAAGGATATCCAGGACTTGAACTCAGATCTGGACCAAGTGGACCTAATAGACATCTACAGAACTCTCCACCCCAAATCCACAGAACTTATATTCTCCTCGGCTCCACATCATGTTTACTCTAAAATTGACTACGTATTTGGAAGTAAATCACTCCTCAGCAAATGCAAAAGAATGGAAATCATAAAAACAGTCTCTCAGACCACAGTGCAATCAAATTAGAACTCAGAACTAAGAAACTCACTCAAAACCGCGCAACTACATGGAAACTGAACAACCTGCTCCTGAATGACTACTGGATAAATAATGAAATGAAGGCAGAAATAAAGATGTTCTTCAAAACCAATGAGAATAAAGACACAACGTACCAGAATCTCTGAGACACATTTAAATCAGTGTCTAGAGGGAAATTTGTAGCACTAAATGCCCACATGAGAAGCAAGGAAAGTTCTAAAACCGACACCCTATTGTTAAAATTAAAAGAACTAGAGGAACAAGATCAAACAAATTCAAAAGCTAGCAGAAGACAAGAAATAACTAAGATCAGAACAGAACTGAAGGAGACAGGGACACAAAAAATCAATAAATCCAGGAGCTGGTTTTTTGAAAAGATCAACAAAATAGATAGACTGCTAGCCAGACTAATAAACAAGAAAATAGAGAAGAATTTAATAGATGCAATAATAAATGATAAAGGGGATATCACCACCGATCCCACAGAAATACAAACTACCATCAGAGATTACTACAAACAACTCTATGCACATAAACCAGTAAATCTAGAAGAAATGGATAAATTCCTTGACACTTACACCCTCCCAGGAATAAATAAGGAAGTTGAATCCCTGAATAGATTAATAACAAGGTCTGAAGTTAAGACAGCAATTAATAGCCTACCAATCAAAAAGAAAGCCCAGGTCCAGACAGGTTCATAGCCAAATTCTACAAGACCTACAAAGAGAAGCTTGTACCATTCCTTCTGAAACTATCCCAAACAATACAACAGAGGGAATACTCCCTAACTCATTTTATGAGACCATCATCATCCTGATACCAAAACCTGGCAGAGACACAATTAAAAAAGAAAATTTTAGGCCAATATCCATGATGAACATTGATGCAAAAATCTTCAATAAAATACTGGCAAACTGAATGCAACAGCACATCAAAAAGATTAACCATCACGATCAAGTAGGCTTCATGCAGGGGATGCAAGGCTGGTTCAACATACGCAAGTCTATAAACGAAATCCATCACATAAACAGAACCAAAGACAAAAACCTCATGATTATCTCAATAGATGCAGTGAAGGCCTTCAACAAAATTCAACAGCGCTTTATGCTAAAAACTCTCAATAAACTAGATATTGATGGAATGTATCTCAAAATAATAAAAGCTATGTATGACAAACCCACAGCAAATATCATACTAAATGGGCAAAAACTGGAAGCATTCCCTTTGAAAACTGGCACCAGATAAGGATGCCCCCTCTCACCACTCCTATTCAATATATTATTGGAAGTTCTAGCCAGACCAATCAGGCAAGAGAAGGAAATAAAGTGTATTCGATTAGGAAAAGAGGAAGACAATTGTCTTTATTTGCAGATGACAAGATTGTATAGTTAGAAGACCCCATTGTCTCAGCCCAAAATTTCTTTCTTCCTTCCTCCTTCCTTCCTTCTTTCTCTCTTTCTCTCTTTTTTTTTTTTTTTTTTGAGATGGAGTGTTGCTTTTTTGCCCAGGCTGGAGTGTAGTGGCGCGATCTTGGTGCACTGCAACCTCCACCTCCCAGGTTCAAGCAATTCTCCTGCCTCAGCCTCCCAAGAAGCTGGGACTACAGGTGTGTACCACCACACCTGGTTAATTTTTATATTTTTAGTACTGATGGGGTTTCACTATGTTGCACAGGCTGGTCTCCAACTCCCAGCCTCAGGTGATGTGCCCACCTGAGATTCCCAAAGTGCAGGGATTACATGAGCCACCATGCCCAGCCCCCTTGTTGCTTTTCTCAAATAATGAAACAAAAACAACAAAAACTGAAAATAGAACTTCTCAGTCCAGCTTTTCATCCTTCCCTCTTTTCTTTCAAGGATTTGTCTTCCTTTTTCCGCTCTTTGGCCAGGCAATGGACTCTGGCATGTTGGCTTTCCTCGCTCTGGTTTCTTCCACTTCAGCTCATTTTCCTTCTCTGCCACATCATCTCATAGGCTCCTCTCACCAAACGAATACGGGTGGAGCAGCTCACACGCCCAGGCTCTGTGCTGGGCCCCAGAGATGCAAAGGCAAATCCAATTTCTGTGTAGAGAAATCTTGTTTACAAAACTCTCCATCTCCTAGGGATCTATCCTTCCTCCATATTAAGTTCCTTTTTTATTTCTTTCACTCTCTCTCCTCAGACTATTTTTATTTCCATCTTGACTGCCATTAGAGGTCTCCTATGAGAAGGAAATCATCTATAATGGAACTGGAACATTAAAAACCTCAGTTTCCTTGGAAATTATTGAACTCATGAGGGGCTCACATTGGGTTTTGAATTTTAAGAACTAAGTTATAAGAAACTTTGTTTTTCTAACCAGATTATTTTAATATTTGCCCTTTCTAGTTCTTCTTCAGATACTGGTTTTTAAACTTCAAGCTGTGAGAATTTTCTGTAAGTTCCAGTCAGATTATGAAGAAATGCCAGATTATGAAGAAAAGCCTTTCCAAATTCCTAAACCTGAACTAAATACATCAAAGGTAGAAAGCCTGGAAGCAATTGCTACTGGCATCTCTGTATGAGCAATCTTGAATGTGTTTAGGCAAAGGGTATTGCTGAAATGACTCAGCTAGTCTCAGTGATCTGCTGGTGTGCCACTCAAGTTAAGGGGCATGCTAGTAATAATTATCATTTTGACTATGTATTCATTAATTCAAAAAATATAAGCACCTATGATACAGTAAGCATTAAACTGAGAGTCAGGATTACACCAAGACAGACATAGTTTCTGCTCTGATGGAGTTTTCAGTCCAGCTGGGATTATGAACATGTACAGTAATTCTAATAAAGTGTCCTGCATGTCATGACAACATCACTATGTGCCATATGCTTATCTTATTTAATATGCAACATTCATGTCAGGTAAGCACTATTAGTCTCTCCTCTTTACATGTGAGGAAACTCGGACTCAAAGATGTTAAGTAACTTGCCCCAAATTACAGACTCTGAACTCGGGTCCGTTTGACTCAGTAGCTAAAGTTCTTCCCCACCACACTACTGCATTTATCACAAAACTAAAATGTGGTGCCAACCGGACATCGTAAACTGACTGTCAGGACTGTGAAAGCGTAAAACGAAGCAGTGGTAGCTGTGTCTCAGACTACTCATTTGCAGGAAGCGTGCTTATGAGAATTAGGAATAAAATAACAACGTGCTTTAAAAAGGTCATTCTCTATGACCCAAACCATTTCCTAATTCCAGGGCTAGAAAAATCTCTGCAAAATAAATAAAAATGATAAAAGAATTGTTTTTTCTTAATCTCACTCATTTCCACAAAGATTATATTCATATTCAAGTGCTTTGTCTTGAAGGGCTAGAAAGGGGGAAGAAGTAAAGACTAGCTCCCCTTCTTAAGAGAGAAAAAAAATACAGAGAAGAAGTGATGATACCTAAAAGCACACTGAAAAGGTCTGTCTCCAACCAAGGTCAGCAGGCTGCCCAGATTCAGACAATTCCAAGTGCAACCCAAAGTTTGTAAATGCCCCATAGCTCACTCCCTGGGGCCTGATGGGATATATTCCTAACAGTTGTTATTACCATTTAGCAGGTCAGAGGAAAGATGCTATTCTTTGGCTTTGCCTGGAAAGATTTTCTTTTATCAGCAGAAATGGATAAAAACTTAATTCTTGCAAAAGGAAGAGGTTTCAACAAAGTGAGTCTAAAAAATAATCCACTCCGGCCAAACTTGCTCCAATAAAGAATTTTCTGCTACGTATTGATTTGCGGTTTGATATCTTAAGATAACTAGTGCATGGTCTGTGAATTGGAATGTTCAGATTTTTGTTCCAGCTTTGGAAAAAACAACATGTTGACTTTTTGCAAGTCATTTTGCCTCCTCGGGCTTTGATTTCCTTTTCTATAAAATGATAGTATTTGGACTTTATAGCTCTCCTTCCAGTTCTAATAATCTGTGACTGTATTCCATGGACTCTAGCTGGATAGTTACTTATCTGGATCAGCATTCCCATGAGAAACCAGCCTCCCCAAGCATTTATGCAAGCCCTATTTATGTCTCTAAGGAGGTGGGCCACCCAGCTCTAATGGCCTTTCCTATGCCAGGAGAAATTTGAGACAGAAAAACATCTAAAGAGAAAATTAGAGTTAAAAATGGTTTACATAACTTCCTGATCTGGGAAAACAATGAAGCTCATGCTAAGCGAATCTAAAGAGAAGGAAACTGATATGATTTGGCTCTGTGACCCCACCCAAATCTCATCTTGAATTATAATCCCCACATGTCGAGGGAGTGACTGGATGTGAGATGATTGGATCACGGAGGTGGTTTTCCCCATGCTGTTGTCATGATAATGAGTGAGTTCTCATGAGATCTGATGATTTTAAAGTGTTTGGCAGTTCCCTGCCTCATTCATTCTCTCTCTCTGTCTCTCTGTCTCTCTCTCTCTCTCTCTCTCCTGCTGCCATGTAAGATATGCCTTGCTTTCCCTTCACCTTCTGCCATGATTATAAATTTCCTGAGGCCTTCCCAGCCATGTGGAACTGTAAGTCAATTAAACCTCTTCTTTTTTTTTTTTTTTTTTTTTTTTAGAGGAAGTCTTGCTCTGTCGCCCAGGCTGGAGTGCAGTGGCCGATCTTGACTCACTGAAACCTCCACCTCCCAGATTCAAGCAATTCTCTTGCCTCAGTCTCCCAAGTAGCTGGGACTACAGGCATGTGCAACCACACCCAGCTATTTTTTATATTTTTAGTAGAGATGGGGTTTCACTATGTTGGCCAGGATGGTCTCAATATCCTGACCTCATGATCCATCTCCCTCAGCCTCCCAAAGAGCTGGGATTACAGGCATGTGCCACCGTGCCCAGCCAATTTAACTTCTTTTGCTTATAAATTACCCAGTCTCAGGTAGTTCTGTAAAGCACTGTGAAAACGGACTAATACAGAAACTAAACATAATGGGTTTAATAGTCTTAAAATATTAATTATTTGTGTATTTATTATCTCTGCTAAATTATGTTTCACAGCAGCCACTCCACATCTTGAGCCCAAAGAAAGTAGAGTGAGTAAATGCCACTTCGGGCATCAGGCGTAAGTTATGATGTGTGTGACTGGGGACAGTGTGGTGGGGGTCCTCCCACCAGACTGAAGGAGAAAAATGCAAGTGTGCTCTTCTACCCCCAGCAGGTTGTGAGAAGTGTAAAAGGGCTGCAGGAGGGGAAATAATGGACATGCATGCCTCCAACTCTCTCAGCAAAGTTCATTGCTGCATAACAAGTTACCACAATTTTAGTAGCTTAAAATAATGGGTATTTATTATCTCACAGTTTCTGTGGATCAGGATTAGGTGGATCCTCTGCTTTAGGGTCACACAAGACTACAACCAAGATGGCAGCTAGGCTGCATTCTCATCTCGAGGCATGACTGGAGATGAATTCATCTCCAAGATCACTCAGGTTGTTGGCAGTTTTCATTTCCTTGTGGTTTTAAAACTGGGGGTCCTGACTTCCTACTGGCTGGTGGCTGGTGACTGCCTTCAGGTCCTGGAGGCCACCCACAGTTCCTAGAAGTCATCTGCAGTACCTCACCACGTTGGTTTTCCCCTCACGGCCACTTCATCAAGTCATCAACAAAAGTCTCTTGCAAGTCAGCTATCAAGATGAAATTTTTTATATAATGTAGCATAATCACCAGTGATACTGTGTCCATTTTTTATATTTTATTGGTTAGAAGCAATCACAGGTCCCACCCCCGCTCCCACTCAAGAGGAGGGGATTATACAGGGTATGTGCACCAGGATGTGAGGATCATAAGGAATCACCTTAGAGTCTGTCTGCCACACAACCAAAAGCAAAGAGGCCCTTGTCCTATGAGTCTCTGAGGAGAGACTTCGTTGCAGAGTACTGTCCCCATCCCCACACCCAACATGTGGTGGCCATTACAGAGCAAAATCATGGTTAGGCTGAAAGCAGGCCTGAGTTGGTTTGCTGGAGTCTCTGTCCTTGTATGGAAAACACTCAGAAATTCCTGGATGCTCTTTAGAAGGAACGAGAAAGTAACTGCCTTGCTGGATGGTCAGCTCACCAGAGGGGTCACCATGGGGGAGCAAAATGACCCCGTGGCCAAGGGCAGCCAAGGCCAGAAAGCAAGTGGTAATCACAGCCAGGCCTCAGAAGGCTACACAGCACCAGCTGGCTCAAAAGAGAAGGCCACCAAGTCCTTCCCAAGCTGAGAAAAGAAGAGCTCTCAAGTTTCCAGCAGCAGCTGCCACCTAGGCAAGCACTGACAGTACAGGGAAAGGGCACAATCCAGCAGGCCCAGTGAGGACTCCAAGGGCAGCCAGAGGTCTGCGCCTCTGCGACCACCTCTGCGGCTACAGAGTAAACTCACCCGTCTACCCTCTTGAAGTGGGGTGGGGAGCGGGCATTCTGAAAACCTGAGCAGTTACCTGAAAGGAACTATTTTAAAACAAAAGGAGACTGACATATTGTTAATTGGCTCATTTAAAGTTCACATTTGTTTCCCTGCTACCCCAGGGCTGGAGGATCTTGAAGAAAATTCAATCAGTTATAGAGAAATAAAGGAAGTACATTTTCTTTTCACAATTGGATTGTGTGAGTGCATTTGTAATCTTGCTACACCTGCTATGTAACAGACACTATATACGTATGTTTTCATAGAGTTCTCCCACCATCCTATGAGGTAAGTGTTATTATATTCCCATTTTACAAATGAAGTTGAAACTCTGAGAGGTTAAGTAATTTGTGCAAGGTCACCCAGCTGGCAAGTGAAAAAGTTTGTATAGAACCCGGAATTGTCTAATTCTAACACTTAGGCTCTTATTCAATGTGCCTCTGTATTAGGAAGGCTAAATTCTGTAATTAGCATTCCTCAAACCTCAACAGCTTAACACAAAAAAAAATTTGGTTCTTGCTTATTTCACAGCCAAGTACAGGTCTTACTCTTACAAACTCTTTGCTCATTTGGAGATCTACACTCCTTCTCTTTCCTGGCTCTGCTATCCTCCAAATCTGCAGAGTCCTCTCCATTCAATCAGTGAATACAAGAGGAGAGACCATGGAGAGTTGCATAGGGTGATTTTACGGGCCAGGCCTGAAAATGTTACACATTGCTTCTGACAACATCTATTGGCCAGAACTCAATGACATGATGCCATCTAGCCGCAACAATGGCTTGGAGGTGTAGTCTAGGTATGTGCCTAAAAGACAAAGGACTAGGACTTGGTAGACACAGTATTCTTTGCCATTATTCCATACTCATAACCTAAAAGATATACATGCATGTGATCTTTTTCACCTTCCTTACTCCAGAGGAATCGGACTTTCCTTCCATTAAATATGGAGACCAAAATTCAAAAAATCAGTCTGATAATAAAGTAGTAAATATAACAGATACAGCCAGAAAACTTTTTAGATTTGGCTTCACGGTACTCTACATCTTGCTGTGAGTTGTCTATCATCCATTTCAGTTTCATACCTGGGCCTCAGCAGCTAAAGTCCATGGTGGGTGTGTGCCCTGGCTGTGGTTGACCCCAGTTGCTTAGTTGAAATCATAGTGTGACCTGTCTTTGTGATATGTCTATGGCTTGGATGTTGGAGTTCCGGTGGGAAGAGAAATCCAATACATGATTGTTTTGCTATAATCTTAGAGAGCCCCTAATTACCTGGGCTTATGCCATTCAGAAAACTGAGAAGAATAATAATAATACCATAACTTAGAAGCGACTTGTTTCCCCGGGGCTGGCAGGCACTAGATGAGTGTTTATTGATTTGATCTGACCAATATGTTTCTTTTAATGGTAATAATAGGAAGATGAGCTTAGAAAATATATTTTTGGCTGGAATAAGGACAAAACGTTGTTTTTTTTTTAACCATAAATGTCTTGGAATGATGTTATACTTGGTAAATGCAAAAATGGAATAAACAATTATCCACTTAGCGATGGTTGGCATGTGTTCCTAACTTAGGACGAGATTGAGTGATATTCCAGCTGTGCTTTCTGGTGTCCTTCAGGGTTTGATGGAGGAGCTGCAGAAACCACGGCTCATGGGAGGTAGAGCAGGGGCACAGGAGGGCACAGGTCCCCTTCCGTGAATTCAACCACAGCAGCTTTGTCTCGATTTCTTGTGCCATGTATTTTTTTTTTAAATTATTTATTTTTTATTTTTTATTGCATTTTAAGTTTTGGGGTACATGTGAAGAACATGCAAGATTGTCGCATAGGTACACACATGGCAGTGCCATGTAAAATTTTAGGAAAGGATGATAAAGACATGGGTAAAGTCAGGGTATCATAAAGTCAGGGTATCATATGTGATGTAGTTAATCCTACATCATTCTCTCTGTGCCTAAGAAAGAAACAACTGGAGAGGTGATAGTGGGCAACTCAGAGTCTATCTTCCTCAAAGGCAATTTGGAGAGTAGAAAAAGCATTTGGAGGCAGATAAACATGAGGTCAAAGCATGGAACTTATTAGCTCTACATAGAAATACACTGCCCTTGCAGGATAGCTGTGAACAATATGAAAGGCCACACGCTTAAAAGAAGGACAAGGTATTATAGTGACTGAGAGTATGGGCTTGGGGGTCATACTGCCTGATTCAAGACTGCCATTTATTAGCTTAGTAACCTTGGGCAAGTTAGCTAACTTCACTAATCCACAGTCTCCACATCTGTAAAATGGGTTTATTGATAGTATTCGCCTCATAAGCTTGTTATAAGACTTAAATGAATCTATGTCTGCAAAGCACTTAGCATTGCCGGTCACATAGTAAGTGTACAGTGATGACAATTATTACAAATAATTATTAATAAAGTTCTAAGCACAGACCCAGACACACAGAAGACATTTAATTAATTATAGCTATAATAACTTTCGCCCAAGATCTCCTCTCAGAAAAAGAAAATGCTAAAGTGAAGAAGGAAGAGGAAGGGGCCGTGGGTTAGTAACACAGAATGAAAGAGTGAGTATCTTAAAGTATTGAATACGACTAGAAAAACTGCATTAGTAGAGAAGAAAAAGATTAGGGGACGTTATGCGCTTGGGGACCATGGTAGTAACGAGACAGACAAACGTGGGGTCAATTTCATGCTCAGAGATAAGGCATTACTGTGAAAGAGGAAAAGCTAAACAGCCTGGCATGACTCAGTAGGCCTCATTCCAAAACAAGGCACTGTCTTCAGACAGGCTCCAATAAAATGCACATAGAACACAGACACCAGCTAACACAGATCGATCGTCTTCTCAACTTTCCAAACCCATACCTTGTGTCCTGTGGGGTGGCCATCCTGCTCAGGGCCAGAGTCAGGCAGGCAGTGGGACAAAGAAAGCCAAGAGAGGTGTGTAGAACCAAGAATGGGGGTAACTCTTCAACTCCCACATATCACTAGTAGGCAAGTGTTTGTGCCCAGTTGTGCATGGCTTTGCATTAAATAATAGACAAAGGGAATTGTCTGTATGTAGCTCCTGCCCTCATGCACCTCAGGAACCAATACCCATCAGAGACTCCTTTTCCTAGGCAGCCCATCAGGCAATAAGATCAGATGGCAACTTTGCAAACTCATGTTTTATCTTCTTAATATAAAAGCCTATTCCCTCAAATTATCCATTAGAGGCAAAAGAAGGAGAAAAGCATCACCTAACAGTAACTCTTAAAATCCAAACTGATTAATTTCTCAAATGAATAATTTAGATCTGAGACACAAAATCATTTGGAAAAGAGCTTCTTCTTTAAGTAATATCATTCTACACCTTTCAACACCAGTGGACTCCACTATTTCACAAAACCTAATGCTTGTCTCATCTGCAATATGACTTCCAATATAACCAATCAAAGGGAGAAAGCAGCGCCTAATGGCAGGGCAGGATTCCCTTCCAATTCTGAAAAGGAAAGGGCAGGACAACGGTGAGCTGTAGCCAGGTCAATCCCATCAATCTAAGCAAATAGCTCCTTCCGGGTGAATGGCCAGGAATTGAGATATTAGTCTGGAAATCTTATCTGGAGACTAGATGGATGATAGATTCCCAAAATACTTGAATACAATAGAATAAATCTCCCAACAAAGACACAGTGGTTATGTTTAATCTGTCTTTAATGATTAAGGCCATGATATTACACATAAATTGTCATTATATTGTAGTTGTTGGACGGACATGTCAATAACAGGCATGTTAGATATAGCATCAAATCCTGCTCCATAGGTTTAAATCCTCCACCATTTGCCAACTGTGTAACCTTGACTCATCTTTGTGCCTCAGTTTACTAATCTATAAAATGGGAATAATACTGTTCACCTCACAGAGTTTGACAAAGACTCTCTCCTTTGATTGAAACTTTAATCAGGCTTCTCTGAGTCCTTGGTTTGACTGGGCCTGAACTTGGGGTCCCTCTCTGGCTTTGTAGAATCCATTTTAATCAAGAATCTTACTAACAAACAAAAATTTTCAGCCAGGCGTGGTGGCTCACGCCTGTAATCTCAACACTTTGGGAGACCAAGGCGGGCACATTACCTGAGGTCAGGAGTTTGAGACCAGGCTGGCCAACATGGTGAAACCTCGTCTCTACTAAAAATACAAAAATTAGCCAGGCGTGGTGGCAGGTGCCTGTAACCCCAGCTACTTGGGAAGCTGAGGCAGGAGAATAACTTGAACCTAGAAGGTGGAGGTTGCAGTGAGCCGAGATCATGCCATTGCACACCAGCCTGGGCAACAAGAGTGAAACCCCGTCCAAAAAAAAAAAAAATCCTCTGCCCTTGGTATCTAATCACCCTGGCCTGCCTTCAACAAATATCCCATCAAGTTGGTTTAGCCAGAAACCCACTTATCTTCAATGTTCCTTCTTAGTTATTTTCTATCCACTGACTGCCACCCACTCCATGGCTATAAACCACTTATCCTTGTCAGAGAAAGAGTTGGGTCTGCTCTCTCCCCTCTTCTGCAAGCTCCAAGTGCAGTGATCCCATTACCAATGGCCATGATCCCCAGGAATAAAGTCTGCCTTACCATCTTCAACACGTACCAGAATACTTTGCATTTCACAGGTTGAAGTGAGAATTTCACGATTAACATAATCTAGGTATAGAACTGGATACCATATTCGACACACAGTCAGCTCCCTGCCAATCATTACTATTCCTGGAAGACAAGGCGGCACAGACTGCAGAGACGCACCGACATCTCTCACACCTCACACCTTGATGGTTCTCTCTGGACCCTTGAGATATAAAAGAAGTTTTTGTTGTTGTTGTTGTTTTTCTCCTGTCACCCAGGCTGGAGTGCAGTGGCGCAATCTCAGCTCACTGCAACTGCTGTCTCCCAGGCTCACGCTGTTCTTCTGCCTCAGCCTCCCAAGTAGCTGGGATTATAGGTGTGCATCACCAGGCTCGGTTAATTTTTTTGTATTTTCAGTAGAGACAGGGTTTCATCATGTTGGCCAGGCTGGTCTCAAACTCCTGACTTCAAGTAATCTGCCTGCCTCGGCCTCCTAAAGTGAATAAAAGTTTTTATATGAGCTGCTGTGAGTTACTTCTCTAAGACTCAGAATCCAGAATCCAGCAGACTTGGAATCAAGTTTCAGTTATGGCCGTTATGAGCTGTGTGGCCTGGGGCAAGATACACAACCTTATTCAGTCTCAGTTTTCTCATCTATAAAGTAGGGATAATAGTAACAACTATTCAGAAAGAATTTGCGATTTTATGATTAAATGAATTTACATACTTCAGACACTCAGTATAGTCAATACCATTATTAATGTTAATATCATTAGCAACAAATCTCTGCTTTCAGGATCTTTCACTCTAAAATAAAAAAAGTTAGATTCTCTCTAAGATCCCTGTCAGGACTAACATTTTAAATATTTCTGAATCTATTGCCACTTTACAGATGCAAAAACTGAGTCACATTTCACAAGTAACAAACGCCATGGTTTCCCAGACCATTACCTTCATAAGTAGACCCTAAATACTTTATTCTGTTTTAATTTACAGGCCTACCAAAGGCCCGGGCCTTTTGAATATTCAGCTGGAATGTTAATTATGGGAAATTCCAGAATCCGTGGCCTAGAGACAAGTTCTCATTTACTCTGTTCCCTGGCACTGGGATCCCTCCTGCCTTGCCTTCAGAACACCAACTTACTTTCCAAAGCCCAAGCAACCAAAGCCAGATGGCAGTGCCCCTCAGTCCCCACTCCCCCAGGCCTCCATCCCTGCCAGCCCTCGGAGTTCCATCCTCTGGCCTGGGTCTCCATTCCTACCCCTCGCCCCTCCTCTACTCTCCCAGGTCTCAAAGATGGCCCTAAAGAAATCCTTCCTTGACACCACTTCCAGAAATACATTCTAAACCTTATTCTGGGCCTAAGTCACTACTAACCAGGAAGAACCACAGGCTCACTTGTTCCTTATCAGATTTAAACACCATCCACTTAAGGGAAAGAAATCATTTCTTTAGTAATGGAGGTTTTGCCCTTCCTTTGCTTGTTTTACTGGTGGTAGTAGCATTTTGCACACCGTAAAGGGCCATTTCACCTGCCGACTCAATCGTTAGCTTGTTGGACTCCTCGTCCCATAACAGAGCAGCATAGGAAGCTTCCAGGAGATTGCAAGCCCAGGGTTCCTGGAGGCAGCTTTGCACTGGTGGACCTAGGTTCCCATTTTGCCTGCTCTGTCGTCTGACTTCATGACAGGTTAGAAAGGCCAGACTTCCTCCCTGGTGGAAAGCTCTAAACATCTGTTCTGTGGTAGGAGGTTTTAGGAAGACTGGGGTGGTGGGTATTCATAGGAGACTGAGGGTGTTTGGTGAAAAGAATCTAAAATCCTCAGTGTAGTCAGAAGATAGGAAGAAAAAAATCTCAGTTATTACAACTCCCTGACTCATCATATTCTTCCAGGCAATGATCTTCATGTCCCAAGGCTAATCTTGAGGGGTGGGATCATCTTCAAGGGCAGAGGCACTAATTAGCCATGCAGGTGGATGGATGGTGTGACAGGCACCAGGCAGATCATCCTCAGTTCCTTCAAGTGAAGGATGGATGAGGAGACAGACGTGGGCATGTCTCTTGCCTCTGAATGAACTGAGTAATTTATGTCTTAAGAAACCCCATGGCCTTGTAATGTCTTGAGCAGTGCATGACTCTTAGCCTTTGACTTTCACAAATGCTTTCAGTTTACCTTCATTTTACAGAAAAAGAAGAAAAAGTAGCCCTTCAGGGATCAAAGAATTTTCTTTAGGTTATGTGATCAGTTAAGCATAAGAAAAGACAGCACAGCTGGCTCCTGACCCCTTCCCACGTCTTCTCCCCACTGGTCACTCTGCATGCTTTGTGCAGGGTCAGGGCTCCAGACATTGGCCTGAGATGCTCAGGTGGGCCTGCCTTCCCTCCCTTCCCATAGGGAACCAGCCACCTCAACAAGGGAAGATGAATCTTGCTAGGACACCAGCCAGAGTCTTGGAAACCTTCGTTTTTCTCCTACAAGTACTCAGCTTCCAGAGAGTCAAGCAATCTGCCTACTGTAGCAGAAAGCCATGTCCATTTTTATTTGGAGCTATTTAATACGTATTAGCAACATGCCAAGCACTGTTCCATGATCCCCGAGAGCCTTCGTCCCCACTTGGAATTGATTTATGCTAAAACAATTACACACCCTGGAGTTTCACTCCTGAAGTTGGCAGGAGGGGATCCCCATGGGACCCCTTGATAGTGAAAGTCTTACAGCAGCATCCCCTTGGCATTTCTAAGGCAAGGCACCCCAGATGGACTCTAGGGCAGTCCAGCTCTATGTCCGGTTTGCATGACATCCCTCTGCTTTGGCCGAGGTTTCAGTGCACTGTGATAAGAGGTGCTAGTGGAATACTAGAAGCTCTCTGAACTCAGAATTAACCAGCTCTCTGGAGGACACACAACTGAGGCCCTCGGTACATGCAACTGTCTAAGAGAAAAGGCCTTTCTACCTAGCTTGTATGTTTGTGCTCCCACAGTCTCAATCACGTTCTTATCAAGAGGTGGTTGTGATGGTTCTCAGATTCCTCATTCCAAATTTCCTTATTATCATAATTACATAATTTTGATCAATATTATGTAATCTGATGAAATATGAGTTCAGAAAAAAAAAGAATTGTTTGCATGAAAACTAAGTAGAATGATTTGGAAAGAATTGGTAAAGGCTATTGCTAAAAAAAGGTATTACCTAAGGGGATGTGAGAAAGACAACCGTGCAGGATTGGGGCAAAATAGTAAAAGCCTGAAATGGTTCTGTGTTCAGATTGCTTCACAGGTTTATTTATGTTTGCCTGCTGCATTAAAAGAACCTAAGCTGGAAATCATAAAATCATAGCTATTGAGTTATGGATGTGGTTTACTCAAAATTAGGTGGGTAAGCTGAGCACGGTGGCTCACACCTGTAATCCCAGCACTTTGGGAGGCTGATAAAGATGGATCACTGGAGGTCAGGAGTTCAAGACCAGCCTGGTCAACATGGTGAAACCCCATCTCTACTAAATATATAAAAATTAGCCAGGTGTGGTGGTGGGTGCCTGTAATCTCAGCTACTTGGGAAGCTGAGTCAGGAGAACTGCTTGAACCCAGGATGGGGAGGTTGCAGTGAGCTGAGATCACGCCATTGCCCTCCAGCCTGCCCAACAGGGCAAAACTCCATCTCAAAAACAAAACAAAACAAAAAAACTATGTGGGTGGGTGCTTACTCAAAGGAATAGTCTTAGCCCTATGTAATAATAAGAATAATCAAGATGGTGAATTAAAGTACATTTACTTAAGATAAATTAAAAACATTTAAGGTGTAAATCCATACTTTTCCGTGGTTCACCTCTTCAACTAATTTTTTTCCACATAACCAACACTAGACTGAAGAGAGGGTTTCTATTGTACTAAGAAGTAAATATATCAATATACCCAGACAGTGAAGTAGACAAAAGAATGTGCTGCCACCAACATGAAGGCTTTTCCTCATTTATTGCTCGCTGAGTCTTGTTCTTTCATTTGTTCACTTATCAAGTTCATCAATATCCTTGAGCCTTCTGAGAAAGGTATTGTGCCAAGGACTAGCAGTGTGGCAAGGTACAAAGTTGATGGCAGCACCCCAGGACGCACTTTCCCGGTGCTCCCATTCTCCAGTCCACCTACCAGCCGGCCAGATGCCACTCCTTTCCGACTTCCCTGCCCCCATGCCATGGCAACCCCATGACTTTGCTTCTGTTGTGTCCTTTGTCTAGAATCTTCTACCCACTCCCAGCCTGCCCAAAGCCTTCTACCCCATATGCCACCTCCTCCTTGGAGTCTGCTGTGATCTCTTTAGGCAAAAATGATCTCTGCCACCCTATCTCCCACAGAACTTTGTTTGTTTATCTTTTATAAAATTTCTCATGTGCTTTTATTACAAATTTATTACCTTAGATTTAACCCCTTTCCTAATTTGGAAGGCCACCTAGGTCAATAACTAAGACTTGTTCATTCCTACACTTCCACACTGCCTGGTCCAGGGTCTTATTCATCAATTCCAAATGTTGCTTTGAGTATTAAAACACTACATATAAAGATTAACTAAACATAGGAGATATCAAAGAAAAAATAGTCGTTGATAGATTATGTGTCTTTTTGTCTTTAAGAAACATTTTTGATTGACTATACAAACTTCAAATTTCTTTTATTCACCAGCTAGTTGGCAAGTAATACAATGTGATCTGCTGAAAGGAGGGTTCTTTTGGAAGTTTTATTTGTTTGGGAACCTTGCATTCTATGGAGATTTTCTTTCCTACTGGAAAACATCTGGACGTAAAATGAAAGAAATTAAGTTTTTCCTCATATTTCTAGACACATTATTCTGCCAGGGATTTTTTTTTTTACTCTCACATGCCCAGAACGGAGAGCAAAGGGACTATGAAGAACATGATACCTCTTTGGAAATTTCAGAATGCTACCAGTTTCATTCTCCCAACTTGCATTTTAAGAGTTGTGAATTTGCCTCATCATAATGTAGGCCACTGTAAATGAGGATGACTTAAGCAATTATCCAAGATAGCCATGATTCCACTTTCCAGGAGCCCAGAATTGCATGCTTCTGAAAAATAATCATTTCCAAAGAAAATAATTACTACTCGATAATGCTCTTTATGTTGCTAATGAGACTTTGTTGGTCACCATACTGATCCAGGCTATTGATCCCACCCCCTTCTATCCCTCCTCTAGCCCCCCATTCCCCAACAGGTCCTGGCCTGTGATGTTTCCCTCCCTGTGTTCATGTGTTCTTTGTTCAACACCTGCTTAAGAGTGACAACATGCAGTGTTTGGTTTTCTGTTCTTGTGTCAGTTTACTGAGAATGATGGTTTCCAGCTTCATCCATGACCCTGCAAAGGACATGAACTCATCCTTTTTTGTGGCTGCATAGTATTCCATGGTGTATATGTGCCACATTTTCTTTATCCAGTCCATCCTTGATGGGCATTTGAGTTGGTTCCAAGTCTTTGCTATTGTACACAGTGCAACAATGAACATATATATGCATGTGTCTTTATAACAGAACGATTTATAATCCTTCGGGTATATACCCAGTAATCGGATTGCTGGGTCAAATGGAGTTTCTATGTCTAGATCCTTGAGGAATCGCCACACTGTCTTCCACAATGGTTAGGCTAATGTACACTCCCACCAACAATGTAAAAGCATTCCTATTTCTCCACATCCTCTCCAGCATCTGTTGTCTCCAGATTTTTAATGATCGCCATTCTAACTTGATTGAGATGGTATCCTCAATGTGGTTTTGATTTGCATTTCTCTAATGACCAGTGATGAGGAGCTTTTTTTCATGTTTGTTGGCTGCATAGATGTCTTCTTTTGAAAAGTATCTGTTCATACACTTTTCCCACTTTTTGATGGGGTTATTTTTTTCTTGTAAATTTCTTTAAGTTCTTTGTACATTCTGGATATTAGCCCTTTGTCAGATGGATAGATTGCAACAATGTTTTCCCATTCTGTTGGTTGCCGGTTCACTCTAACGATAGCTTCTTTTGCTGTACAGAAGCTCTTAATAAAGACATTTAAAATTTTTTTTAAAAGGTAAAGGACCAATTTTCAGGACACAAGGGACAGAGCTGGCATTATTTTGATTCAAAGCTGATGGAAAGGAGTTTCTTCTATCACTTCTGCCATGGTCAACAATGTTCCTCAGCCCTGGTGGTGGAAGTATAGGTACAAGTCAGCAGGTGCTGCTTGGAGGGGCTTCAGGAGAGGGAGAAAAGACTGCAGATGTCAGGAGCCAGACATGGTCTGACAAGTGCGAGCAGGAGCTATGCATACAATCTTTGCTGGTTAGTAGTCACCGCCTCTATCATTAGTCAGTTCTACTGATGAACCAATCACGTACTCATTCACATAGTACCAAGCACTGAGGAGGTGCTAGAACCAGGGAGAGGATGAAGACAGTCCCTTCCCCTGCAATAAAGTTACGCACAACCTTCTCTAATACCCCATGGAAGGGCCTGAAAATTCCAGGAGGTCTCCACAAAGGAAAAATTATTTGGGCTGACTCCTCAGTAGAAGTCCACATCAGACAAAGGAGTGGAGAGCACTCCAGGGAAAGTGAACAAGGGTGAAGTCTGGAGTGCAAAAGAGCATGGCACGTGCAGGAAATGGCCAGAAGGTCTGTGTGTCTGGAACCTAAGTTAACTCCATAGAGTGATGGGGAGGAAGGGCTGTATGATCTGTGAAATGGCACGCTATCTGTTATATGAGCAGATATTGCAGGAAACCAGGCCAGAAGGATTGGAAGAGGAGGGAAGTAAAAAAGTATCCACATGAATAGGACCAACAGATACTCATTCATACAACAAAGGTTTCTCAAGCTCCTGCTCCTGCTGTATGCCAAAGACTGTTTTAGATGTCTGGAATATATCAGCGAACAAACCAAAGACACCTGCCCTTAAGGAGCCTACATGTTAATGCAGAGAGGCAAGAAGCAATAAACATAATAAACAAGCAAACTATATAATAAGGCAGATGATAAACTAAAAAACAGTAGAGGAGGTAAGGGGGTCAGGAGTGCTGATGCTGGGGTGGGGGTGTTAACAGTTCTAACTAGGGTGGCCGAGTCAGGCTGCAATGAGAAGTGAGATTTGAACAAAGACTCAAACGAGGTAAGGGAGTCAGCCAAGCAGACACCTCAGAGAAGAGCATCTCAGACAGAAAAAAAAAAAAAGTCCTAAGGTTGGAGGACCAACAAAGAGGCCAGGGAGTCTGAAGGGAAGTGAGCAAGGAGAGAGAATCAGGAGGTGAGATCAGAGAGAGCCGATGGGGTAGCTGGACTATGAAGGGCCATATAGGCCACTGTAAGGACTTAGGCTTTTACTCTGAGTGCAAGGGAGCCGAGGGGACAGGAATGCTGCGGTAGAGAGTAAGACATTGCAAATGTCAGAAGGAAGGGAGAGGTGCTGTGATGGTTAATACTGAGTGTGAACATGATTGGATTGAAGGATACAAAATATTGATCCTGGGTGTGTCTGAGGGCGTTGCCAAAAGAAATTAACATTTGAGTCAGTGGGCTGGGGAAGGCAGACCCACCCTTAATCTGGTAGGCACCATCTAATCAGCTGCCAGTGAATATAAAGCAGGCAGGAAAACCTGAAAAGATGAGACTGGCCTAGACTTCCAGGCTACATCTTTCTCCCGTGCTGGATGCTTCCTGCCCTCGAACATTGGACTCCAAGTTCTTCAGTTTGGGGACTCAGGCTGGCTCTCCTAGCTCCTCAGCTTGCAGAAAACCTATTGCGGGACTTTGTGATTGTGTAAGTTAATACTTAATAAACTTCCATAGATATATATGTGTGTGTGTGTGTATACATATATATATGTACACATATATATGCTATTAGTTCTGTCCCTCTAGAGGACCCTGACTAATACAGTGCTGTAGTAATATCCTTGAGTAGAAGAGGGAGACATGGCATACTGCACAGATAGACTGACTGGCTTTAGAAGGGAGCAAGGACAGAGCATCTGTAGAAACAGGCAGCAAGGTAGAGTCTATGGGTGCAGATGGTAGTAGGTGCGGGGAAGTAGGGCAGAAGTCTGTGGACTTTCTCTTCTGTTTGCTTTAATTTTCTCAGTGAAGTAGGAAGCAGGGTCATTAGCTGAGAGTGGGTATGGTGGGGAGGAAATTAGTTAACTGGGAGAATGAAAGGACCAGGAACCAACAGAATGATTGCCCGGCAGTGTTAAGGACCCACTTACAGTTCATGGTCATGAATTTAAAGTGAGACCAGTCAGTGCGGCTGTGTTTTTCTCCAGTCATATTCAGCTGCACAGATGCAGGAGGAAGCAAGTTGGATTTAACCAGGATTATGGTTTCACTAAATAAGTTTGAGGAAATGAGAGAGGGGCGGGGGGTGGGGGGGCGGTCAACAAGACATAACAGGATTGAGGTTTGAGCATGGGATATAAGCTCGGTAAGAAGAAAGGGGACACCAAAGGGGTGAGGGACAGGGAAAAAGTGCAAATACCAATCAAATGTGGTCCTGGTGGCCAAGGGTATCACTCAGCGCAGGTACTAAAGAGAATGAGCTGGAAAGATAGGAGCTGGGGGCCAAGAGAGGGGCAGTAATTTGAGAGTATAGAAGAGCTGCCAGGGTTGATAATGACAAGGCACAGGTGTAAGTGGCTGAGGTGGGATCAGACAGCTGAGAAACCCATCAAGGCAAGACACGCTGCAGGTAAAGATTCACGGGCCCTGGATGTTTGAGACCTTGCTGTGCTTGTGAGTTGCAGAGAGAGAGAGAGAGTACAGAGAGAGGAGAGAGAAGGGCTGAGTTCAGAGCCCTGGGAAGACAATTTTGGACAGAGGGGAGGCCCAGAAGGGAGGAGGTGAATTGCCAAAAGTGCACACTGTTGTCCTAGTAGTCAACAGAGAAAGTCTGAAGAAGAGAATGCATGGGGGCAGAGTCAGTCCTCAGAAGGGTCAAATCAGGTAAGGACCAAACAGCGTCTATCATATTTGGCAATTAACACGTCATTAGTGGATTCAGGAGCAGCTGGTGGAGTGAGGCGTGAAGGAGAGGTGAAGAAATGGAGCCAGCAAGTGTGGCCCTCATTCTCTCTGAAGCAGCTCAGAAGCAAGTCCAGACAGTAGTGAAAGTACATCTGATAGCTAGTTCCCCATGGCTATAAGCTGAGCCTATTGACAGAACCTTTCCTGGAAATGCAAAATGAAAAGAAAAAATACAAAAATGGCTCTATTGCTTTAAATCATGCAGATCAGTATGCACACATCTGTAAAACACTGCTGTCAAGACAACTGACAAACCCTGGAAAACCAATCCCTCACTTCATTCATCCATCACCTTGTTCTGTGCCTGTGGTGCCTGCCTTTTTCCCTGTCGCCATAGATAACCTTAATTTAGATGAGGACCTGCTCATTTATGATACAGTGAAACTATGACCATTTTTGGATGGGATTATTGCCCATTTATGAAAGTAGTTACTGAAGAGGACCCGTGATCATGCACGAAATGCAGGGATGACAATGACCCTACATGTCAGATAGCCAAGTCACAGTTCTAGCTGGGACACAGAGGACCTGAAGAAATCAGCCATTTGTTAATGCAAGCATCATATAAAGGCCTGCTACTTGCTTATTAGAGAAAATGGGAGTGAAAGTATGAGCTACCTACTTCACAGGTTTGTTGGAGAATATATTGTTAAGAGCTACAAAGTATCCTAAGGGAAATCAAGGCCTTACAAATGATATTTTAGTTATTCTAGCTGTTTGTTATGAAAACTTCCTGGGTATTGGCTGGGTTTAAACTATAAATAAAGAAAACATCATATTTCACCTAAGTTACTGACAAAGGCATATAGTTATAGGGTGACTTCAAGCAAGATATCCAGTGGAATTACCCTCTGAGTTTATGTTATAATAAACACATTCTTTAACGTTAGGCCTAAGTCTTAGATAGACAAGGATCCCTAAAAAACTGAAGTAGTTAAAAACAACACAGGAACAGAAAACCAAACACCAGATGCTCTCACTCATAAGTGGGAGCTGAACGATGAGAACACATGGACAACACACACCAGGGCCTGTCAGGAGCCAGGGAGGGAGAGCATCAGGGTGAATAGCCAATGCATGCTGGGCTTAATACCTAAGTGATGGGTTGATAGACACAGCAAACCACCATGGCACCCATTTACCTTTGTAACAAACCTGCATGTCCTGCACATGTATCCTGGAACTTAAATTAAAAACAAAAAAGAAACAACCTCAGTACCCCAGGTCAGCTCTGCAATGTTTTCAAATGCACTCTAGCAGCAATTTCTTTTTGTTTTAGAGAACAAAGTCATTATCTGACAATTCAGCTAATGAACTTCTGGGGGCCAGAAGTTCAAGATGCCTCTTTTAATCAAGGAAGCCTTGCCTGTCCCTGCCCCCAATTAAGAAAATATCCCCCTGAACACTGATTCCTTTTTACCTTTTTCTCCAAGCAACACAGAATCTTGGGCTCCTGGAGACTGGTGAACTCCTCTGGAGACATCCGGAGGATGTCTCCTTGAAACCTTGACAAGCCTTCCCCTTGGCCAGGCTTAGGCCCTGGGCATCCTGTGACAAGGCACCTCAGCCCCAACGTCTACCCTCTTCCCATCTCTTTCTTTTCTCCCTCCACCATCACTGTCATCTGCCCTATCCTGGAGCATCTCTGACTTTCACCAGTCCCTGCATTGCTCAGGATTCATATTGTTAAAAAGAGCTACCATGGTGAGTATCCTTCAAGAACATTGTTAACTCACATGTATGTAGTCCTTTATAATGAATAACAAGCCCTCCCATAAAGTGTTTCATTTAAGCCTCAGAGCAAACCCATGAGAGAGAGGGAAAGGATTAGTAGTAACACCCCCATTCTACAGTTGGGGAGACCACGGCTTAGTGAGGCCAAAGTCACACATTATTTCATACTAGGTTCCCTGGCTGTTATAACAAATTACCACCAACTTGGTGGTAAAACACATATTTATTCTTGTATAGGGACGGGTTACCTTTTTTCTCCTCTATCATTATCACATGACCTTCTTCCTCTTCTGTAGTCAAATCTCTCTCTGCCACACTCGTGATTTCATTTAGAACCTACCTGATCACTCAAGATAATCTCCCCGATCTCAAGATCCCTTACTTAAACACATTTGCAAAGCCTCTTTTAGCCTATAAAATTCCAGAGATTATTGTTAATATTTCTGGAGACCATTATTCAGCCTACCACATGCGTCAAATTTGTAGCAAGTGTTCTACATTTCCTGGTAAAGCATTTCCACTCATTTTCTTTGTCTTTGGAATTTGCAGTCATCACAGAGTTGCTTCTTTTTCAGTTAAGTTCCTGGTCAAGGGCTGAGCCAGTGGCCCCTCCAAGCACGCTTCTGTAGTCAAAACACCAAATCATGAGGACAAGTGAGCATCACAGTCACTGGCCTCACCCTGACGTGGTCCCATAGGCTGCACAGTGCCACATCTTAACCTTCACCCCCCTCTGCCCAGGCACATCTTTCTCTTTTGTCTTTTCTCTCATTGAGTCCCGTGCCTTCTTCTGTCCCCCAATCCTCCTCAACTGGACCCTGTGCACTGCTTCTCCATTTCACCAGGGCTGACACATTTAGTATCATCTGCAGTTTTCATTGGCATTCTGTTTACTCCCTAGAAGGCCTAGTTATTAATGGCATTTTCACACTTTCATTGCAAATTGCAAAGACCTTCCCCAGGCCCCAAGATGGCCCCTCAGAGAAGATGCTCTGCTTCACAACCACAAAATAAGGCAAGACCAAAAACTCAACTCTTCTTTGGGAAGCTAATTTAAAATCTACTCATTTCTCTTTAGCCCCTATCAGTTTTTCTTTCATGTAACCACAAAGATTAAAATATAAAGGATATTTTGCTAAGAAAATCCAGCTCAGGAACAGGAAGGACATGCCTGCTGGCTGAAAGGGGCTGCTCCAGGAGCTCTGCACTCTCGTGACACAGCTGGCAGGAGTGGCCTCAGACTGCCAAGCTGGTCCCATAAGACTCCTCTGAAAAGACAACCTCAGCACCCTCCATATCCTTCCAGGGCCACCCATCACCTAGGTGGCCCACCCATGGGGAGGGGATAGTGTCTCTATTGGATAGATGAGAAAGTGGTAGAAATGGCCCACTATCACACCCCTGTAAGTGCCAGAATCAGGGCCAGAAGCTAAATCCATTTAACTCCAGTGCCGTCAGTGAGTAAAATCTGGAGGCAAATTCCATGAGCATGTGTCTTCTCCAACCACCACTCCAGAGATCTACTTTTGGGATTTGATGAATTCCCAACAGAGATGAGTCAATCAGAATAGGTGAGCAAGAAATAAAACTAGACCTGAAAAAGATATTCACAGTATGCCTCTTCTTATCTCAAGTGTTCATTTTATATGATGACATTTGTTACCTGATAAATTTAGGTTATAAATCTTTTAAAAATCCTCCTTTTCCTCTTCATCCTGAACATGCACTCCCCAATCCTTCAAATATTTGTCTTAGATTGAAAATATGGATTTCTTTTTTTTTCCATTTAGGTCTTGGGCCACAAGTTAGATTGGAATCTGATCATAGAAGGTTTCCCAGCTGTGTGTACATGTTGCTTCTATCGTTTTGTTTAGTTTTTTTTTTTTTCCTTTTCACCTTTGGGCATGTGCTTCAGAAAGCCTGTCTGGGTCTTTGTGCTCACCTGGGTTCATATTTGTGGACTGTTTCCACAGCTTTGTCAATTCTCTGTGAACATCAGAGTTTTATGCATAACAGCAATGGGTCATTAGTCCAATTAAGTCTGCAGCCATTTCAATGGCTTCTATAGGACGAGATGGAGCACAATATGTAATTTCAGCTTTTCTTGTGAGGTTTCAGTTTTCATGAACTAAATCATTTTATCAGTTTTTAAATTTTTTTTTACATGTCCCATTAAACTACAGAACTGGAACATGCTTGTGAATGGTTTCTTTCTGCTTTAACTCAAGGAGTTCCTGACATAACAAAAACTGGTAATTAACTGGCTCAGAGACTTTTACAATAGCCTCTTTAAATAAGTTCCAGCATGCAACCTCGCAGGCCCACTCCACACTGCTGATAGCACCGCAATGCACCCTCTATTAAACCAGCTATCACTCTGACCATCAGCTCCCTCACTCTCCGCCACGCTGTTGTTCTGCCTGGAAGTACCCACCTCTCTCCAGTTTCCCTCCTTAGTGAAGTCATCCCTTGATGTGGGACTCCTCCCTCTCCTTCTCAGCCAGGCCCTTTATTTGCTTCCTGAGAATTTAGCCTGAATAGCATCAGCATCACAGGCCGAGGGCTTCTGAGGCTCATTTTAAATGTAGATGATGCAAGGACTCAGTCCAGAAGAACATGCAGAGGAATGTCACCTCTGCTCTCAGACACACACTGTGAACCCTGATCCGCTACTCCACTTCTGCTTTCCACTACCAGCCTCAGTAAGAAAAGCCCCAGTTTCTTTCTGGAAATAATTCAGTCAGTTCAACAGCTTACCATAAAAGGCCCTACCCGGTCTTCCTGCTCCCAAACTTGCCCACCCCATCTACAGCTCCTTTTCCACAAAGCAGCCGTAATACTCTCTGAAAAATGTAGCATTTCTCCCTAAGGTTTTCACTGCCCTTAGAATAAACCGAATTCCTTACCAGGGCCAGGCTCATCTCTGAACACTGTCCTCATGCTCACTGTGTTCCTGCCTCCCTTCTGCTCCCCAAAGCGAAGCCGGCATCACTCTGGGGCCTTTGCATCAGCGGTGCCCTGGGCCTGCGGTGCCAATTTGCATACGTCAGGTTCCCTCTAGCCTCATGTCTCCACTCAGCAGTCATCTCTGGGAGCCCTTCCTTCACCACCACCACCACATACACATGGGCACACATACGCCACAAACCATTGTATCCCTGTATTATTTTATTTACTTTTATTTTTAATAACACTTACTCTACAGTTACTGCTACCATCCTTTGCCTGTCTGTACCTGTGCTTCACTTGTAGGATGTAAGCCCCTTGCGAGCAGAGACCTCGCCTTGCTTGTGCCACATCAATATTTTGTAACAGGAGCTACACAAAGAGCAGAAAGGGTTTTGTAACAGGAGCTACACGAAGAGCAGAAACTCCACCAATGACCAACACCCTGCCCTGTGGGCTCCGCAGCCTAGAAGAATAAGCAGATAAGAAAATATCATCTGAACTCAAGTACACTTTAAAAGTGCAACGGGGATGCACTATGGTGGTGAGCTGCAGAGGGCCTCGGGGGAGCAGAGCTCCGCCCCCACGTTAAACCACCAAGGTATGTGTAGATCAAGGATAGGTGATCTCTGGCAGAGGTTTGGTACTGAAACAAAGTGACTATGCCCTGAAGTTAAACACCAAACACCAAACTGAAATGAAGGCAGTTCCTGGTTAAATACACCAACCCTGTTACTAACTCACCCTGCTGTGCAAATTTATTAAAGCAGTCTCCAAATAAACAAGTCCTAAAACTAATCAGGAAGTGGAAAAACATAAAAATAATCCCCAGCCCACAACACACAACCATGAAAACAAGAAATAAAGAAAAATGTTCTATATAAAACCCGTGGGGCCAAACTCTGTCCTCAATTAGTGGTGGCGGCTGCCAGCAGAAGTCAATGGAGGTTTTCAGTCCAATAATAGAGGCAGAATTCCGGGCCCACGATGCATTGCATTTACTTTTAGGTAATAAATCAGGAATGTCAAGTGGATGTACGTGGGCTTCGATGATGTGATACTTAAGCTGAAGGGCAGTATCTTCCATGTTGAGATCCACTGGAGTGCAGGGCAGCCACAGAGGTTCTTCAGTGTGTGTGAAGAGACCCCCTGCGTGGGCTGTGCTGGGCATCGCTAGGCGGAGGGAACTCTTCCGGCCAGCCCCATGCCCTGCCCGGGACTGGCTGCATAATTTGAGGCCCCAGTGCAAAATGAAAATACCCCCTTGTTCAAAAATAATTAAGAAGTTCAAGATGTCAACAAAACATTAAATCAAATCCAAGGCCCTTCTGAGCACAGAGTGCTATGCAATTGTATAGGTTGTACACCCATGGAGCCAGCCCTGAGAGTAGGAAAAATTCTGGAATGCAAGCTTGGGCTCAGATTTAGAGCTCTCCACCAATGTCACAACTGACAATTTTTAAGCACTTCCTATGTACCAGGTACTGTTCTAAGTGCTTTACCATGTTAATTCATCAATGCTTCACAGCAAGCCCATGCAAAAAGAAGTCCAAATATACCCATTATAAATTGAAGAAATTGAAATGCCCAAGGTCATACAGCTTATAAGTGGCTGAGCCAAGATTCAAACCCACATGATCTAGTTCTATTAGCTACCTTCTACTGCTTGTTAGCAGTAGTCATGTCATTCTGTTTCTCTTATTCTAATAAGCCTTTTACTTATATCTCATGAGATTCATTTCCATCACAACCATAACCAAGGATTGTCTGAATTAAATTGTCCACTATGTGGCTTGTTACTTGCGTGACTTTGAACAAGTTCCTTGGCCACTCTAAGTTCAAATTTCCTCATCTGAATAAAAGAAATTAAAATAGTACTGATCTCATGATTGAGTTTGTTGAAGTGAAGTACCAGGTGCATAGGCAGTGCTCAATAAAATGTTAGCTCCTGCTATTACTATTATTATTTGCAAACCTTACATAAATCTTAAGCTGACTGTAATAAAATTATCGCTACCATGTATTGAAACTTATCATATACTAGGAAATTTACATAGATCATGTCATGTATTGCTACAAACCTAATGAAGAATACAAAGATAACTAAACAGGCAAAGAATAGTCTTTTTAACAAATGATGCCGGGACAACAACATATTCATATACATACAAAATAATAAAGGTAGACTCCTTCTTCACACCATACACAAAAATTCAAAATGGATTATAGACCTCAATGTAAGAGCCAAACTATAAAACTCTTAGAACAAAACATAGGACTGACTTTTTATAATCTTGGGTTAAAGCAATGGTTTCTTATACTGGGCACAAAAAGCACAAGCTACAAAAGAAAAAAAATAGAGAAATTGAACTTCGTGAAAATTTTAAAATTTTGTGCAAGAGAGGACACCATTAAGAAAGTGAAGAGAACCCATAAAATAGGAATAAATATTTGCAAAACATATATTTGATAAGGAAATTGTATCCAGAATATAAATAATTCTTACAACTCAACAATAAACAACCCAATTAAAAATCAGCAAATAATTTTAATACACATTCTTCAAAGACAATATACAAAGGGCCAATAAGCATGTGAAAGATCTTCAATATCATTGGTTGTTAGAGAAATGCAAATAAAAACCATAATGTGATACCACTTCATACCAAGATGGCTAAAATCAAAAGGACAGAAAATAACAAATGTTGTCAAGGATGTGAAGAAATTGGAACTCTTACTTATTGTTGGTGGGATTGTAAATGGTGAACCTGCTTTGGAAAATAATTAGATAGGTCTTCAAAAAGTTAAACAAAGAGTTACCATAAGTCCCAGCAATTCCCCTTTTAGGCATATACCCAAGAGATATAAAGACATATATTCAATACAAAAGCTTGTATACAAATGTTCATGGCAGCATTATCCATAATTACCAAAAAAGAACCCAAATGTTCCATCCACTGATGAATAGATAAACAAAATATGGTATATTTGTACAATGAAATATTATTCAGCAATAAAAAGTAATGAAGTACTGATACATGCAAAAGATTGGGTGAATCTTAAAAACATGTTAAGTAAAAGAAGCCAGCCACAAAAGACCACATACTGTGTGGTTTCTTTTACCATGAAATGTCTATCATAGACAAATCCATAGAAACTGAAATAAGTGGTTGCTAGGAGGGATGGGGAAAGGAGGAATGGAATATTCATGGGTATGGGTTTCTTTCGAGGGTGATGAAAATATTCTGGAATTAGATAGTGGTGATGGTTGCATGACTCTGTAAACATACTTTAAAAAATCACTGACTGAAATCCCTTTGATAGGGTAAATGTTATGGTATGTAAATTATATCTTAAAAACTGTTATGAACAACAAAATCCCAAATCCTAATAAGGTAGGTCTCATTTTCCCTGTTTGGTAGACAACAAACTGAGGTTCAGAGTGAATAAGGAACTTTCTTAGGGTCAAAGAGCAAATCAATAGGAGCTACCATAGAACCCTACCTGCATCTCATTTCCACATCTACACCCTTAATGAAACTGCTTCCAAAGCTCTGGTAACAACAACGACAACAAAAATTCCTTCTCAAAAGAAGGAAGAGGCTCCAGCTATATTTGGTTTAGATCTGAGGTCACTTAATTCAAGCCTCATTTTCTCAAGTCCTTTACTGCCAGCTTGTTCCTAGGCCCCGGGCAGATGGGTGTGTGGTGAGATACATGAGAAACCTATAAAAGGTCATAAACCTATGTCAGTCTGGCCACCGACCCAGACTGTGGCCTACTGGCTCTGCTGGAGAAGTCTATACCAACAATCAATAGTAATGGCAGTGGCTCAATTCAATTGCTCACGAATCCCCATCCATCATTAAGACAGCAGAATGGCAAGCCTGGCCTTGCTAGGACCTAGTCTTTCACATTCACAGCTTCATGCAAGTAGATGGCCCTTTCACTCTTAATGATTCCTCGTCTCGGAGCACTGACACGTCTCCTAAAGCAATGCCCAATAGTTATTCCTATTATTATACATTGCATTTACTATGGGCTGTATATCATAATTATCCACTGACCTGTCTTCTACTCCCTTTCCAGTGAGATTCTTAAAGAAATGACTGTGTTCACTTCAGTTAAAAATTTTCCACACCACGGAAACTTTCCATCACGTATTAACAAAAGTTCTAGTACCATTTCCTACATGTATACTGTATACTTGCTGAGTGCCAGGCTCTAGCCTAAAGTTTTATGACAGTGATCATATTTGATTCTCCCAACAATTCTATGAGGTAGAGACTATCACAACCCTGATTTCACAGCTAGTAAATGGCAGCCCAGTAAATCTCCTTGAATTTTTCTGACTCATATTCTCAGTCAGTGTCAACACTGTTCTTTCTGGGTCACTCTGTAAAGACATGGGATATGTTTTCATTGATTCAGATCTTACTGTATATGTATGCCCTGAGCAAACATAGATGCTGGGCAGAGTGGTACTGACTGGGACATGACAGGCAAACAGCCCTCTCTTGGATTTGATCAGAAACACTACCCCAGGGGTCAGCTGCCTAAATTCCAACCTTTCCATTCAGGAGGCAAGTTTATACAATTGTATATTTGAGAATTGCCTCTGTTAGAATTTGTTACCACATTAACACAAAGTGAGAAATGGTATTGTGTTTTTAAAGTCTGAGTAATTTTGCTGAATGCCTTTATTCCCATTTTGGAGAGATTGGAATGCTCTCTTACCATGTGGGGCTATTTTACTGACCAAGGACTCTGGCACTCACAGTCTGACAGTTTGTAACAATTTTCTGGGGTTTAGGAAATCACCTTCAGTGACTAAGGCAAGTCGTTAAAAAATGGGATTATTCCTCTATTCACAATTGGCTGGTTGAAGAATTTGAGGTGTTTTACTCACATCCCAAACATTCATAATGTCAGTGTTTAAAACCAGCTATTCCAGTTCAAAATTCTCAGCCATGACTTGAAAGGGGATCTCAAGTTCTCTCTTTGTGATGTCAGCCACAGCAGGATTCTCACACCTTTATCAACTCACCACAGCACTCTTAAAGGCCCTTTTTAATGGGCCTGCTGTTTCAACTTCACACTCAGGGACAGAATTTAAGACACGAGTTCTCACTAGTGTACACCTGTGAACAGTGAAAAACGCATGAAATATCCCTGTGTCCACCTTCTGCTGTCTTGGTCTAACACTCCATCTTAGCTCACTGTTTGTGCCATGTGCAACGAGGTCACCCACACTTTGCTGTCGTTGCCTGTTCTCCCTTTAGCTTAACACTGGAAAGTGGGTTTTCTATGCTTTTTTGTGGGGAGGTCAGTTGTGGCTTGGGATATGCATTTGTTTTGCTTTGTTTCATATGGCAGAGGGAGGGCTATGAAATGGGGCTTCTGTTTTCTTTACTGATTCCCCCTTTTCTTAGGCCCTGTCTCTCTTCCACTGTCTGGGGCACCATCTTTCCAAACCAGCATCCCCATTCTATCAGCTGGTTCTTCTACGCCTACACACGGCCCAAGGAGACATGTGGGGAGAGGGCGCGAGACAAGGTTTGAGCCAGTCAAGACCACAGCAGGCTGGGTTAGTTTGGAGAAGCTGTAGCAGTTGATGGTAACACAGATGCCAGCCAGGGGCTCCCAGCTCTTTGTAGGTATGAAGAAAATTGACCAGAACCCACCTCCCACCCATTCTGTGGCCTTTGGAAACCCAAAGCTCTCCTCCAGATTGCTGCTAATTCCAAGGGTTCTCTGATCAAGGTTTTTACCTCCAATTTCTGAACCAGCTACCTCTGTCCCACACATAGCAATCCCAGTGTGGAATCTGGCACTTTCTAAATTTTCTGCGATCAAATGTAAAAATCCTTCACTTAACTCTTGCGCAGTTTTATAAACTTTACTGAACCATCCCAGGCAGGTTTCTGCTCTCTCCCTCCACTTTCCCTCTTCACTTCTAGATTCTATTCACCCACTTAGCATGCCTAGCAGCTGCCTGTGCCCTGAGGGCCAGTCCAGGCTCCTCTCCCCAAGAGGCATCTCTTGAAACCAAAGACTCCTCTCCCTTAAAGAAACTCTGTTGTCAATTATTAGAATAAGAAAATGTTCCCTGTCCTGTTACCCTGGAAAACCCTGGGACTGTTGAGAATATGGGAAGAGGGAGTGTTCTGCTGAGGTGCCGCTGGGTACAAAGATGGAGTTAGGTAAGAGAGTGGGAGGGCAAGCAGGGACTGAGCAGGTAGATTAAGACATGGGCTGCACAGATGGCCAAATAAGGAAAGTAAGAGGAAGGGAGAGAGAGTTCAAGGAGAAGAAACACCAGTCACTGGGTGTCTGTAAGTAAACCCCTCTGAAAAAGACATCAAGGCAAGGGCAGCAAGAAAATCTTTCTCCGGAGCTAAGCCAGCAGAACTATTTCTCAACGCTGTGGAAACTCACAAGCACTCACCACTAATGCAGCTACGAATCTAGGCCTTCTAGGATGCTGGCATCTTATCTGACACTCTTCACAGGCAGAGCCTGCTGCAGAAGTGAGGTGAAGCTCAGCCTCCGAACTTTGAGAGCCTTGAGGCTTGCAACAGGTGTTGATGGTTTTTAATTTGGCTCAGCATCATCCCCTTCCTGCAACCTCATGAGCTGATCTCAGCAACAATGTGTTCACTCAGGTGGGGAGTGTTGGGGAATGCAGGTGGGGAGTGTTGGGTTCTAGTTCTGATTGAACAAATAGCTAACTGTGTGGACAAAGGGCAATTTTTTGACTCTGTTTGAGTCTCCGTTTCTTTACCTATCAAATGTAGACAATAACACTGGTCTCATAGGACACTTACAAGGACCAGAGACAATCTATAATAGGCACAGGGTCTGACACATAGGAGCGGCTCAGTAAAGGGCAACTGAAGCTGGCTCTGCATACAAGTGGATATGAATCATTTAGGTTTAATTATCATCGCAAACAATAACAAATGTAATATGTCCCATTAACTTTATTGTGAGTTTTATTTCACTGTGATCAGTGATATGTTGATAAATATATATTAACAATTATAGTTAAATCACAACCAGACCCCTGATTTGTATCATTTGCTGATTTCCATGATGTCAGTTCTACCACCCTGAACGATTTCAGTTTGAAATGTGATGCCCCTGGGCACAGAGCTGGGAAGAGAATGGTGCATCAAGAGGCATGTGACCGGCCAGGACGCCTCTGACAATTCTGACAATAGTCTCAAATCTGTTCAGATGTCACATATTGGTGCTTGCAAATTAAGTCATGCACTTACAAATAAAAAAAAAAAAAGAAGAAATATTGTACAGCACTCTCACTAAATCAAGAATAGGCTCTTCACAGGAAAAAGAGATTGCTCCTTTAGTTCTCCATATGCCCCTAACTCCATATTCTGCCACTCCTTGGTCACCATTTGAGTATTAATAATTTTTAAATTAGCAAACCCCTGAGGGGTGTGTGTGTGTGTGGGTGTGGGTGTGCCCGCACACACACGTGCAAACTGAGATTTTCCCACCTCGTCTCTGACTATCCACATAAGTATGGATTATATTTGAAAATCAGTCTTCACTAAACTCTTATAATAGCTTGTAACATCAATTTAACGATAGATAAAATAAAGGAAAATTATACTCTCCTTCATTTAAACACTAAGCCCTTTTAATTGTTTTATTTAAAAACCTCATTTCCCCCTGTAATTATCAATATATTTCCATCACCCCAGGAAATAAAAAGTCTCCTTTCAGGGGCAATTTTAACACCTGTAAATCCCCCAGCTGGTAGAATGAGTCTGTTAAGAGCTAGAAAGGAAAAGCGCTTGTTTTATAGTCTGGCAGTTTCTCAGTTTGCTCTTTATTTTTTTAATCCTTTCATTGCATTTTTGATTAGTGCTGGATAAATAATGTTTGTATTAAAAATCCTACTGTATGATTGTACTCGGCATTCTTGCTACCAGTTTCCCAGATTCCACATTGAATAATATATCTGTCTCCATGTACGACTTTCGATGGTCACATACAGAACCGGAGGGACCCAGATCATCTCACTCCAACTGTTACTTTTCAAATAAGAGAATCAAGGTCCAGAATGATACCACGGTTTGATCATGTGGAGATCTGGCCTTTTACAATTCTCCAGGCAGCCACAGCCACTGCTGCCCTCCATGCTTCCACCCCACCCCACTACACACTCACAGTGGGGTGTAGAGTCACAAAATTCAGCAGAAACTAAAACATCAGCTATGCCCCACCCAAAAACAAAAAAGTAAAAATTGTAATAATAATCATTTATTTCTTTAATAAATACTTATTGGGTCAGGCGTGGTGGCTCACGCCTGTAATCCCAGCACTTTGGGAGGCTGAGGTGGGTGGATCGCTTGAGGCCAGGAGTTCGAGACCAGCCTGGTCAACATGGCAAAACCTCATCTCTACTAGAAATACAAAAATTAGCCGAGTATGGTAGAATGTGCCTGTAGTATCTGCTACTTGGGAGGCTGAGGTGGGAGAATCGCTTGAACCTGGGAGGTTGAGGCTGCAGTGAGCCAAGATCGCACCCCTGTACTCCATTGTGGGTGACAGAGTGAGACACACACTCCCTCTCTCTCTCTATATATATATATATATGTGTGTGTGTGTGTATACGTGTGTGTGTAATATATACATGTATTTACTGGACACTTATTATACCCTGGGTACTGCCATTTTGATACTACATATATATATATATATATATTTGAGATGGAGTCTCACTCTGTCGCCCAGGCTGGAGTGCAGTGGCATGATCTCTGCTCACTGCAACCTCTGTCCCCCAGGTTCAAGCAATTATCCTGCTTCAGCCTCCCAAGTAGCTGGGATTACAGGTGTCTGTCACCATGCCTGGCTAATTTTTGTATTTTTAGTAAAGATGGGCTTTCACCATGCTGTCCAGGCTGGTCTTGAACTCCTGGCCTTGTGATCCACCTGCCTGGGCCTCCCAAAGTGCTGGGATTATAGGCGTGAGCCACCACACTCAGCCTATACTACACATTTTTAAGCTTGTGATAGATACTTGTTTCCTTAAGCTCCTGTATCATTAGTGTAATACACAGCTCTCCAGCTCTCTCAGATGGAAATAAACCTTGTTAAAGAAAGCTTGTAGATTTGCCCATTATATCCACCAGAAATTTGACAAAACCTGGATATTGTGCTCTGTGTTGTTTGTTTAACTCTAGACTTTATAAAGACAACAAAGGATTTAGTGAAATGATCAAACCCTTAGTGTGAAAGAACACTCTATAGTTTACTAAACTGTTCATTTAAATATAACTATGTGCCATAAATGAAGTTCTCCTCCAAACCTCCAATGAAAAGAGGGTGGTTTTTTAAATAGACAGTTCTAGAAACATACTCAGCTCCAGGAGGTGCCGGGTGAACTTCAGCAAGGTACTCCACTCCTCTGGGACTCAGTTTCCTCATCTGAAAAAACAGGAATAATACCACTTAGCTCAAAGGCTTGTCAGGAGCTAAAACCTAATCACATGTATAAAGCTTCTAGCACAGCACCCCAGGACAATTGGCTTGCACACATGAGCCCCCTGTCCGGTGTCTACCCTACTCAAGAGATGGAAGGGGAGTTGACAGGAAAAAGAAAATTTAGGGGGATGCACAGGAGAAGGGGATGGATGCAAAAGGAAAGGTGTGGTGGGGGGAGAAAGGGAGAGAGAATGGAAAAACAATGACTAAGCCATGGGACCCAAAGAACAGGAAAGGAAGAGACTGGTGTTTAAGAGCTACTGGGACTCTGTCTAAGAGCCTTTCTTAGGCGATGTTAATCCCAGTTTCGGAGAAGGCAGCTTTGGCACAGAGTGAGAAGGTAAAAAGGCCTTCTTCTCAGTCAGAAAAGATCTATCATCCCCCACAGATTTCCCCATTAGAAAAATGAATGCTAATCCACTCACAAAAATAGTTCTACTAAAAGGCCCCACATTCTGAGGGAGTCGTTTCCATATGGGCTCTCTCATAGTTGGCAACCTTATTTGCAAAGCCTGGTGTCCTTCAGTGGTCTTCCAAATTTGGTGAAACTCCAAACAGTCCTGAACTCAGAAAATAATTCTCTAATCCAACTGTTTTTCTAGCAATTGAATCTTTATGGCTCTGAGCCTGGTATTTTTATCTATGCCATTCAAAAAATCTGATTAATTTGTATAGACTGTACTATGGGGCATAAAGAATTTTCATGAGTGTTTTCACAGATCATGTAAAAATACTGGTTCCACACCAAGCCATTTCTACTGACTAGAAAGCAAGATAGGAAATCATAGATGAAATGAACACAATTTTTTATTAAGGGACATATTAATAAGGGGGCAATGGTGATGCAAGCCAAAGTCAGCTTATTTCCCAATACAGGATCAAATGTCTTTTTCTTTTGTTTTATATGATGTAGAGGATTTGAATGGAATTAAACACAAGTGGTAAGAGATGCTCTAGTCTCCGTCCTATGTAACAAACGACCCTAGAACTTACTGACTTAATGACCATTTTATTGTGTTTCATGAATTGTCAGGTCAGGAATCAAGCAGGGCTCAGCTGGATGATTCATCTGCTCCTAGTGAAGTCAACTGAGGTTATTGGGTGGCACTTAGTTGGCATAAGGGTATGTAGTTTCAAGATGGCTTCACTCACATGTCTGGTACCTTAAGGACAGCTAGAAGGCTCGGCTCCATTGTGGTTGCTGATGAGCACAACTACGCCTGGCCTCTCTTGCATGTTGGTCTCAGGGCAGCTGGATTAGTTGTATGACGTTGACTTCTCCTAGAAAAAGTGTCTCGAGAGACTCTACGGGGAGCTTTACCGCCTTCTCTAACCTAATCTCGGAGGTCACATAATGTCACTTCCCCTTCATTCTATTGAGTCTAAGCAAGTCATAAGGTCAACCCAGATTCAAAGGAGGATATTAGGCTCTTCTCAAATAGCAAAGTATAAAGTTACACTTTAGAAGATGTGTGGGATGAGGACATTATTGCAAAATACAATCTGTAACTGGGAACTGGGGACAAAAATCTCTGATTGCCTTCCCATGGCATGGTGTCTAAAATATCCAATATCAGCTTTAAGGCCAAAAGTGGCTTTGCCATCATTGAGAGATTCTTTGTCCTGACCTGAAGTTGTTTGTTCACACAGTGCAATCTTATAATACCTACTTCCTGCCATCCCAGTCAAAGACTTAGTGGATGTGGGTCTGCCAGGGCCAGCAAGGTAGTGACTTGGGGCATCAATCTATAAAGAGTGATAAATTAACACTTAGACCTAAAATAAAATTACTGGAAGTGAAATAATATGGAGAAAATTGAATACATCAGAAGTCCTCTAAGGCTGCATGCAATGTATCATTGGAACAAATGCCTTGATAGACTCCCAGAGGTGGGAAGTGAGACTCAAAGGGAGCATGCTTAAGTAACAGCAGAGAGTCACCGACATACATTCTCAGGAGAGTAGATCCAGACAACTCAGAACTTTTGCCTTCCTGGATAGATATGCAAGTCTGGGACCAGAGATGAATTGTTTGTAAGCATAGAAAGCAGGCAGAATGCTACCACCATTCCTTCATCACTGCACATCCCTCAAGCCAACCTCAACTTCTCTAAAAAAATACTAAACAAATAACTAAAGAGTAGCATTTCACTGTCAGGCCCCAGACTCTAGAACCATTATCCTAGGCATGAAATCTCCCATCCAAGTAACCATGGTTCAAGGTTGAGTGATGGGCACAATGCTGGAGCAATAGGCTTGAGACTCAGGCTTCACTCTCTGACATTTACACTGCCCTCTGGAAGCTCTTGTCTCAATTCTGATAAATTTTTTGATTTGTTAAACAGGAACAATAACAATATTTACCTCCATAGCATTGTTATATAAACAGTTGAGATAATGCCTGAAGCAACCAGTGAAAGCTGGGAATCACATTCTTGTTGTTGTTGTTGTTGGTGTCATGGTGGGGGTGGCATTTTTATCCTACTTCCTAAGCACTTGCTTGGCCACAGTACAATTTCCAAATGCCATAGGTTTGGCCGGTGTCACCTTCCCCATTACAGACTTCTCCTTGTTGATACAGGGTTTGGGGAAAGGCTCTCAAATTAAATAAAATACAGAAGATAATCTACCATCTCGGAACACACAGCACTTGATATTGCAGAGCAAGGAGCTTGCATTCTCCTGGAGCTAGTCTTTTTACTTTGGCAGCAGAGTAATTTTCAAATAAATATAAGTTCCAATAAGAACAGTGCCAAGACCCAGTCGTGACAAAGCGACCAGCCAAACTAATGGAGTTATTAGAGATGTTCTCTTAAATAGAGAACTAAATGTTGATTGAATGTGAAAACTATGTAATGCTCAGCCTTCACTTCAATAGTATGGCATTTTTTAGGATTTGGGGCCAGCCACCTAATTTCCAAATGCCTGGATGTATTCAGAAGTCAAATCATCCAGGTTTCTCTGACAAAGATGAGCTAGACCGACAGACTCCCCTAAAGACGATTCAGAGGAGATGCCTCCGCATCCCTACATCTCTTGCTGCTTCTCCCTTTTGCAGAAGTAAACATGCCACAAAACAGGGTGAGACGTTTGCAAACCAGCTCTGCAGCTGCTTCGTTACTCTACTAATATCAATATTAATTTTTGCAGGCTTCCTTTCTCAGCACATCAGGCTAGAGGTGCAACTTGTACGCATCCTAGTGTTTGGCAAGGGGATTTGTGAGCCTGCTCTAAAGGGCAGCTCCTCTGCCACTTCCCCTGTGGCACCATGCAAAAATCTAGTTCAAGCCCAAGACAGCAGGGAAAGAGCAGGGGAGGCAAAGTCAAGCCTCACAGGCCAGATCACAAAGGCTGAAAAACAAGTACCTGGGTATTACGTGCCTGCCTCTCTGGTGTTTTCGCCGCCAATTTCCCACTTGGCCACATGTGCACGTTTAATTAATGTTCTGCTCATCACCTCCTGCAAGTCATTAATAATGATGCTCTGTAGGCGCCGGCCCATCTCAGAGCCTGCCAGAAGCACGCCGCTGGCCACCATCTCCCAGTCACTCCACGGCCGCCCACTGCTGCTCACGTGGCCTTCCAGCCGGGTTTCAATACAGGAGACAGCTCAGAACCAGCCCCGCTGAATTCATCTTTCAAGTGAGATTTCTGGATGCATCCATTTCATTTCCTTCACCCACTAATGTTGTGGACTTTTTTTTTAATTCTATTAAAAAATGCAATTAAATTTGTCTCATGGAATTTGCTCTTTAAAAATCCAGACAGCTGCTTGCTCATGGTGGCATTATGCTCTTGATTCTTACACATTTTTTTCCTCATCTCCATTCCATTACTTTACTGAGGATTAAAGACAGGCTTACCAGATGGCAAATGCCAGGATCTCTTCCCACCCCCACCTTCCATTCGGAAGACTAGTATCATATCAGCCATAATACACAGCCCAGGTTCCTCTATGCAGCTTTTGGCAGACACCAGCAATTGTTTCATTTAAATTCATTAGCCAATGCCTAAAACACAACAAGAGGGCAGGAGGTTAGGAAGGAGAAAACCTGAGCACTGCTGGGAACGCCACGTCCGTGTCTCCGTGTGCCTCAGTTTCTTCATCTCTTCCGTCTCAGTCGCCTCCTCCACCATTTCTCAGCCATAAAGCATTCATTAGGCTGTGAAGCAAATGAGGTAATGTCTGTGGTGAGATGGTTTTGCGTTTCCAAAGAAAGACACCATATAAAAAGCATTCTGATTGCTAACAGTCAGGGATGCTGAGGATTGGGCCTGGCTGGCTTTATAAACTATTTAACTGCCTGCTTCTTGCAAAAACTATTTTTATCAGTTAATTACACATTTTTCTTATTAAATAACAATGTGAAAGCATTTCTTGCTCATTTTCCTGTCATGATTAATTTAATCTGCCTCCCTTTATTGAAAGTCCAGTTTTCTTCCCCTCGTCTTATCCACCCTGATAGGCTAGTAGAAGTCCCATACTGTTCAGCCCCCTTGATTAACATTAACCCATTCAACTTCAATCTTTTTCTTATCTGGAGTCTCTGAAAGAGTTTCTTTTTCTCCCCAAACTGTGTGTCTGGTACCTAAGGAAGCACTGGACATTAAAGGATGGAAATTGCCCTCACAGGTAGCTTTCTTTCTCCTTTCCATTCTTGTGCCCTCCCTCAACAGGCAAATTCCCAGAGGCAGAAAGGATTTAAGTTCAGCCTCCAGCCATGTCCTGCATGGGAAGGAGGCCAGAGAGTCAGTGAAGGGAGCCTTGGTCACGTTCGATTTCAAAACAGGCACATGTGTGATATGACCGGGATTGGACAGGAGTGAGAGGGAGCACGCCAATGCCACCGGCAGTCACTGCCTGGGGTACTCTTTTGTAAGATTATCTGTTATTATGAATGAAAATTCCTAATTATAATAAGCTTAAGCCCTTGACATGGAAAGAGGACATGAGGCAGGCCCTCGTACTATTGCTCAAATGCACAGAAAGAGAATGAGCTTCGAGAAGAGAAATCACAATTTTTGAGGCAAAATAGCCAACCATGACAATGACAGAAATGGTAACAGAAGAGGTCACCACATGTGTTTTCCAGCTGTCGCAACACTGTACAAGCGATGGGATGGCCCTTCTGAGGTTGGGCTGCAGAAAGGCTATGTCTTCTCTCCTGGAAGCCCTCTCTCACCTGCTGGCTCACACTAAGGAAAGCAGCTGCCACAGGGCAAGCTGTCCCGTGATGAGCTCCAGGTGGCAAGAACCTAAGGAACAGCCAATGAAAAACCAAGGCCCTTTGTCCCAGAGCCCATGAGAAACACAATCCCACCAATAACCGCACAGTGGGCATGGAAGTAGATACTTCCCCTAGCTGAGGATACAGACAAGGACGCGGTTCCAGCTCCACATTGATCACCACCACATAGCCAATGTTGAGACAGAAGCTCTCAGTTAATCCACGTCTGTATTTCCACATCCCACAGAGACTGTGAGATGGTAAATGCCTGTTGTTTTTTTTTTAAAGCTGCTAAATTTGTTACTCAGTAGTAGATAACTATTACACCATCCCTCCCACAGTCAAGATAATCCAGAAATACCGTGGGATACTACAGTCATGAGGAAAAGCACAGTCCTACCTTATGCCCATAAACTCACTAATCAACCCAAACCCTCTTTCTTTTTGGATGTGGTCTTAAAACCCTTCCCAACACAACTCTCCAGGCAGGTACATCCAGCCTGTTGTTTGGAGATGAGAAAAAACTATTGCTGTCCCTGGAATAATGCAAAGAGAGGAAAACTCCAAGTTAGAAGACCTGATTCCTACTTACAAGCCAAGACGCTTTGGGCAGGTCATTTATACTCTCTGAACTTCATTTTTCTCCTTGATAAATTGGAGATAACTGCTTGGTTGCTCTGAGGTACAAGAAACAGAATTCTCAACTTAAAAAAAAATCTAAAGAGAATTGTGTCTTTTCCCAGTCTGCCACCTTCTATGTGTTGGCATCTCCCCTTACAGCCACAGGACAGTTGCAGCAGCTCCAAGCCTCATGTCCTCCCAAAATAATGCCCTTGGGCACAAAAAGGAAGTATTCTTGTCTCCTGGTCTATGTGTAAGAAAAAATTTCCCCAAAAGTTTCCCTAACAGAGTTCCCCAGATGTCATCTTGGCCAGACCCAGCTTACACACCTACCCCTAAAATCATCACTGGCTGAGTGAATCAAGGTCACCATGATCGTCTGAGACCAACCACATTTCACCCCTGAGACTGGGAGAGGCCTGGCCTCCTGTGGAGCAGATGGCCATCCAGAGAAGAACTGATAAAATTTGAAGTTCTGTGCATGTAAAATGAAGATGGGAAAGTTGCCATTGGGTAAGTGTGTTAGTTTGCACAGGCTAGGCCATGCTGGAGTGTAACATGCATGATGGCTTAACCCAATAGAAACTTATCTCTTGCTCACACTACATGCCCAGCACAAGTCAATGAAGGGCTCTTTCTTTTTCCACAGAGTGACTCAGGATCAGACTGACAGAGGCTCCACTTCATCAGCACAAGGCCTCAGGTTTACTCCCGAAGCAGAGGGAGAAGCTGGAGAGGTCACTTTCCCTCACACTTCTTTGGACAGAACCAGTGAGTGGCCCTTCCCAACTGAAAGTGTAGTCTCCCATGTACTAGAAAGAGGAAAATGAAACAGGAATTGTTCAGACCCCATTAGGCAAACAGCAATGTCTGCAATAAAGTCTTATCTCCTCACAAGGTTTTTGTGACATTCAAATGAGATAATGTATTAATTCATTTTTCAAACATTTATTAAGCACATAAGATCTACCAAGCCCTGGACTGGGATAGATACAAGGATCAATAAGACACAGTCACCACTCTCCTGGCAGATATAACCATTCAGAAGATACCAAACATATCAGAATATCATTCAAAGTTTACTTGTCCTTTCTTCCCCTTCTAGGCCCTGAGTGCTCACCTCACAAATTTTATCTCCCTATTGTTGGCTTAAAAGCTTTTGCCATGGTTTCAAGAGGGGTCATGGCCAGAAAGGACACAGGGCTAATTGGGAGTGGCACAGCATCCAGGGATTGTAGTAGAACACGGTGAGACACTCACAGATGTCATCTTTTCCTTGATCTCTCTTGTCTCACAGAGTGTTAAAAGAATGAGTTATTACCTGATTTCTTTCCAAAACCCTTTTTGTGCAGTGCATGAGAGAGAAGAGGTTCCTGCCTGAGTCAGTTCTAACAATCCACTCCCCTCCCTCCTCAAGCTCGTCTCCTTTAGCCGGCCTTGTCAGCAACTCGGTGTCTGCTGGTTTCACCCCTCTCATGAATGTCAGCTTCCTAAAGAAGAGGTCATGATGCTGTTAGGATTGACTAGCCTGCAGTTACAGACAGTCCCTGAAATTGCAGTGGCTTCATACAAAGTGCTCACCAGGATCACCTGATCAGTTCAGGGCTGAAGGGAGGGTTTTCTCCATACAGTCTTCAGAGATCCAGGCTGATGGTGGTTTTCCATTTTCAACCACGGTTTCTAGGGTTGCCCTAGGCATTGACAGCCCCACCAACCAGAGGGAAAAGATCATGGGCAGTGCATGTGGGAGGTTTTCAGTGGGCTGGGCCTGAAAATAGTACCAAGCACTTCTGCCCACAAACCTCTGGAGAGAACTCAGTCGTGTGACCACACCTAACTGCTGGGGTGCTGGGATATATAATTTAATTGTGTGCCCAGGAAGAAAGAAAAACAGATTTTGGTGGATAGCTAGCAGTCTCCCCCATACTCACCCACACAATTTCCTATTTTTCAACTTGGCAAAGCTGAGACCAGGGAGTATTTCTATACAGCAATGTACTCTTTGGCCTACCAAGAGGCCACATTTTTTTATGGGAGAAGATTCACAAGTACCTTGGTGCAATTAATGGGCAAAGACCTGACCCACCACCCATTTCTCCTGTGGTATTGCTACACCTAGATTCTTGGTCAGGTCCCCCAATTCTAGACATAAAACCTTAAGGATGTGAAGTGATCTGGACATTTCCAACCTAAGGAGAAATCAAAGGACTCTTCCCATGTAAAATTCATCCTTTTCCAAACAGTCACCAAAAAGATAAGGCTTATGTGACAATAAATTCAGCAGCCATGAGACTTGAGGAGAGGGGCTTCCTAGACACCTTCCATTCATTCACCCACTGAACACATGTTTATGGAACATCCAGGGGGTGCCAGGCACTGTATTAGGCACAAGAGATACACTGATGAATCAGAACGATGTGTCTCGTGGACCTCAGAGACTAGATCAAAGAAAGAAAGTATGCAAGAATATAAAAGAAACACATTTAATGATAATTATAAAAGAAAAATAGGGCTAAGGCAGAGCATAACAGCAGGAGTGGGGAATGGTGATATGTAAATTAAGACCCTAAGGATGAGATGTTAGCCACACAAAGGGAGCGGAGGAGGTGGTGGGCACTCCAAGTAGAGAACACAGTGTGTGCAGGGTCTGGGAAAGACAGCAATCGGCGTGACCAAGGAACAGAGAGTTGCCAGTGTGGCCGAAGATAAGGAGGGAAGCATGAGTGGGAGGTGAAACTGGAGAAGCTGGCCAGAGCCAGATCACGAAGAGTTTTATAGGTCATGATAGGAGGCATTTGAGTTTGATTCTGAATGAAATGAGAAGCCATCAGGCTTTTAAGTAAAGTGAAGGGACATGATTCCAACTGTATTAGTTAGCTAGGGCTGCCGTAACAAAATACCAAGGCTGAGTGACTTAAACAGGAGAAATTTACTGTCTCATCGCTCTGGAGGCTAGAAGTCAAGATCCAGGTGTTGGCAGTGTCATTTCCTCCTGCGGCCTCCAAGGGAAGATCAGTTTCAGGCCCCTCTCCTAGCTGCTGGTGGTTGGCTGGCAATCTTTGGCACTACTTGCAGACGGTGCTTAACTGTTCCTTCACATCATCTTTTCTCTGTACAAGCCTCTTTCTTTCCAAGTGGCATTCTTTTTATAAGGACAGCAGTCATATTGGATAGGAGCCCACTCTAATTCCGCATGACTTCATCTTAGCTAATTACGTCTGCAACAACCCTATTTCCAAATATGGATACATTCTAAGGTACTAGCGGTTACAACTTCATATAATTTTGGGGTGGGGACATAATTCAACCCATAACACCCACATTTTAAGATTAGTTTCTGCTAAGTATGGATGGGAAGAAGGGGTGATTGGCATGAAGGTGCAGAGGCAAGATCTGGGAGACTAGGGTCACTGCTGCCAAGGTGATAGTTGATGTGGGCCTGGGCTAGGTGTCCCAGGAGAGATTGTGTTGATAAAACCAGCATGACTGCTGATAGATTGTATTTCACTGGCGAGGAAAATGGGTGACACAAGGATGACGCTTCAGTTTCTGGCTTGAGCAAGGAGGAAGATGTTGATGTAGTTTAGGAGAGGAAGAGGAAGTGGGAGTTAGAGACATGTTTTTGGGAAGACTCCCATGGTTTTATCTGGGCAATGTTAAGTTTGAGATATGTGTGAACCATCCAGATAGATATACCAAGTAGACAGTTGCATCTAAGGATCTGGAGCTCTAAGGAGAGGTCTGCTCTAGAGATTTAAACGTGGAGTCATGAGTGTAGAGATGAATTAAAGTCACCAAGAACAACTAAGGTGCAGAGCCACTGTTGCTCCTTCGCAGGGTTGGTTATTCTTCTCAGAGGGCTGAGACCCTGACTGTCTAACAAGCTAACCCCTGATGGTTCCGTCTCAGGCTTCACAGAGATTCTCTGGGTCCTTGGTTTCTAGAGAACAGGAAGACAGTGCTCGCAATTCTCTCCCAGGTTTATACAAATCGTTCATCATCTTATGTCCAAGAACACCCATGCAGCCCAAGGTACATAGCGACCTACACCGCATGAACGTTGGTGAACACACATACGCACGCCCCATCCCTTCAACAGAAATGACCTAAACTTTGTGAGGTTCACATGTCCCTAGAGATGATCTCATTTGCCTGCTTCAAAAGCGCTTTGGTCTGCACAGCCTGTAGCAGCAAATTTACACTTCAAAAAGCAGACAGCTTTTTCCACATCTTATTCACTTAATGGGTGAGAATGTAAAATTAGTTCCGTTGCTGATGAGGACCTTGAGCCAAATGAAAAGTGTTCATTTGTCAGCACAGACTTACAGCCTGAGACATGATTATATAGCTAATCCAATAATGGGTTTTGATGCTGAGCACTTATTTATATACAGTATGTCTTGTTATCTGTTGATAATCAGGACCTACAATTTACTCTTTCTTGTGCGTGTAGTGTGAAATAGCAACATCTTCCAGACATATTGCATTTAAGTACCAACATGCAAACACATACAAAAAGTGCCATCATCAGCAAAATATTTTATTTGCTTTCTTTAAAAAAAAGAGAGAGATAACCAATGTGTGTATTCAGGCTTTTACATTTTAAAATATAAGTAGTAAATAACATGTGAAGTCTCTTTCAAGGGTATATAAGGGTTAAAAAAAAAACCCTGAAAACAAAATTTCCTTTATCATTTTGATGCATTCTAATCAAGTGATTTCTTCCTCTTGCTCTCTAAAAATTCTATCTGCAGGTCAAATCCTACACATATTTTTACATATAATGGTATAAACCAAAAAGATACCTGGCAAAAATCTTCACAGTGCCACCAGCTGACTCTCTGACTACCTGAATCTTTCAGACACTCTGCTTATTGCAAAGATGCACATTATCACCATGTGAGCATGGGAACTGTAATAATTATCTCAGGCAAAATCTTTCTTTAAAAAATAGTAATTTAAAATTAAATATAAAACCACCGCATTTCTATAAACTCTTGCGGAGACTACATACTGCTACATTATATTGTTTCTTACCCTGTGGACAAGTGTAAATGTCTGTCACTAAAATATAAGGACACGCTCGTCCTAATATAAATATAAAATGCATAAAATCCAACATTTAAAACAAGCAGGCATTTTTATAGGTATGATGCATTGTCACATATTCCAGCTATAATAAAGCCTACGGGAAGGGAAAGGCACGTCAGGATTAAGTATTCTGTTAATTGCAAATGTGTAGCACACCTGCAAAATCTGAAAAATCCCACATTTTGGAAAATTCACAGTTCTTTTCCATACTACCATCTCTTGGACAGGCCTAGAAAAATCCAGAACAAATGCAGAGAGGCATCAGAGAGCCGTTATCTCCAGTTGCTGCTTTTCCCCACTTAGTGATCCCCAGCCCAAAGGAAGCTAAGAGGACTGGTCACTCTATATGAGAATGAAGAGGGGCAAGCACACTTTTTAAAACTGAAATTTATTCTGCAATAAATACTTCAATGTTGGTGGGACATGATGTTTTATTGGATTACAGTCGTTTGCTAAAGAAATCACCCTGGGACTAGCAAAGCTTGTGGTTTTGTGGGTAATGCACTTGTAGATGTGAGGGCTTTACACTGGAAGAGTATTGAGGAAGGATAACAAGGCAAATTAGAAACCAGCTAAATACATGCAAATCTATATTAGGGCAATACTTGGCCGCGTTAAGTCCAAGAGCTTTTTATGGCGGTTGCTTTACCTAGGCCGGATAATTCATTAGGTTTTGACTCTGGTAAAGATTAAATGAATATAGCATACATTACATTCTTACTTTCGTCGCAGAAACAAATCTTCCTTGTACCAACCAGTGTAATCTTCAGAGTTTTCGTTATATAAAACACCTCAAGAAAAATGCACCTCAGTAAGATTTACACTTTATTACTCTAATGATTCTACAAACACTACCACAATGTGATGAAAGACAGAGTAGTCCCGGACTGATTGAGAGCTAATAAAAATCAGTACTGAAAACTGAAAAGAGCACCCTTATCATCTTTCTTTCATTTAGAGCTGATTACTAGGGGATTATAATGCAATCACAGCTATGTGTGAGAGGTAGCTATGGGAACCAGTTTTAACTGTTTATCTAGCCAAAGATCTTAATTTAAGTTTGAACACTCTGATTCATTTATATGTAAGACACCAAGGAGACAAAATGCAGAAGAAACAGATGCGCACTTGTTCTTTCCATTTAACTTCGTAAGCTACCGGCCAATTTGTCTTTCAGGGACAAAATTAATTTCTGATGACAATGTGAGCAAGTAATAAACTAGAAGTTCCTGTCCTGGGAAACTTGTTAATGCCATGTAATGTTCTGGAATTATTTAGGAGGGGAAGAAAGAGATTTGCTCGGGGAGTTATGGGGACGTCTGCAACAGACATGCCTTTGTCCCAGCCCTTAGCCACCCCTACAGAGGTTTATGACACCAGAAGTTGAATTGGGAAAGTTCAAAAGAAACCATGTTGTTTACCATTTCTTTCCTATGAAGTATTTTTAAACTTCTCGTTTTCCTTCATAGTCTCCACATGATTCAGAATTGCTCATAGCCCAAACCTCTGGCCCATTGCTTCCCAGTCTTGGCATAGAGGCAAGGCAAGTAATGATGAAATGAAAAATGAATCACAAGACTTCCTTCATGTGTCCCCCGTTGCTGTAGAACACAGCCCTTTGCAGACAAGTGCACTCAACCTGAGGGGCTCGAGGCCATGGCAAATACTTCACAGAGGAGCCCAGGATGTATGCCAGGACACCTTGGTGATGGGATTTGGTGTGCTAACCTGCTGCCTACCAGAGAGAAGGGTGCCAGTCAGCTAGATGAAAGGCATGCACATACTTAAACTTGGATGGAAACTGCGACTGGCCACCTCCTCGAAAGCCATCCATGATGCCACCTATCTCCTCATGCCAGCAATAATTACTATAATAATAATAATAAGAAAAGCTAGCACTTACTGAATATTTACTGTATACTAGAGAACAAGATGAACACTCTACATACATGACTTCATTTAATTAGCTCGAAACCCTACGAAGAAGTCATTTTTATGACAATTTTCTGGGCAAGGAAACTGAATCACACAAAACCTAATTTGTCTAATGTCATGGCTAGCAAATGCATAAGTCAGCATTTGAACTCCGCCTGTCAGACTACAAAACTGATGTTCTCTGGCACTCAGAAAGGGAAACCTTGACAGTGTCCTTTATTTTGGCCATTCTTGTTTTCACATCTTATTACAATAGTCGCCTCTTATCTGCAGGGGATGCACTCCAAGACCCCCAGTGGAAACCTGAAGGTGAGGATAGTACTGAACCCCATGCTGACTACTACACACCTATGAGAAATTGTGATTTATAAATTAGGCACAGTAAGCAATGAACAACAACAACTAATAAAATAGAACAACCATAACAATATGCTGTAATAAAAGTTATGTGAATGTAGTCTTGCTCTCTCTTTCTTTCTCTCTCTCTCTCTCTCTCTCCCCCCCACCAAAATATCTTATTATACTGTACTCACCTATTTTCAGACTTGGTTGACCACGTGTAACTGAAACTGTGAAAAGTGAAACCACAGATAAGGGGACTAACGTACACACCCAGTTTTTTCTATCTCTGGACTGTGTTCGTCTGTTAACCCATAGGCTCTATGCTCCGCTCCCCACTCACTCCCACCCCGACTTCCCCAGCTTGTATTTTTCTGCCCTCCAGGGGAACTCCCCACGGCATAATGGCTGTCCATTAGTGTGTTTTTAAAACCTCCCTTTCTCCTATGCTCTGACAGTTTTCATATGCTCCACATGAAGGATCCTTTTCCAGAAATACTTTTGAAGAAAGTCTAAAGTAAGCTGAAAAGTATTACATTTTTCATCTCAACGGGGAAATGGATTTACGAAAAGGAGAGAAGAGCCTGCAGGTCTTTCAGATTTTAAAAAGAATTCAACACACTGCTGCACTGGCACTGGGAACACATCTATCACAGAAACCAAGAGAGCATCTGCATTTACACGCTGAAACGGTTCCTTCGTCCTTGATCACGATAATGACTTAGAGTTCCGCTGAGCCTTTCATCCAGAGGGACGCCATGGCCCCTGCAAAAGCCAGCCCAGTGAGAGGCTCCCTCCACCACCAAGGCGCTGCTTCCTCCAAGGTGAAAGGAGGAAACGGCTCCATTAGGGGAAAACTGAAAAGGACAAGTGAGCACTGTAAATTCTGTTTCCACAGGCAACTAAAATAACAGTCTGACTGTCTGTATTTAATTGCCCCATCTAGAACTTGGGCATAACAATGTGGTCCCGAAGAAACCATCTAAAGGGCATCAATAGCAAGACATACATAAAAGAAGGGAGCTGCTTTCCTGGCCTAGAGAGAGCCATGATCTGTGAGCACCAGGACATTTTACTAATTGCCCTATTTCCGGTTTTTAAATCTACGTCAGACAACTAGGGGACATTCCCTAGACAATTTCCACATGCTTCCCCTTGCTCTCAGGAGTCCAGTGGGATGACTGCGAGTAGCAAAGACAGACTCGGGCTACTTTGCTGTTTGAGGAAGCACAGAGCTGCTTCCCTGGCTGAGTATAAACAACTGTAGGAAACATAACCAGCGTCACCAGCTATTGTTCTGCAGGTCCTGGATCCCAGGGTGAAAGTCGGACTCACACTCAGCAAGGCACAAGTTAGAAGTTGCCGTTCCAGCCGGGCAGCAGTGGGCACGGGGCTAGCTACCCATCCTTAGCTAATCCTCGGGTGGCAACCTGCCTCTGTCAGGAGGTGCTGCTTGTCCTCTGCCTGGAATTCCTCTCACCTATTTCCATCTTTATCCACCATCAATACTCCACTCACGTGTCATCTCCTCCAGACAGCCTTTCTAGAACTCCTTAAAGTTGGGCTAACTGTGCCCCCTCTGTGTTCCCATAGCATTATGCACACACCTCAGGAACTGCATCACCCACCTTGTATGATAAATAGGCATCATTTGTTGAAAACACATGTGTCACTCACTATACTAAGCACTTTACACATAAATATCTGTTTTCACCCAAGGTACTATTATCCCCATTTTACAGGTGGGGAAATTGAAGGTCAACAAGATTGAACTCCTGCAACTAGTTAAATGACAGAGTTGGAATTTGAAAGTAGGACTTTCTGCCCCCCCACCAACCCACGCTTGCTCCCAGTAATTTCAGCACCCTGAGGTTGGAATCCTATTCCATCCGTTTCAGTAGCCCCAGCGCTGGTACCTTCAAGGCACTTATAGGCCCTCAAGTGTACACTGGTTGCCCTGACACTACTGGGGGAAGTCTGTGGGGAGCTAACTGGCCCATAACAGGATAGTGAGTGAGCTGGCCTTGGGAGCCTGGCGTGCTACCAGTTGACTATTCTGATTTGTCTGAGTAACAATAGAGCTGTTTTTTTTTTTTTTTTTAAGAAAGTTGAAGCATTTCAGGCAGGGTCCTTGGTGTCATGCTGACACTTCAGAAAATGTGTTGTCTTCCTGAATTCAGGTGTTCTTTTCACTGAATTCAGTCAAACCGGTTCTGCATATTGACACAGGAGGTGTAACCTATAGCAATTCAATTGTTATGCATCGCTGCATAATCACTTCTGTCATCCATCCCTGTCCTGTGGCAAGGCTGCTGCCACCACTGTGGCAGCAGCTGCAGATTTCCCCAGAGAATGAGTGTGGTGGAGCACCCCACGTGGCAGGCAGGGATCAAGGTGACACAGCCCATCTCGGCGGGATAACAAGAGGCTGTGCTGTCTGACCCATGGGCAGCCCTGCTCATCCTTCTCCTTTCTTCTCCACATCCAGGAACTCAAGTCCATCCCTTCTTTTGTCTTATAAGGGTTTCTTTTCCATCCTTTCTCATTGTCCCTGCTACTGCCCTGGTGCAGGCCATAAACAAGTTGCCACTGGCCTCCTGACCCCAGTTGGCCCAGATCACTCTGCATGCCATTGCCATGTCAATCCTAACCTGACTCACTGAATGCCTCATCCCTCCTGATCTTCAAAAGCTAGTAATGGCTCCTCATTGCCTTCAGCATGAAGCTTACAGTCTCTTGATGCCCAGGCCCTCCACACACAACCATTCCAAGCTTACTTTCTACTATTCTCCAACTTAATCCTGCTGAACTTTTAGCCATTGTCCTCACTGGTCCCCAAACCAGCTCTGCTCTGCACTGAACCCCACACCCATACACACCTTACCCTGTGCTCAGGCCAGCCCATTGCTTGCTCCTTTCTGCAATCACCAATCTCAGCTGTCTTCTTTGGATTCTCACAGCTCTTGTCCACCTTACAGTCAGATATCTGATATATCATCTTATGTGAATGTATGTTGTTAACTTTGTAGATATTTATATACAATATTCCTGGGGAAATCACAGGTTCCCTGTGGGTGGAGACGACTGTCTCACCTATCTCTGCCCCATGAAGACCTAGAACACGCAGTCTTTTAGTGTTGTTCAATGCCATTTAGCTAGACTATGCACGCTCCATTCTAGGCATCCCGGAGTCCCTGTAGTTCCCAAAATGTGCCATTTTATCTCTTTTTTTCCAGGTATTTGCATGAGATGTTCCTTTTGCCTGGAACTCTTCAACTTTCACATTCCCCGCTCCTCCAGCTCCAGTTTTCTTGGAAAGCTACTGGGCCTCAGCTTAGATAACACCGCTTTCAGAGAGTCCTCCCTTACCCCCACGAGACCAGATGAGGGTTGGATCACCCAGCAGCTATGTTAACTACAATCAGCGATTGTTATATTATGTGTTCTCTAAGACTCTTTTGATTATGTGTGACGGAGAGGCAACTCAAGCTAAGAAAAGTAGGTAATATATTGGCTCAGGTATCCGCAATGGCCAGGGTAAAACTGGATTCAAAGTATGTGGCCAGTTTACATTCTCTCTTGGTTTCTCCTCATTCTCTTTCACCTTTTCTCTACCTACTGGCTCTGCTTCACTCTCTGTGGGTCTTATCCTCTATGCAGCAGAAACTAGAAGAGGGAAGAGAGTGCTGGGGAGAGCCTGGCTTTGAGGGTACTGAGTTTACATCATCACAACGGCCTCCAAGGAAACAGAGCTGATACCTCCCAGCAGCCACACAGCAAACCCCAGGGAACTACTCTCATTGAGCTTGCTTTGGTTTGCAGGTTTATTCCTGGGCTAATCACTGTGGCCACAGGCATGGAGATGAAGTCTGTTACCCACTCCCCACCACAGTATCATGGGAAGTAGAGGTGAACTACTATGATTGCCACCCTTCCCAAAACCACTTGGAATTGCAAAAGAGAACTTCCTTATAGGAAAGAGAATCTTATTACCAAAAGCAAAACAGAAAAAACAACAACAAAAAAAGGATACTAGATAAACAGAAACAATATATCTTCACTACACAACCTCCGTCTGCCTCTTACATCTGCCGAAAGCTACTGGTGGATATTATTGTGTCTTGGTTATTATCTGTCCTTGGTACCTGGCACATGGGAATGCCCAACTAATATTTGTTAAATATATAAATGAATGGATTCTCTGAGTGCCAATCAAACACCCTGAGTTCTAGACAAGGAAACATAATGTCCTGTTTTTAAAAGCCTAAGTGTTTATACAGTAACCACTGGCCACTGCTCTTTTGCTTTCCCAGACAATGCAATAGTGGATACCAGTGGGTTTTTGGAGAACCCACCTTGACTGCTCAACAAACCCAAAAAGTGTCCAAAGAAGGACCCCAAATTTACCTTAGATCTGGCAAGATGTGATCACTCACCTACCTCCTTAGTCCTGGGTCCATCCAATGCTGTGATTACAAAAAAATCCAAAGCAGCACTTTATCAAGGCAGAAGACAACAGGAGAGATGCTTCAGAAAATCAACAAGATGCCTGTGTTTCTCACCAGATGGAAGTAAAGAAATGTGGTAAGTGTGTTGCTTTATTTGACCATTCTGTTAGTATATGCTGACAACATAAAAATCTTCAACTCTGAGATTATAATAAAATTTGGCTCCTATGCCCCTACTCAATGGCAAGCTCTTAGAGCACAAGAACCCTATCTTTAACTACTCTGTAATTCCCACAGTGATTGGCACAACAAAGATGCACAGAGAGGCTGGAACTACAGTACTTCACTCTATCTGGAGTTTTTATAAATTTAATTCTGCAAACCCAAATCTGATATGATATTGACTTTCAGAGACAGTGCCATCATCTTGATTGACTCATTGCTTCCAGAAGAACTTTAGTTATGATGATGGAGTTCTTCTATTTCTTCTTAGGTTCCATCATTAACATAAATAAAAATGCTTTTAAAATCTATTTTAAAATGTGGGTCTTACCCATTTTCTTGTCATCTGCCAAATGTCTGTAGTCTTTCTAATGAATTAGGCACCACAGCATACAATAAGTGTGGTGCTTATGCCCACCGGTGCATCTTTACATAATTTTGGCCATATGCGCATGTGCATGCACGCATGCATGTGCGTGCATGCGCGCGCGCGCACACACACACACACACACACACACTCATCTTTAAAGAATAAGTTTCTTTAGAATTTCTATGGGGCATGATATGAGAAAACTATATTCCTTAGTCTCAGGATGCCCAGGCATTACAAAAAATTTTGGAACAAACTTTAAGAAGGCTGATTTTAAAGCTTAAGTTCATTAAAATTTTGGTTTATTACCATATTAGTTTGTTTTTACACTGCTGATAAAGACATGCCCAAAAGAAATTTACAAAAGAAAGAGGTTTAATGGACTTATATTTCCACATGGCTGGGGAGGCCTCACAATCATGGCAGAAGGCAAGGAGGAGCAGTCACAGTTTACCAGGATGGTGGCAGGCAAAGAGAGAGAGAGCTTATGCATGGAAACTCCTATTTTTAAAACCATCAGATCTGATGAGACTTATTCACTATCATGAGAACAACATGGGAAAGGCCCACCCTATGATTCAGTTATCTCCCACTGGGTCCCTCCAACAATAGGTGGGAATTATAGGAGCTACAAGATGAGATTTAGGAGGGGACACAGAGCTAAACCCTATCAATTACTAAGTACATGTTGGTGTAAAACAATTGGTGATATTGTCAACTACTTTACTTCCAAAGACTTCTGTTAACTTTATAACAAAAAAATAGTAACTTTTTAATAAACACCAAAGATATAATTAACTAATTATCTTCTATCTGGTCTTTGCACCATCATTCTCTCTTCGTCCTTCACAAATTGGATTTATAAACACTTTTTAAACACATTGTAGACTTCTTATGGAGAACTCTAATCATGTATTTATTCTCAAAATCTCCTGGCAAGTCTATAATTCAACTATCTTAGCTGCTTCGTAAGTTCCCAGCTCTCTTACTAACTGACTACTTCCTGCACTGTTACCATATTGTCACTCCGTACTCAGTTTTCTGACTCACCCACCAAATACTGAGTACAGCAGGCTCTGCCTCTTGGCTATAACATACTCTTCACCTCAATTATTTTGCCTCTCTTGTTCACCAGTCCAAATTCTACATTTTCTTCAAAGGTCAAAGTATGTCCTGCAGACATAAAAAGGCTTCCCTGAGCTCCTAATCCCACAGAGAGTTCTCAACCTGTGAATTCATGACTCTGAAGGCCCAGCCTCTGCCTTGGCATTTAGGTACTGACATCTACCTTAGCTCTGTTTTCCTCTTTTTCCCCTAATTTTCCTTGCATATATTTGCAACTCCAGTGGGTAATTAACATAATGAGCACAGAAATTAGTTTGCTATACTTTCCTGTGTTACTTAGCCCACCATTTTAATAGCTTCTCAACAAATGTTTAATTTAAAAAAAAAAAATTCTGGCTGTTTTCTGATATATCCAAAGAACATTAGGAGAAAAAAGTCTTCTATTTTGAACCACTTAACTATTCTTTCTGTAATACAGGATAAGTATAAGTTAAAAAGACAGTTAACTAAAGAGTGAGTGGAGTTCTAATTAAGAAAATTCTCTCCTGAGAATCGATTTCTTCATGGAGTGTAGGGTATATTTAGGAAAGGAGAGGACATATTATAAGGCAGCTGTCTCCTGCATGGGTTTTTCCCACTGTTTACTTCGAGGTAATGTATGCACCCAGGAGAGCAGATACATCCATATTCTGAGACAAATTCAAAATTACAGAACAAGGAGTTCTGGTTCATTATGATGTTCTGAGCACAGATCTCTCCCTTCCTTTCCTACAAAGATCCTATAGAAATTATAGAAAAGATGTGTTTTAAAATAATAAAACCAAAACTGTTCAAGAAATGTAGAATGCAACATAGCCTAGACATGGAGGAATTCCTGGATGACACAAATTACATGAGACTAGAATGACAGTGAAATAAGAACTAAGGAAGCTTCAAGGAAGTCCTGGACAAGTTCCAAGCTCAACAAACGCAAAGCTGGAGAGGTAGGCAGAGGTGGCAGGGTGGGGAGTGCGAAACCATGGAGCAATTAATTAAAAGAACTGCATTTGGAACAGCTGAACCAATGAGGCAAATGTTCCCCACACCCCTCACCCATGCCTGCAGATCAGCTAACAATTTAGTGGCTTTTGCCTTCCTGTTAAAGCCAGAAGAATTTCTCCCTGAAGAAGGGGAGTATTCTGCCTAGAGGGGGGGTCCTTTATTGAGGTAGAAGCAGAGCAGAGCTAGAGACAATTCTGGACTTCTGCAACAGCTGCCAAGGAGAAAACTGTAAAAAGTAAGGCAGCTCAGCCTTAAATAGGATGACCAGTTATCCTGGGTGGCTCAGACTGTTCAGTTTATGTTATAATCTCCATACAATTATTAACACTTTTCCTTTCACTCTCAAAAATATCCTAGCTTGAGTAATAAGTTATGTAGTCACTTTATCCATGAGCGAAAAACAATGAAGCCACATTTTTCAAACCCAAGCCCAGGCACTGTATAAGGATTTAATCCTCCTCAGACTTGTCTGTCTGTTCAAATCGTCATCCATATATTGGGCTTTCATGTCATTTGTCCAACACAGGACTTGAATGCCATAGTAAACACAAATGCAAATGTGGGTTCTGACATGTTTGCCATATTAGGTGCTTTAGAATCTGCAATTGATATTTTAAAAGATTGTCACTAAAATAAAAACCAAATTTTTAAACTCTCTTAAATTTTAGGACTTATCAACTCCTAAGAATACATAGTGGAGACACGTTCTAAGAATTACTAAATATTTAAGGAAATGATGAAAACAAAGAAGGGGGAACAATTTATCTTATAGGAAACAAAGATTATTCAAAAAACAAAATAATTTTGTTTAAAAATTCAATTAGTTTCAAGAAAGTTTCAAGAGAACAACATATGCAATAATCAAAAACAAGGTGCTATTTTTCTTAAATTGTTCAGAAAACAAAAAGGAATTATTGGAAATAGAAAAACATAATATTTAAATAAGAAATTCAATGGATAATCTGAATAATTGAATACACTATGGACGACAAATGGAAATCTGGAAAATGCCAAGAAATCTGTCAAAATATTGCACAAACTGACAAGATAGCAAATGTGATAAAAAAATAGAGATTATGGGTCAGTAATTGGCTAATCAGGATTCTAGAAACAGGACAAAAACTATAGAAGTGAAGAAAAACCAAAGACATAATACAAGAAAAGTTTTCTGTTCTGGTGGAAGACACGTCTTCAGATTTAAAAGCCCCACCAGATGATGAGCACTGTGAATTAAAAAAAAAAAAAGAAAACACAGATCCATTTCAAGATATATGCTGATGAAACTTCAGAAAGCCAAGGATAAAGAGAAAATCTTAACACTACCATAGAGAAAAAATAGACTATTCACAATAAAGGGTAGATTGACAGATTCCTTATCAACAACATTTGATGCTAAAAAGTAAATAGAGTAGTGCATTCAAAGTCCTAAGAAAAATTATTTCAAAGTTAGAATTCTATATCCAATTGTAGAGTGGAAAGGTAATATTTTTCTTCACAAGGGTCACAGTAGACATTCCTATAACAAAAGACAGGTTAGCAGGAGGAAAACATAACAAATTTATTCAACAAAGTTTTATGTGGTATAGGAGCCTCCAGATTTTCCCTGAATGTTCCCCAAAACTTTAGGAAAAACTGTATGTTTTTATGCTGAGCCTGATGAAAGAAGCAGCCAGTTGTAGAGAAACATGATTGGACAAAAAGGTAACAAATGGTAACAAAAGGATCAAATGGTAATAAACTGAGGGAGGAACCCACAAGGCCTGTTTGTTCAGATTCTTCTTGGCTTGCCTGTGTAGCATTTCTTACCTCCATGTATGGAGTAGGACATGTGTCACATGAAGGCCTTATGATCTACTTTCAGAAGAGGTGCTTTGGAAAGTGATCATTCTAGGTTTTATGGCTTGCTTTGAGAAAGAGGAATTCTAGTTTCTATGATCTGTCTCTGGGGAGAATGGGAGAAGGAGAAAAAAGGAGTGGGGAGGTCAGGAAGCCCTTGCTTCTGAAGTTCTCCATTCTCCTTCAGTTGAAAGTACTCAGCATGTCAAGATGCAATATTTTGGGATATTGTGTTCAGAGTTCTGACACAACTAAATGATGTGTGTGTGTGTGTGTGTGTGTGAGAGAGAGAGAGAGAGAGAGAGAGAATGGGATAAAATATATTTGCAGAAATGCAAAGGCTAAAATGTTTGCCACCATGAATTCTACATGAATAATTACTCAGAAAAGCAAACGAGCAAAGAATCAAAGATAGACAACATGAGAGATTTTTTTTAAAAGAGTACAGTTTAGCCAGAAGAAATGAATACAACTAAAAAGGCATTTTAAAAGAATCCCTTTGACCTTAATACTCAGAACATTCTCACTTGAGGGAAATAGGATGGTGACCCAGGATTAGTTTCATATTATTTAGACCTAAACACAGACTGACGGATTGTAGTGAATAATATGTGCATAATTACAGCATTGGTTTTTATTTGTGTTTTTTTTTTGTGTGTGTGGTTTTTTTTTTTTTTTTTTTTTTTTTTTTGAGGCAGAGTCTCACTCTGTCACCAGGCACCAGGCTGGAGTACGGTGGCGATCTCGGCTCACTGCAACCTCTGCCTCCCAGGTTCAAGCAATTCACCTGCCTCAGCCTCCCAGATAGCTGGGACTACAGGCACACACCACCACGCCCAGCTAATTTTTTTTGTATTTTTAGTAGAGACGGGGTTTCACTGTGTTGGCCAGGATGGTCTCGATCTCTTCACCACATGATCCGCCCACCTCGGCCTCCCAAAGTGCTGGGATTACAGACTTGAGCCACTGTGCCCGGCCGGTTTTTTTGTTTTTTAAGTCAAACTATGAACTCAGTAAACATATAATCACCAGAAATGTAAATATAAACTTTAACACTGTGAAAATGACATAATTAATCAAGATTGGGAGAAAAAGAGAAGAATTACAAGAAAATGTAAGTAAATTACTCTAACTTCATGTTTCATAGCAAGGAGTCAAATGATCTAAAGTTGATAAATTAGGAGGTAGAAGTACACTATATGAAGTTATAATAGTAGCTATGACTAGAGTTCAAGAGCTAATCACTTTTAATAGTGATTACCTATGAGTGGCTTGTTATCTTATAGCACTCCCCATTTTACCATTCTTTACATGCATTTGTATTATTTTTCTAATTTAAAATGAGCATTTTTAAAGCTTTGGATTATGCGCCTTCACAATCTACAAAGACCAAAAGAAATTATTTATTTTGAAATATCTGTTTTAGACAAAAATTGGGCCATCCACTCAATTAGAATTAATCACTCCAGTTCTAAGGAAAGCTCATCGCTGACTGGGCAGGCTGCTTTAACTAGGCCATGTGGCAGAATGAAAGCTCTTAGAATGCCCAGTTGAAAGTAGAAAGGCTACTTTATGTGACCAGCTTCCACCTAGCATCTTTCCATATTAATTGGTGACAGGAACAGCTACCAGCCACAGGATGGTTCTTATGGCGAGACTCACCCCTTTCAAGTGTGTTATGTTTTTATGCAGGCATTTTCTCACTGGGGTAGGTGTGGACAGAATTATTATTACTTCTACATTATAGATGATTAAATGGGCGTTCCAAGAAATTAAGCGGAAAAGTCCCAGGACTTAAACCCAGATACCCTAACTCCCTTACCACTGCTCAGATAAGAGGACAGGATTTTTACATTGCTGAAGGCAAGGAAATGAAAAGGCTGCAGCTTCTATTTACTTAATGATCATAAGGTTAATAAGAAAGCCATCAACCTTCACCATGTACATATCCCCAAACAGCTATACATTCCATTAATCAAAATTTGGAAGAAACCAGTAAAATATCCCCTTTTTTTTTTTAGCCTGATAGCTTGATGTGAAACATGAGTTCAAAAACTAAAACACTCTTCTGTAATCTGAAGTGATCTTAAACAATTATCTTTTGTACTCTTTTCTCTGCTATGAACAGTGATAAAAACATGCTTTTAGAAATAACCAGTTTACAATTATTTAGTGACCAATTATGTAGTTGGTACATTATCCAGACCTTTTGCAATCTGTTCTTTTACATAATGATTTTAAATGTTTCCTTTTGTTTTCTACCCTTTTACTATTCCCAATTTCCTCAATCATCATTACTATATGCCTTGTTAAGAGTTTTGACTGAAAAAAATAAGTTCACTAAGTTGGTGGTATTTGCTGGGAATTTCATCTCTCCATGTTATGCATCCCTCCCACCAGCGGAGAAAGAGTCAATGTTGGAAACAATCTGTTTCATATCAGATTTGAATAGCACTGACTTAACTTGAAAATAAATTTTGATCTTTATCAAGGGAATTATTTTTCTTTTGGGGGTATGGGAAAGTTTTCTTTAATATTGTTCTATCAGTTTTATAAAAACGGGGGTGGGAATTGAAAAAAATATTATGTATATTCTCCAAAGCAGAAACAGTATCCCTGAACCACAAAAAAAAAAAAAAAAAAAAAAAAAAAAAAAAGTCAGTGTTACCAAGTAGACAAGACATGTCCCTGTGCATGCTCTCCCAAAGTCATCCTCAGCCATACATCAGAGAAAATCTGCCTGGGGAAAAAAAATAAACACATCAGTTGTGGCTTGGTGGGTCATTTTCAACCCCAAGCCTCTTCCATTTCTTCTTCCCTTTCACCCTAGGGAAAAAAAATTGTTGGCTTCACAACTGAAGACTTGAGGGGTAGCAGCAAAATGAAGTTTGTCTTCCTTTCTGGTTCTGCAACACTGCAAAAATGCACAGATTGTGGAGGGTTTAGAGCTAAGGAAAGCGCAAGAGCAGCTGAGATGACTAATAGTAAATTGATGTGGTTACTGGGTAGAAAGGATAAGCTTTCCTTAGCTTGAGCCTTCAACTGGGCACTATGTCTTCCTAAGGCTAATGAGGGGCTACATAAAGGCACATTATTTCCCCAAAACCTCTCCTCCCACATCCCAGCTCTCCTTCGCGTCGCTGTGCCTGGAATCTGCTGAAAAAGTTTGAATCCTTCAGAAAAAGATCAGTGCTTTACCAGACTTCCTCCTAAGTGCAGATTGCCCTGAAGCACTAACAAATGAAGCTGTTGTCTGTATCCTCTGGGATGAGTTTTTCAAGTTGTCTTCCCCAAAATAAATTGTAAGAGTAAATGGGCTGGGCAGGGAGAGGGAGGTTTTTGGTGAGTAGTAAGATTGGAAGGATAAGCCTGGAGCTTACAACCCTGCACAGGGAAGGGAAAAGGAAGGAAACTGATATTTACTAATGATTATGTTTTCCAGGTGCTGTCTTAGGTGCCTTACCTACAGCCTCATAGCAGCCCCTTGAAGTCAAGATTACTATTTTCATTTTCTAGATAAGAAAATAAAGCCTTAAACAAGTTGTATGACTTGCCTATTTCAGTTATCTGTATAACAAACTACCCCAGAACTTAGTGGCTTAAAACAATAATTGATTATTTCTTACAATGTTGTGGATTGACTGGGGCTCAGCTAGATAGTTCTTCCCAATGGTCTCACTTGAGTCTCTTAGATGTCACTCATGTGACTGGTGCAGGGGACAGCCACTAGGCTGGGTGCAGCTGGGATGCTGGGGCTGGGACATAACTCTCCTTTCATGTAGTTTTAAGGCCCCTCCCTTTCCAGCAGAAAAGCCAGACTTCTTACATGATGGCTCAGGGCTGTGAAGAGAAGGAAGCAGAAGCTGTCAGTCATCTTAAAGCCTAGTCCTGGAACTAGCATGACGGCACGTCCACCATATTCTACTGGTCAAAGCCGGTTACAAAACCAGCCTAAATGCAAGAGCACTTCACAAAAAAAGAGAGTAACTAGAAACTTGCAACCATCTCTAATCTACCCTCTTGCTTAAGGTCACACAAGGGCAACAGACAGAATTTTTTACAGGACTTAGTGCTTCCAGATCTGCAGGTGTGGGACAAGGATAATGCTGCAATGAGGACTCGAGGCTATAAGGGAGTTATGGGTGTGGGAGAGACGCAAGACAAGGGCAGGGACAATAAGCAGCTAGAGGAGGAGGCTAGTGAATGAGTCCCCCGGAAGGCTCCATACTGTCCTGAATAGATGAATTAAGTGTCACTCACCTGTGCCAAGGCTTCAGTGCAGACTCAGATCTCCAGAGGAGATCATAGAGTTGATGGAACATTGCACAAACATTTTGAGTAATAAAAATGCCCAGTTTCCAGCTCTACTTGAGGAGCCATTTGACAGGTGAGGCAAAAAGCTATGCAAGTGTGCCTCATCTATTCTGTGAACCCCAAATTACTAAACATAAGATACAGTCACATTTATTCAACTTATACCTTCAAGGCAATGCCCTTTTCCCACCATCAGCACACTCATTTATTTATTTGTTCCTGCAACGAATTACTGTTGAGCATCTACTAAATCAAACACTGTGGGGAGGGCTGGGGATACAGCAGGGAACAGACTGCGGAGGTTTAGAGCTGTGGAAAGAGCAAGAGCAGTTGAGATGACTGATAGTAAATTGACGTGGTTGCTGGGCAGAAGGAAAGATAAGCTCTTCCTTGGCTTGAGAATGGAGTCTTCAACTGGGCTATGTCTTCCTAAGTCTAACATAACGATGGGGCTACAAGAAGACACATTCTTTCCCCAAAACCTCTCCTCTCACATCCCAGCTCCCCTCCCCTTCATCTCCATGGAACTTAACATTTTTTAGTGAGACTGATAGGTAACAAACAAAACCAGCAAATAAATAACAAGTATTTTCTGTAGTGATTCCAGTGGAGTTTGAGAGTGTATGGTGGGGGGTGGGGATCAATTTAATTAAAATAGAGTAGTCAGAGGAGGCCTCATGGAGAAGGTGGCATTTGAACAAAGACTGGAGAAGGTAAAGGAAAAGAGCTTTCCAGACAGAGGGAAGAGCAGGGGCAAATACCTGAAGTGGAAGGGCACAAACATTCACCCTTGGATTCGTTACTTCAGCAATATTTATTAAGCACCTACTACTCACCAGCACTGTACTCAGCAGTGGGTATACAAAGACACATAGGTCTCTACCCTCAAGGAGCTGACTGTTTAGAAAGGGAGACAGGCAAACAAAAACTCCCCCGTGGCGTTAAAAAACGTGATAATGGGTGAAAGCAATGTCTCAGCAAGCAAGCTGCTCAGCTTAGCTGAAAATTGTTCTCAGTCCATCTGTTGATGGATCAGAGAGACAAGGGTGGTGTTTTGTACTTGAAATATAATCTGCCCATATCCTCAAATATTACAGACTCATAATTTTTATTAAATGCAAATTTTATTATTGCACTTTAAAGCAAAAGTGCTGGGTAAACTGCATAATATAATCACCATATGACTATCACTTTGAATTAGTATTGCAGATACTTCTAACTACTTAATTATTTATTTTTAAAATATATTCCAATATTTTAATTATGTTCAGTTAAGTGTACTTGAATATTTGCAGCACTCTGCATTATTTATATTAGAGAAAAAGCAGCCTAAATCAACTTGCTCTGGCATTCCATAATTTGTGCTTGCACGTCTCTAAAATAGATTTATGTGTAGCTATCAAATGGTTATTCTGGATATGCTATGATTTAAATTTTTTATCTGAATTTTATTTTAATGTACCACAAAAATAAAATTTACTGGTTTCTTTATACTAGTACGTGTCTTTTCTGATTATTCATATTCAATATTTGCAGAATACTAACTAGAGCTTCACACTCTTTAATTAGATACAAATATGTAAATTTCATGACACTCATCCTAACCCCCACTCCATCTACCCCTGCCTCATTCCTCGAAACAGTCTGAATTTGGATGAATCAAATTCTCTGGCAGCCTAGGGGTAAAGAGTAAGGGAAACTTTGTCAGCTTCTAACAACACCATTTCGAGAGGGAGAAGGGAGACATCGGAGACCCCAAGGGCAGTTACCGTCCTGCACCAAGGAGCATGCTGTAAGACTGCTTGAAAGGAAGACTCTGGATGGAGAAGCTTACACAGATGTGGGCTCTACTACAACTATTCTGAAAAACAATGCAGGCTGCTGTGTTCCTTGGTATCTGTCCAATGTATTTTCTAGTTTCTAAATTCATTTAGAAGTCATTTCTATCTACAGGATAAAAAATATTAAAGTTGTGGTATTTCAATAACCCTCTTTATGTCATACAAATCCAGTAGACAGACGCCCACTAAAGAGATTACAGCTTGAATACTTAATCCCAATTTGGATGTTTTTAAACAAGGCAAACCTGGCCTTAAATGCAATGCACGCAATTTAGCTAAGTATAAAATATTAATGCACAAACATGGCTTTAAATATAGCCAGAGAATCTGGCAGGAGGAAGCTACCCAACAGCCCCCTCTACACATCACTCTCTCAAATCAAAGGTTGGGTGAATAATGAACACACCCATTTCCAGGTCGAAAGTACAGGTGGATCCTGACAGACCATCTCAAATCCTGAGAAGGGAGGGCTGCTAAGGTGACAGTCATTTCAGAAGATAGGCTGGGTTAGCAGTTTTATTCAGGCAGGATTTGGCCTCCTAACTTCTCCTGCTTTTCCTGGACTCTTTGGAAAAGGATGACTCTCTCTCTCTCTCTCTCTCATATATATATATATATATATATATATATATATATATATTTTTTTTTTTTTTGTTTTTTGAGAGTCTCACTCTGTCCCCGAGGCTAGAGTGCAGTGACACGATCTCAGCTCCCGGGTTCTGCAACCTCCACTTCCTGTGGTCAAGCGATTCTCCTACCTCGGCCTCCCAAGTAGCTGGGATTACAGGCATGCGCCAAGGCAACCAGCTAATTTTTTGTATTTTTAGTATATACGGGGCTTTGCCACTTTGGCCAGGCTGGTCTCAAATTCCTGACCTCAAGCGATCCGCCCACCTGGACCTCCCAAAGTGTTGGGATTACAGGCGTGAGCCACCATGTCTGGCCAGGACCTGTATATTCTTGATGCCCAGGGATGTAGTTTGTACCCAGGGCAGCATGGAGCAGGGTTACAAGCATGGGCTCAGGTGTCAGATTACCTGGGTTCAAATCTCTCCCAGCAACACGTGTTAGCTGAGCCAGCTCAGATAAAGTGCTTAATCTCTCTGTGCCTCCGTTTTCTCATGTGTTCATTTGACACATCATAGTAGTAAATCAGACCCATGATATAAAGTCGTTATGATAATTAAAATGCACCTCTACAATGCCTGGCCCATGGGACTAAGATTCAGCTATTATTTTAGAGGTTACTATTAGAAAACAAGAGAGCAGGGCTTCTGGCACTGCGCTGTATAGTGGTAGTTTGCAGGGCAGGAAAGGTTATCATCCATTTCTCATTCTACCCCTTCATCTGCCCTCACCTCCTTCATTTACCTTGTGCTTTGCTTTCCTTTTTAATCACTGTACAAAATATTTGAGTTCAGTAAATACTTGTTGGGTGAATGAACTCCCGGGCTACTAACCTTCAAGAACACTTTCTGCTGTGAAACAACTGCCATATCCACTGTCACTGATCAGACCCTCATTCAGCCATCCATTCATTTGCTCATTCAACAGATATGTATTGATTGGGAGGCCAAGGCAAGTGGATCACTTGAGGTCAAGAGTTTGAGACCGCCCTGACCAACATGGTGAAACCGCATCTCTACTAAAAATATAAAAATTAGCTGAGCGTGGTGGTGCATGACTGTAGTCCCAGCTACTCTGGAGGCTGAAGACAGGAGAAGCACTTGAACCTGGGAGGCAGAAGTTGCAGTAAGCCGAGTTGCATATTACTGCACTCTAGCCTAGGCGACACAGCAAGACTTCACCAAAAAAAAAAAAAAGAAAGAAAGAAAAAAAAAGGATATGTATTGAGTGCCATGAGGATACATATACTGAGAATACAACGGTGAGCAAAAAAAAAAAAAGATTTATTTCTTTCCTCATAGAGTTTACAGTCCAGTAGAGGAGGCAGATGTTAATTTGGTAGCCATGGAAATAAATATTAGATTTAAAGCATGGTAATAAGATGCATGGTAATAAGATGCACACAAGAGAAATCGGGCTAGAGAAGTCAGTGAATGTTTCCCTGAGGAAGTGACTATTAAGAAAGTTTCAAGGGAGGAAGTGAAGGGAGAGTCTGCCAGACAGCACAAACAGTGTGTGCAAAGGCCCTGAGGTGGGAAGAAGTGTGGCACATTTAGAAGACTCAGAGAAGGTCATTACAATTGAAACTACAAGAGCAAGGGATAATGTGATTCAGATTATGCTGGAGAGGCGGACACAGGACAGGCCACATCAAACTGTTTTGTTTTTATCTTAAGAACAATGAGAAGCAGAAGGGTGACATGATCAGATGTTAATTTTGCAAAGGTCATTCCAACTGCAGTGTCTGAAAGACGGCTGGGGGTAGGGCAAGGGTGGATGCCGATGGCCTGGTTAGGGAATGATTGCAGTTTGCGGGGGAGGGAAGACTAACAAAGCTAGGTTGGGAGTAGTGATGGAGAGACATTGGTGCAGCCTGGAGCTAATGAGAGGATAAACCAATAGGTTATAGTAGTGGAGTTGATGTGGGATTATTTTGACAGGCTCCCAACTGTTCTTCCACTGTTTACTCTTTCCAGTCTATGAGCCATTTTATGCATCACTACAAAACAATTGTTCTTTCAATACCGATTTCCCTCCAAGTAATATTCATTGCCCATTTTTCCTTTTTTGAAATAGTCTTACTCTATTACCCAGGCTGGAGTGCAGTGGCACCATCTCTGCTCACTGCAACCTCTGCCTCCAAGGCTCAAGTGATCCTCCCATCTCAGCTTCCCAAGTAGCTGGAACCATACGTGTGTGTGCCACCACATCTGGCTTTTTTTTTCTTTTCTTTTTTTTTTTTTTTTTTTTAAGATATGGGGTTTCACCATGTTGCCCAGGCTGGTCTTGAACTCCTACGCTCTAGTGATCCACCCACCTCAGCCTCCCAAAGTACTGGGATTATTATTTTTCTGTATATGGTTTTCTCTTACTACTTAGATTCTCTCCCCTCTCTTCTCCACATATACAAAGTATATCCATCTTTCAATGCTTAAGTCTTTCCTCATTCATTGAACAATCATCAAATGTTTATTAAGCACCTATTATATTCCACAAATTGTTTTAGGTGATAGGGATATGGGAGTGAGTAAAAAAATTCCCTGACCTCATGGAACTTACGTTCTAGATCTCTCTGATCCCTCATCTCTTCTGAACACATGCCAAATGTATACTATATCTCACAAGTCGTGATGTTTTTGTATTTTTTTTTATTTTTCCTACATCCTCAGATAAAACTGAACCTCCTTGAAAGCAAAGTCCAATGTTTGTGTTGTCTTCCGAATCTCCTACGTCATCATCTGTAACATACAAACAACTTAAATGAAGTGAAAATATCATTGATGGTAATACAGAAGACTACGATTTGTAGAATTACTAAGTGCTTTCACATTCATTATCTCATTAGGACGCTCTCCAAAGTATAAAGCACGATTGGAAATGCATTGTTGCCATTGTGAATGTTAATATTGTTGTTATTACTATTTTTAGTATTGTGAACCAATAACAGTAATAACAGCAACAACAATGCTAAAGCACTAAATCTATTCCCAGTCCTGTTTCTGGTGAGTTGTAAATAATAATTATTCTTATAATGGAGAATTACATGTAAGATAATATTACTTGGAAAATGCATTGTCCATTATTGAAGAACAATGCACATCCACTGATAGTATTCAAAAATAACAGAGATTGAAGGTATATCATTCTTTTTTTACTACTCCATTCAGCTATATACAGCAAGGCTAAGTTCCAAAAGTAAATCTCCCAGTAGATGGTCCCATCTCACCTTACATTACAGCCCTTCCATCTGTGAAAACGTCATTTTCGCTAGTTGGGAGATTGTCCAACCAGCTCCAAGCACACTGCGATTCGATGCCACAGACTCAGAAAGCTTTGTGATATCCTATCTGCAGTTGGTAATCTGCCCTCAGTTCCCCAACCTCCAGAGAACAAAAATTAAAACTGCCATCTTTTAGACAGATTACGCTTTGTGGAAATCCACAGAATAACAGATTTGGAAAGAAAATGAAAACGTAATTTGTGGACAAAGACATATTGTTTTCCTTTAAAAATTACCTGAAAGTCAGTGTGTCAATAAAGTTTTTGCATTGTGTTCTATCACAGCCAGTATTGCCCAGTGAGGTCAAAAAACTTGAAGGTTTTTCATGAATTTTCAAGTAAGAGCTTTAACAAACAGCTCTAAGAATACCAGACACCCACAGTTACCACACTTCATATAAAATAACTAAGTAATATAGGCCATAGGTGGCGTATTACTTCATATTTTTCTAGAAAAATGTTAAAAAGTGATTATCAAGGACTTAAAGATCAGCACAAAGAACCACATTAAAAATTATAAGGACCCCAAAAAGCCTGTGAAATTAACTTTACAGGCATATGTTTTAATAAAATTTATTGTTATATGTAGTTACAAAATCATTGTTTAATATGTATAGCTTAACCATTTGAACTTATCTCGAATTTGTCATTTACATTATTCTCCAGTTAGGCAATCATCCCAGCCACATTTGGGAGGTGCTTGCTCTTGTCCTGTTCTCTGGGAATTTCTGTTACTCCCCCAGCTACAGGTGATAAATCCAGAGGTGGACACTTGACCCCAGCTGGGCCAACCAAATTCTCTACTCCGTATTTAGAGTGGGAATCAAGGGAGCATTTATTAGACTCTGTAAGTGCCAGGACATATAACACACAGTCTCTTCCTGTTATCTGAGAACCCACAAGGAGAGAGAGGAGAGGGAAGAAAAGAAAGAAAAAATAAAAAGGAGGAGGAGGAAAAGGCAGATGAATAAATAAGAGCAGAAATGAGAAATTAGATCCCTGCTTTTGGGAGTTCTCAGGTCCATTCTCGTCCTACATTCTGGCTAAATCCCTTACCTTGGGCTCCATGAGATGTCCTGGAATTTTTATAACAAATTTTCTCCTTTTTGCATAATCAAGTTTGTTTCTGTTGCTTGCAACCCAAGAGCCTTATCCAAAATACTTTTTTAGAAATGTAGCTTGGTCTCGAAGGCCATGTGTTCATTTACTCCACAGTCATTTGCCAAACCAGGCACTAAAAACACAGACGTGACTTAGTCACAATCTTTAACCCCAAAAGCCTCATGTTTAGTGGGACAGACAGAAATACATTTGAAAAACACACACAACATAGGTTAATACACCAAGTAGGTAGCAGACGCAATGACGAAGGAATGTGTGGTGAACAGTAGGGTTACAAAGCAAGAATGATGAGCTTCACCTGGGGAAATCAAGGAAGGCTGCTCAAAGGAGATCTCAGAAAATGACTAGTGCAGACAGCGGGGAAGCTTATCCCATGGAAGGGCAAGCACACACAGACATGAGTGGAATGGAACAACCTGGTGTGCTTAGGGAGCTATAAAGACTCCATGTGCTGGAGCATCTGGTTCAGCAAGGGCACAAGGAGATGAGGCGGGAGTAGGGGGGATGGAAGGGCTGTGTGGCATTCCACGTGATGTTAGGCTCAGGACACTCATCACCATGGAGAAAAAGCTTAGAACATTTGTTGACCTGTCCTTAGCCCTCTCATTTCCATGAGGATATGGAGGTGGCACATACCTCCCTTTTCAGGCAAGAAAAATGATTCACTTGACAGACTAGTGGGACTTATTCCTGTGATCATCTGGGAACTCTGGACCAAGAGCTCCAAAGTACAGCAAACTATGTTGATTCTTGCTCAGTCACAGAAAGAGTCAAACGAGAATATAACCTGAGAAAGTAGCTCCAAAGCTGTAAAGTCTGGGGAAGTAACAGGATAGAAATTACAAATTGGGTTTTTTTGGATATAGGTCCAAAATTATAAAAATCATATCAGGCTATATATCTCAATAGAAGTGCCTTTTTGGACATTTCGATAAATGCTTTTCAGATACAACTGTGGTTGGAGATTAATGGGGAAGAAAAACGGAACAATTTTGGGAGGAGTATTAAATATGATGAAGAGAACCCCAAAGCATCACAGACTGAAACAGGAAGAAAGAAAGGAGAAATTCAGAGACAGGAGAAATGTAGACAAAATAGTGAAAACAAAGTTCAGGGGAAGAAAGTAGTGAATTTCGAAGGAAGCACTACATTAGGATGAAATAAGATAGAATCAGGTACCCAAAGCAAGATGTAGAAATCAAACCAATTTCCCTAGTTTAATTCTCCACTCAAAGTTGTAGGGAAAAAAATACTTTCAGGAGGGAAACCCAGAGCAGGTGGGACTAAGAGTTTCCATTCTTAACTATTCTGAAACAGTGATTGACAATTGCTTGCCCTGAATTAAATTATTTCATCCTAGTGAACCAGATGGTCTAAGCTAGTCTTTTATTTGGAGGATTTAGTGAAGTTCAAACAAACTTTGCCACCACACAAAAGTTTAATAAAGTCAGAAGGAACAACTAGTACTTTCTCTTAGGCAGTCTTAGGAGCTCTAATCCAACGGCTCTGGCAGGCTGGCCTTGGTGCCTGGCCTGCTGTCTTTTTATGTTGGTCCTTGATTGCAAAATAGCTCCAGCTGTTGAAGGACTTATTAACTGTGTTCCATTAGAACTGTGCAAGAGAAGCAAAGGGTTCCTCTGGGCCCGCTCAGTAACTGGATCAACTAAATCCAATCCTAGGTGTTCTGTACCCAGGAACACTCAATTTGATTCCTGAAACCCATGGGCCAATGCAGTTTCCTCCTCCCAAAGTTGTTCTTGAACTTTACTGTGCATGTTAATAACCTGGAGATCATGCCTGGATGGGGCCTGAGACTCCACATTTCTAACAAGCGCTACTGGGATCTTGGTGCTGTGGACCAGGCTTTGCATAGTGAAGTCTTAGAGGGTTCTCAAGGATGAGCATCTGAGCACTCATTTAAGAGACTTCAAATATGCATCTGGTTAGCACAGGTGAGTCCAAAGCAGAAATAGCCATAAGATGCATGAACTTCTGTAAAGCTTTCATATCAGCTGCTCCAACAGCATCCCCAAAACAGTGACTTTCACAACATGCCAGCTGGAGGTTGAGATAATCACAGGACTTCAGACATGGACTATATTGCCAGGGCAGATAATCATACCAAAAAGGGGAAGAGAGCCAGAAGGCATTCAAATCTCTGGGCAAATATGACTTGCAATTTATTATCATGTGAAAAGCCTAAGTGGCAGAAGCATTGTGATTTTTTTTTCAGGATATTTGATAGCATCGGAGCTGAGCTATCTCCTGCCAGTTCCCCCTCCCGATGCCGTCCCATTCTCTGCAGACCTGGAGGGCCTTCCTCATCTTCGTCTATCAAGGGGGTCATGTGTGGTTACCCAAGTTAGACAGAAAGATTGCAAAAGAAGCATGACAGGGAATGCACTCTTTGCACCACAAAAATAACGTTTGGAACAACGGACAGTTATCCCAGAGGCAGTGCTGCATCTGAGGTCCCTCCACTCCTGCTTAGGGAAGCAAAAGTCACAGTAATGATGACATAGAAACAGATTTCAGGCTGGGATCGTGAGGCCTGGGTCTTCTTGCTGCCTTCACATTGATTGCCCCGATCCCTTCAGCATCCTGGAGAGCTTCCCTTTACCAAGAAAGGTGTCCTGGTTCATATCATTAAGAGGCCTTGGCTGTCTTTAGGCAATCGCTCAGATTTTTTTTTTTTTTTTATTTTTACCTTATTACCAATCTGCCTTTCTTAGCAAAGGTCATGAAATGGGCAGGGGATGTCTCATCTTCCTTATAATCCACTGTTAGAAACATTTCAATTAAGCTTCAGATCAGGCCCCAGAACTGAGGCTGTTTTAACGAGGGGAAGTAATGACCTTCTGTTGCAGGTGGTTTCTGGCACACCATCAGTTTTAATTCTTCTTGATCTTTCTGCACCCTTTGATAGCCAGGATCAAGGGTTCTCTTTATATGCTTCAAGCACATTGGAGGACTTTTAGGGACTGTACTGACAAGGTTTTCATCCCTGCAGTCTCAGCCGAGCTGGTTGTCACCTGCAAGTTCTCCATGCTTGTTCAATTTACCAAAGATTAAAAGACAGCTGAAAAGACAGGGCCCATGTGCTAAACTGTGAGTATCTGCATGTGTTCCCAAAGCAAGTGAACATCAGGAGGATTCCGCCGAGATAGTGCAATAACCCCTTTGATGCATGCTCCCCGGGAGGAAGGAAGCCTCGCGGGAGGACGCAAGAGCAGCAGTGTGGGCTTGGTGGGTTTAATGGGGCACACACAGGGGTGTGCATGCGTGTGTGTCTGGAAGCAAGACTTCTGAAAGTTGCACTGGTTTCATATTGGAAGGTCCTGGCTCTTGTGGAATTTCATTTTCTTAACTGAGACATGGATATTTTAAGGAAAGTAATCCTTTTGAAGAAGATTTATCTCGTTTCTCATCCTGGATAAAGGGCAGGAAAGACAGATAAAATACCTTCTTTTCCTTTCAGTATGGAAGAATTTCATTCATTTTACTTTTCTTTAACAATTCTTGAATCCTACTGTGTGCCAGGCTCATTACTGGGCTGTCACTGGGGGGATAGCCATGAATAAGATAAATGATCTCTGTCCCCAAGAGTTTATAGTCTATTTTGAAGGACTCCTATTTTTTAAAAATTATGCAAATGATTGTTTAAGGTAACACTGTGCAGCTTCCTGTGTGCATGTGTGCCAGGAAAACCAGCCGGGTTGGCACAGTCTTGTTTTGGTGCTTGCTCCTGGGGGAAAGGCGGAGTTGTCACCTGGCACCATAGGGGTAAGACAGGGATGGAAACAAACTAAAGGCATCCTCAAGAAAAGGGTGTCAGCAGATGTTTGTGGGTATGGATGTCAGCAACGAGCTGCCTTATGAGCTGCCAACATTTCCTCCGAGAAAACATAGTTAAGTGCCCATGTGCTTCTGTCCCTCCCAAGGTAGACCAGCTTACCAGCTGTAAGCTCAGACTTCAGATCCACCCTTAGCTCGATCACTCACTGTGCAATTTTTGGCGAGTTACTTTGCCTCTGTGTGTCTCCATTTTCTCACCTGTAAAGTAGGACTAACAGGAATACTGACCTCATGGGGTTTATCTGTGGATTAAATGAATTAACAAGCATAAGGTGCTTACAACTGTGCATGTGAGTGTTTGCTATCCTCATGAAGGTCAAATACACTCTGTTCCTGTTGGGAGCCAGGATCGTTCTGGCCCTTCATGCTGCCTCTCACGCCACTCCTTCCCAGCAGTGCTCAGCCTTGTCCAGCCCATACCTAAGTAGAGTTTAGAACAGAGCCTTTTCCCAGCCAGAGGCATGTCCTGCCACAGATCTGCTTCTGGCTTTCCCACATGGGCCTGTCTTCTGCAGTGAGGACTGTCCTCCCGCCAGGACACTGCAAATGGATCATTTGAAAGAAACGGCTCCTGGTGCCTTTTCATTCCTTAAGCTGTTCTCACTTGCAACCAGACGGTTTATCAGGAAGGGTATCAGCAAATACTGTGTGCTTTACTGCCATGAGACGGCACTGGCATTGAATTGAAAAAGCCTTAAAAATGGCCATCAATCATTTGATATACGTAGGCAGTGATCTATATTGATATGGCTCCAGCTACCATCTGAAATGGTTTGTCTTTCATTTTACCCTTTATATGAGGGTTATTACAGTACACGCCACTTACAACAGACATGGTTATTATGGACAATTGGTTATAGTGGACAAAAACTGATTTCCCAAACCAAACATATTAAATCCAATACATTTTTCATAGCTTATAACCGACAGAAACCTTGGTTTCAGCTGACATTTTCCAGAGGCTTTAATGACATTACTATAGGACTCCAAAGAGGGAAAGGAGGGATGGCAGGTATCTAAATGAGCCCTGGGAACAGCAGAGGTTTCATTTCCAACAAAATAATTATCCAAAGGTGGGAAACTGTTTTGGAGGTAACCCCCAGAGTGCTCATGCTCAGGTGGCATGATGGCTGTTAGCTGTTTCTCTGCACATGGGCCCCACAATGCATGTGGCAGCGGTAAATCAATGAAATGGGAAGCCTAACCAACACAGGCCCCCTTTCCAGAAGATAAGTGGGCTACAATTGGTCGTGTCTTATCCATGAAGGTCGTTGAACCAATGAGCCTTTTTTTTTCTTAATATACTCAGGCCAACAGATCTCTTAAAGGAGTATTTAAGAAGTTGAACAAGGACAGGGGGACAGATTAAATGACCTTGAGAATCCATGCCTTATTCTCTGCTGCTTCCTAAACCTAACGTCACAGGAAATGCATGGAAATCACCATGAGATTGTTTAACACAACCCAGCACCCACCATGCAGTTAGCTCTGTTTTCTAGGACTCTGCCTGCCCCTCAGAGATTTGGGCTCAAGGAACTACAGAGTTTACTAGTTAGTCGTCAGAGTTCAAGATGAACTCCATTCTGCAAGGTATCTGCTCAGCATTTGCCTGAAGCTCACTCCTATTCTCCCCTTTTTGCTCCCCACACCCACCAACACCTTTGCATGGACAAGGGAGAAAATAAGGCATAGTATTGGTCTTAGTCCATTTGGTGTAGCTATAACAGAATACCAGAGACTAGGTAATTAATAATGAAAGTTTATTTGGCTCACAATTCTGGAGGCTGGGAAGTCCAAAAAGCATGGGATGACATCTACTCAGTTTCTGATAAGGGCCTCGTGCTGCATCCTTCATGGTGGAGGAGCAGAAGGGGAAGCAGGCGCATGTGAAAGGGGGAAGTAGGAGACGCAGCCTCACTTTGTAATAACACACTTTCTTGGGAACTAATCCAATCCCCAGAAAACTAACCCAGTATAGTGAGAAAGACGTTAATCTATCTTAACCTAATCACCTCTTAAAGGTCCCACATCCCAACACCATTATATGGGCAATTAAATTTTAACCTGAGTTTTGGTAGAAACAAACCACTTCCAAACTGTAAGTATTCATAGGTAGAACAAATGAAAATGACACAGCCCTTTGGTCACTCAGAATGTGGACATCTCAAACAATGTGAGCTTCGATGTCAGTCAAATGTGTGTTTGAATCTTTCCTCTATCCCTTAAACCATGTCACCTTGAGCAAGTTTCTCAACCTTGCTGGGCCTCATTTTCTCTTTTGAAAAATTGCATGATGATGTGAGACTCCTGTGTAGTAACATAGACAATGGTATCTAGAAAGTTCTGGCTAAGCATTGGCCACATAGGAATTTGGTGCGCCTCCCTTGGGCCCCCACAGCACTCCCAGAGTGTTTCTCTAGCTGAGCCCTCATTACTCTTTATTAGAATTTATTTACATGTCTGTCTACTCACCCACTCTCACCAGAAATTCATTAAGGACAAGATGCATCTAATTCATCTCAGTGTCCCTGTTGCCAGGGGCACAGTGGTTGTTTATTAAAGGTTTGTTGAATGAATGTGGGAATGTTCATTTCCTTTCCCACTTAGATTCCTTGCTTTGCAGGTGGTTAAGATCTTGGCTTTAGGGAATCTGTCTTGAGGATTTTATATCCAGGGCTTTCTACATAGTGTCTTTTCCAATAAAAAAATGAAATTACCACCTCTCTGTTTTGAATTCTTTCCTGATTTGTCCTATTCTCCCTCCCTAGGTCCACTCAGTAAAGGCTGGTCGTCTGTATCCTCTGGAGCTTCAGTCCTTGTCAGGTTGGAACTCCCCGTTTACCCACCTCCAGGGCAAGGTGCAATGTCTCTGCAAGGGCAGGCACCAGGAGGCGGAGTGCCAGACCTGAACCCAACGGTGACACCTTAGACCACTGATTTAAACTCGCCAACTTCAGTTTCCTTGTCTGTAAAATGCCCTGATCTCCCTACTTAATCTACAGATCTAGTGATAGAGTACATGGGAGACTGCATTGAAAATTACAGAATACTCCAAAAGGTTTGAAGACAAAATTGTACTTGCCCTTTAAGAATGCTATTTGAATCCTTTACTACTCAAGTGACTCTTAGAGCAAATGATTATCAAGATCATGCTTCTATGATTGAACACCAAGCAGCGGAGTGCAGTCCCTCGTGACCAGAACCTGGCACTCTCATGAACCACACTGGCTACCACCATTCATCCAAATCACTGCAGACGTCCCAAGCTGCATCCTGGAGAAGACATGCCCAAACACACTCAGCTATACATCCAGGTCTACCCCTTCTGCACCAACAAATTCCACAAAATGACTTGCCTAAATAATTCACTCCCACCCTCCGTGCCTGCAAGAGGTTTCCACTGTGGAGAAAGAAAATTACTTCACCATTGCTAGAAAGGTGCCCCACTACACCTCCTCCACAGAGACTTCTTCCTCCTCCCCTCCTTCTCCCTCCACCCTCTTCTCCAGAGCGCCCCACCCACCCTCCGCAGCTCTGTTAAGTCAACAGAGACAAGTAGTCATGAGTTGAAAATGATCTTTTCACCCCCAGAGCAATACCTGTAGCAATTTAAATATTTTCCAAGGTTGGTCACCATTAAACATGTTTTGATTTGTGTGAGTTTTGCAAACCCACTCCAAAGAAACTTAAGCACTGAGTTCCTAGACATTTTCACTGGCTTTTCCTGCTTCTGTGTCATTTCCCATGGGCAGCAGTAGACTAAAATTAAAAGTGAAAGGGGACTCAGAAGCAAGAGTCCTGGGTTCGAATCCCAGCTCTGCCCCACACTGGATGGGTAAACTTGGGCAAGCTACATGCCTCCCTGTGCCTTGGTTTCTTCATCTGCAAAATGGGAATAATAGCAATAGTAGGAGTAGTATCCTCTTCATCAAGTTGTGACAATTAAAATATTTAATCCATTAAAGCACTCAGAACAGTGCCTGATACACAATAAATCCTTAATAAAGTTATGATTTGCTTTTAGGGAAAAATATTCATTCCTTCCTTGTTGGATCCTGGTGAAAACTAAATGAGCTAGATGCATATAAAGTACTTAGCATAGTTCTTGGCTAAAAGTAAGCGTTCAACAAATGTAAGCTCTTTCCCGTCTGAAATGCCCTACCCTCAATACTGCCTATAAGATTTCTCCAAGTTCCAACTTAAACCCTATCCTCCCCTTCCATGAAGACTTCCCAGATCACTCCAGCTGAAAGAGAGCTTCCTCTCTCCTGACTGCTCAAAAGCCTTATATTATCGGTTGCTCACACGTGGCATGTATTATATTCTTTCATGTAGTAGAATAATTTGTGCACATAGCAGCTTTCCAATTTAACTAGAAACTCACAGAGGACAGTCAGGATTAAAATTATATGACCCTCACTCATCATAAACCCTGGATAGAAATTTGTAAATTTCTTAATAAATGAAAGTTCTGATGAATTATAAATTCAATAATTTAATGAAAAAAAATATTTAAGGGTGGAACTTTTAAAAAATAATTTCTTTCAAGCATTTGTCCATTCTCAAGTAGCTCTATTGGCAGGGGGAGCCAGGCTGCTAACAGCTGGTCTGTGCACCAGCCTTAGCTTTGTGTATCTTCTCAGCCAGGCCCACTGAAGCCTTTCTTGGCCATGCTATGCAGCAGAAAGAAAATAGCAAATCTCAACTCCATTCAGTTCACAGGTGGTAATTATGGTCCAAGTTTTGGGGGAGAATGGGTTTGAGTGAACCTATTGGCTGAAATCAAGTTTCGGGATTTTCTGTGGATTTCAATTAGCCCAGTTATCTCTCTTCTTCCCTTTTTGTCTCCCTCACACCATCCCCCTGCAGTCATTGTGAAGTGAGAAATTTTAGATTACCAAATGTATCCGTTGAATCTGATTACCTTGGGCATTTTCCGTTACAAACTGCTGGCCTTTCTGGGGCCCCCGTTTTTCAGATGAGATCTTCCCAGAAAGAGGCCCAGGTGATGGGGTTCTGATCTAGCTTTTTTCCAGGCACTTGTGGAAATCGGCCCTCTAGGTAATTCCTTGTATTTTCTGCTCAGAGACAATTTTACATTCAGTGTTTTTGTGCTTTAATGCACATCTTGTATGTAGAAGCCCTTCACATGAATACTGAGAAATGTTTGATGAAAGAACAAATGATTGCCCTCCTAAAATCACAAGTCTTCCCAAATTACAAAGGCTATGTTCTATGGATTATTGATTTCACCACTGCTCCCAGGCTAAGCTCAGCACCCAGAGGGCCCTCATCTTGCAGGACCCCCATTTGCAGGGGATGGATTTGCTTACACAGCTCCAGGCCTCTCATGCAGAGGACCCAAGGCCCAAAGGGCCACCCAGCATGTGCCAAAGCGACCCCTGACCGAGTCCATCTTCAACCACCTCCAAATGTTTCTCTGTTGTCCTGGCATATAGGTGTCTGCTGAAGTGGGCAAGATAAAGAGAAACTGAGGCAGAAAGAGGACTGAGCTGGCAGTTCTCCATGAAAAGTGAGCGGCAGAGGCTAATAAGAGAATTCCTCTTTGCTCTAATATTGGACTGTATTTCCTCCCAAACAACTTTCAGCTGCTCCACCTTCTGCCCCAGCTCTGGTCCAGGAATTCCAGCCCCAGAGTTTAGCACATAAATTCCCTGGGGCCTCAGCATAGACCCCCCAGTATGCTGGAAAAGCAGAGTGATAATTACTTAGTGGAATGGATCAGCCTTGAATTAAAAATTTTGCCAATTGACGAGCGTGTGAATGATTTACCTTTATACGGTTGTACTTACTAACTTATTAATCCATTGTTTAAGTGTTCCATAATTTAAAAACTTCCTTGCTTTGTAAGTGGTAAGACTTTCCAGTTAAAGACAATCGTTGTAGTCCCGACACCCACCATGTTCCTAATTAGCTCTGTAATTAAATTACCAATTAGAGAGAACTGAAAAAAACTCTTCATTGGATAAAGTAAAATTTCCTTAATTATGATGTTGTATCCTCCATGAACAGAAGTAAAAATATATATACACACACACACTCACATACGAGAAATTAAACATATATGTACCCATCTATAAATGTCATCTTTCATAAACTTTTCTATACCCGCGCTTCACACTCAAGCTTCAAAGTTGTGACTCTCCTTAGTTGTTTTTTTTTTTAGAGGGTGGGTGGGAGGGAAGAGGGACAAAGCAAGACAACTTTATCAGCTTAAACTTGCCTCATGAAAATAATGCTATTGATCAAATGTATAGGGCTTGATTCAAAAGGGAATGGTTCAAGATACTTCCAAATGAGAGCAATATAATTTTTTAAAAAGCACATACGATGCACTGTTATCCAAAGGGCTAACTTTTGCTACCTATTAACCCTGCTTTCTCTCACACAACAGCAGTTAGGATAGTCTACAAGACAGAACAGTGAGGAATACCAGGGTATTGTGCCATATGGGTCTGAGGGTTGGACTCTCTAAAGGTTCATGGGGCTTTCATGTTTTTCTGATGCATAATACAAGAGAGGGAATAAAAGACAGCTATGATCAGGAAGGAAAGAACTTCCCTTTTGTTTCAGTAGTTACATTTCAGAAAATTTACCATTTTTCCCTGAGGGTGCAGAATCACTAGTGTGTTAATTAAGTTCACAACAGCACACAGCAAGTCAGGAAATAACAACAAAAAAGCCAAAACTTCTTGCAGCAAAACTGAGTTGCTGAGGTTGCCCATGGCATATAAGGAAGTCATACCCTGCCCTCCTATACAAGCATTCCAAATACTGAATGTGCTGAGTAAATCACTTCTTAATTATTGGGAGGTCTTAATTCATTTTCCCAAATCTCCTCTGCCTTTCCCCTGCCCAGTCTCCTCCCAAGTTATTCTATAAATTTGTGCCTTTCAGTGCATTTGTTTTTAAGTCTTTAAGCTAGATTTTTGTGTTGTATACTTCAATCAGGGAGAAAGGAATTTAACACAAACATTCCAAAGGAAATTCTAGTAGGGCGATGAAATTTAGTGTGGAAATTTTTATCTCAAAGGAGACATGCATTTGGGAAAGTTCTTATTAAGCAGCGATTTTCCATGGACAAAAACTGAATTCTCATCACTGCTACTATAAGCATAATCAGAGCCACATTTGTAAATGGCCTTTGTATACCTGTTTATAGTTTTTAATGAAACCTAGAAATGGAATCCTGAAGTCTATTATTGGGCACTTGCTACTTTAACGCTGGTACATGACAGATGACAAAGTGCAAATGAATTGCCCTTCTTCTCTATTCAAAAAAAAAAAAAACTTAGCAGGTATGTCTTGGCTTTTTCCTGGTCAGACTCAAAAAAATCATCTCAAAAGAGAATGTGGAACAGTAAGCCCAGAGTTTGTAGCTGAAGCTCTGACCCACAATTTCTAGCAGCCAGCACTTTCCTCCTTTCATCTCTTCCATTTTATAAATGGGGAAATTTAAGCTATCAGCAGCAGAAAATGTTGGGCTGTCAGGCCAAACCCAAAAATCAGAGCAAAACTAAGGTATAAATGCCCAAACCTGATCATCTTGACTCTGAGAAACTTGTTAAAGCCATTCGGGCAAACGTTTGCTCAAATTTCTTTAGAAAGTCAGCCTCTCATCACATAGGAGGGATGGTACGTCTTCCCATAGCATGTGATGTTCTGTTTTTGGCTGAGGAAGCTGCACCCTGCATCACACAGCTCTGCAGCAGGACCTCTCTCTACTAAACACGCTCGCTTCCCACACGAGCTGCCATATGTCTTACCCTTCAGAAGAAGTTGGGTGTGAATCCATTTTTATTTTAGCAAGGACTCTGATTCTGTTCGTCATTAATCTTCCCCCTTTGTCTCATCCCTCATCTCTTGCCAAATGACTTTTCAAGTACTCACTGAACTTATTTTAAAGGACAAAGCATTTCTATACTCCCTCTCTTAAGAGATACCACGAGAAATGAAAATGGCTGAAGAATCTTTTTTTGTTTAATGAAGGATTTATAACATTTTTGTAAATGCCTTTCAATACAGGAAACCCATTGAAGAAACTTAGTGAAAGTTACTCTTGTGATCTCCAAGTAGACACGGGGCAGTGATTCTAATATTCATATCCTTACAGAATCCTACAGAATTTGTTGAAAACGCACACTCCTGGGCCCCATTACTATCTGATACAGTAATTCCTGGGGCCCAGAAACTTACATTTTGAAAACTCAGCAAGCAATTCTGATGCAGGTGGTCCCAGGACCACACCTTGAAAAACACTGACCCAGTGAATGTTTATCCACATGGCAGAGATAATTTGCAGCCCTGGTTTGGGTAGAGACTGCCTTCAGGATATTGGAATGTTAAGAGGTCAGGGACGAAGGGCTTGGGTTGAGACATGGGGGCCTGAGATGTCAAAGGTCACCTGCCCACTTCTTTTCTGAGACTAACGCATAACTTAGGTTGTCTTGTTTTCATGAGTTCCAAACTCACCCATCAGGAAATAAAGGATGGCCTGTTCAAATTCCTTCTGTGAATCTTTCTCAGGTTCCTCAGGAGCAAAAGGCCTGTGTTCCCTCCCAGGAGTTGGCTGTGCTCTTTGTATAGCTGTGTGTTTTCTTCTTCCACTCAACTGTCAGTACTCAGCCAATACAAAGCAGTTTCCTTGTTCCGAATCACGTTTTTAATGTGGACCATAACTAATCTGGACTTTGGAAATCAAAATGGGGAGCACAACATGTGACCTGAATGTGATTTTTTTTCCATAACCGGAGCTCTTAATATTTAGTTTTGTTTAATGACCTAAGACATGGATCTGCACGGATTACTCTTTCTGCCCCATTCAATTCACACACAGAGTAGAATTCACATAACCCAGCATTAATTTTTCTCATATAAATAATCAATTCTACATTTAAAAACATGTTAAGATGTTTTATTTCTTAATCAGCTAATTTGACTGGGAAACAAAGATGCCTTTTATTCACATTTTCTTTGAGTCGTGTTACTGTAGTAAAAGTTCCCCACAAGATTTGGCCTTCGCTCACAAGTTTTGCGGCTGCCAATTAGTTTCCAGAGTCACTATTTTACAAAAATGCTTCTCACTTTTAAAAAATGTAATTGAATGTCTGTTCATCACAGAGTTTCTTGTGTTCAAGCCCAGGGTGTTAAACATTTTTCGGGTTGACTTGGGTCAGCTTTGAAAAATTTCAGACAGTGAAACTTGAGAAGGGACCGTATGCTATAGTGTGTTCCTCACATCCTGTTAAGTATTAAGTCGATATTTAAAATGGAGTTGTTATACCTCTTGACTGACTTAAAGTGAGCCATATAGTTTACAAGACTATTAATTAAATGAGAAGATTGCATGGGATGCACATGTATTTTCATAATCATTCACATTGGCCCAGAGTTGCCCTTTAATTTTCAGACTAATTAAAGTAACACATTGAACTGAAAGGGTAGGTGGCTGCATTTCTGCATAGATGCTAACACTGATGAAAGTGAAATGGGGAGTTTTTCTTTTTTAAAGGAAAAGGAGTGGGAGAAGAAAGAATCCGCCTGAGTGGACCTGACTCCATTCTATTCATGGCTCCCTATTTGTTCCACTCCTGGATCAAGTTTTTAATTTAACAAGACTGCATTTTGGGGGGAGTTTTCAACCCCATCTGTTTGGGGCCAGAGTGTGCCCCACCTGGTGGTGCAATTGATTTCTGAATTAACTGGGCTTTATTTCAGTACAATAGAGCGATTGTTTAGTTGCTTTTAAGCACTAGGATTCTTGGAATCTGATGGGCAAAAAAATAAATCAGACTGCAACATGCAGCTCTCTGGGCTGCTAATTGCATCTGACCCATTATCCTCCACAGTCCTGGTTCAAACTTTGACACGGCTGACTTGGAGTTTGAAATGTAAATGGAAGGGCTGCTTTTGCAGGTCATCATACTGCAGAAAGTCCATTCCTGGAAGGCTTTCCGAGGCCTGGAAAAGAGAAGAAACAGATATTAGCAATTATAGCAGGATTGTGCAGCTGCTGGCATTTGGGACTGGCAGACACAGCCACGGGCCCCTTCTTCCTGTAGCACCACCCAGCATGAGGAGCAGAGATGGAGGGGGTCAGGCAGTCCCAGGGAGGGAGCAGAGCGGCGGCAGAGGTGTCAAAGGATCATGTGTTCATCGCATCCAGGGCAAGAGCGGCTGAGGGGAAGCTCCCCTCCTCCTCCCACACCCCACCCTTAAAAAGCATGCTCTACTGGCATATAGTTAGCAACTCTTTTTCCTGCCTCTATAGCTTTATCCTTGCCACCCATAAAGCCTCCTTGAAAAAAGTACAAGGTTTCTAAAGATCCTCTCTTTCTTACAAAGAAAAATTCCTCCGCTCCTGGTAGGCACATACAAAAGAAATATCTTGTGCTGCTCCCCAGCCTGGGTCTGACACAGGATACAAGTGTTCACCTTCAGCTCTGCTCCCCTGTAATCATGGCTCTCTCTCCGCAGGGGTCGGCCCTAAGTTTATTTAACAGTGATTTTAAAACCATATCCCAGACAGTGATTTTAAGGGATGAAGCTGGGCCCTGAGAGGACAGGAGAGGGCTGGAGAGCGCTGCTGGAGGAAAGAGTGATTCCAATTCAGGAGGGGTTCTGGGGGCTCAGAGGCAAATTGCAGCTGGATCCAGTTCCTCAGTCTGGAGAGCAAACAGGTCCCAGAAAGAGAGAGGAAGGGGGACTTCCAGGGAGCAGGGCTGCCAACAGCACAGAGTCACCTGTGCAGGGCACAGGCCCCAGTGCAGCAGTCTGCAGTCACACCTGGAGCTGCACCCAAGGCGGTGGTCTAGACGTGGGCTTCATTCAGGGTGACAGGGCAATTCAAACCCCGGCTTTGCTATTTACCAGCTGTATGACCTTGACCAAGTTACATAATCTTTCTGCCTCAATTTACAAAATGCTCAAATGGGGCAATGAGAGAAATAGTAACTACAAAATACCACTGTTTGGGGAATTTGATGCTAAATTGGTACACAGTAAGTGGTACATCGTAAGTGTTTGATGAACTCCATCACTAGAACCAAGGTCTGGCCTCATCTCTTTGTTTGCTGAAGAAAGTTCAAGGTCTCCCAAAGAAGACCACAAGTCCACACCTTAATCAGCAATATTAACATGGCACATACATAGGGAGGCTTGGCTCCTGGCAGACTGAGCTCCTGAATTTCCAGAGATCACCAGCCAGCGGAGGAGACAGAGGCAGCTACACCCATAGGAGAGCAAAAGCACTGGCATCCTGTGCTCCTCAAAGCCCCATGGACCTTCGTCAGTCCAATCTTGCAGAGCATTCCATTGTGCCCCCCTTGGGATTCCTGTCCCTCTTTGTGGCAAGGAGGCAGTGCCTTGATGTGCTCCAGATCGTGCTGGACTGGGTCCCCTGGTTTGCAGCATTCCATTCCCAAGATCAGGAGTCCAACCTAATCTTGCCATTTGCTGGTGTGGTGGTGAATTGAATGTGTCAACTTGGTTGGCCTAAGAGATGACCAGATAGCTGGTAAAACATTATTCCTGGGTGTATCTGTGTGAGTGTTTCCGGAAGAGCATAGCTGTTAAATTGGTAGGCTGAGTAAGGAAGAGCTTCCAGGTTGAGGGTAGTGGCTCATGCCTGTAATCCCAGCACTTTGGGAGGCCGAGGGGGGAAGATCACTTGAGGCCAGAAGTTTAAGATCAGCCTCAGCAATATAGTAAGACCCCATTTCTACAAAAAACAAAATGAATTTGCTTGGGCATAGTGGCAGACTTCTGTAGTCTCAACTACTTGGGAAGCTTTGGTGGAGGATGGCTTGAGCCCAGGGGTTTGGGGCTGCAGTGAGCTGTGATTGCACCACTGTACTCCAGCCTGGGCAACAGAGCCAGACCCTGACTGGAAAAAAAAACAACCTCCCTCATTCCCTCACCACCTTACTAACACTGGTGAACATATCAATCTGTTGGGGGCTCAGATTGAATGAAAGTGAAGAATGGTGAATTCCCTTGTTCTGCTTGAGCTGTGACACCCATATTCTCCTGAGCTTGGACATTGGAACTCCTGGTGTTTAGGCCTTTAGATTTGAACCAGGACTGACATCATTGGCTCCCCCTGTTGTCAGGCTTTTGGGTTTGGAATGGAACTCCACCACCAGCTTTCTTGTGCCTCCACTTTGCAGATGGCAGATTGTGGGACTTCTCAGCCTCATAACAAATCCCAATCTATACAGCTATATATATATATCCTATTGGTTCTGTTTCTCTGGAGAACCCTGACTAAGACAGCTGGACTTGACCCTGGTTTCTTATCTCAGTGGATAATAAGAAGATGATACTTTTGTGTGAGTTTAAGTACAGCTCCTGAGTATATTTTGTAAGTGTGTATGGCTCTGACTTTGGCAGTATTGCAATAGAGTAATCCCAGCCATGCTCCTTGGCTCAGAGGTGAAGAAATGTACTGTATTTGGTGACAGGTCTATACTGCACCTGGATTCCTATATTTGCTAGCAAATAGCAGCACATGGAGTTATTAACACTTATGAGTTCATTAGCATTCATAAATAATGTCAACACAAGCTGATGAACTAAGCTAGGTTGTTTGGGAAGGGGACATGAAAGAGAAAACTTCTCCCTCCACTTGGATTTATAGCAATGTTACTTCCCTAGAATCGACCCTCACCAAGGAGTCAACAAAAATAAACACAAACACACAGGGCAAGACAGTAAATTCCCTGTATATGAGGGTGGCCTCCCGAGTTTCTGGTTCCCATTACTAATCTACCATCCATATTGGATGGATTTGAGACTTGGTTTAAAGAAAACATACAGTAGCAATATAACCAGCCAGGGATCCATATGTGATTCTTTTTCATAAAATTTTCAAGTTGAAAGAAAACTTAGAGATCATTGCATCATCTCCCCATGCTTCAGGCAAGGAAACCCAGGTTCTAAAGTTAATAACAACTGGGTCTGGAAACTTCACATCTTTACCTCAGTTTCTATGACTCAAAAATGGATGAAACTGATACATCAAATTCGGGGCCAGAAAGTCCACTTGGATCCAATGTTATCACTTCCTTGAAACAGTCCTTCTCTCCACCAAGAAAGCTTGCTTCTTTTACTCTCTGTATTGTCTTTTGGGAACCAAGCATCACTCACTCACTTCCCCTTTCAGTCAATCTTTCAGCCCAGTTCAACAAGAATCAATGGTAGTTGATGTGTAGTCTCTTCTGGGCAGAGCAACCAAGTAAAACACTGTGGGAACCGCTGGACTTCTAATGATGAAAACTATACTGGGCTTAAATAATTTAACTTATTAGGGACTAAAAGGAGCTTTAGAGATGGGAGAAGGAAGGGGAGGAGCAATTGATTGAAGGGGGAGACAGAGACATGGTTAGAAAACTAGAAACTCCCAGAGGACTGGAGTTCAGTTCTCAGTTCTTCCATCCATTTGGAAACGTCACCATTTTTACGCAGATCTAAAACATTTAAATTAAATTTAACCGTTGTTTTAATAGGTTTTTTTCAAAACCAACACTTTTAAAAGCTTTTCCCACATTCAATCTATACAGGTGTTTTGCTCACAAAAAGCCCACTCACAAAAGGCTAGCCCACAATTTTGGTTGTAGCATTCACCTTTTGTTGTTGTCTTATACAATCTTTGCTACATTAAGCTTTTATCGAATTTCTAAAGGGCACTCTGTATCATCAATTACGATGTCTGGTTTCAGACTTGATTTTGAGTAGCAGAGCCTTACTCTGAGTCTCTGTGTGCAGTATGTAGGTTGACACCTTGGGCTATGCTGGAACAACATCTGGCATTAAGTCTATGTGGACTAGATGGGAAGTGAGGGAAGGCCAAGTACTAACCCAGGATACAAATGGTTCTGTTTTTAGAAATTTTTGTGGATCCTTAATTTAGAACAGTTGCCCAAGTGGGACATCCTGCTGACATTATAATTTTTCAATAATGCCACATTTCTGCAAACAAGCATGGTTTCTATCCCGGTAGACTGGCTGCAGTTCTCAAATACATTGTTGATTATTCTAATCCACCAATATGTGTTCTGTATGGTTATTAGCAAAGAAAACAACCAAGAAACCAAAGATGGCCTCTACCTCACATTTAAGTTCATCTACAGGGAATAATGGATTTACCCTGAGATTCAGTGTTAACCTTTAACTTGGTCAGGAGCTTGGTGCCCAAATAGCTACCGAGTCTCCTTGTCTCCTAATACATAATGGTCTGACTGTTGTTCCTTCCATGCCCCTCAGGTCATCACTAGATAACATACTGTCTGATCATCAGAGTTCATTGCCTGCTTTAAGCTCCCTTGGGATGCTGAAATCTCGGATTTTGTAGCTAGGATGTGTGGTGATCTTGTGTGGAGTCTGTCTTCAGAACTATCATCAATGAATTTGAATGATTTAGCAAAGTAGCTCATGCCAACATGAGGCCTTTCAGAATACTATCAAACTGCAGGAGCTTCTGGATGGTGATGTCAAAACACCAGTGTTCTTTGTGATATCTAGGCCCATAATCAATCACTGACTTCCCCTGCTGTGCCTTTCAGCACTGCCATTTTAAATAATTTGGGGGGAAATGGGCAATTTTCAGTGATATACAAAAGCTGAAAAGGCATCAAGAACTCCAATGCCGAAGACCCTACGGATAGGTAGTGACCTTAAGGATGTCTTTTCAAAAGACAGATTTGCTTGGTATTTGCCAGAACTGAGATTTGCTGTTAGTATAAATGCGTCATCCCTGCGTGCTTCAGGTAAGGCTTTTGTAAGATGCCACAGACAATGACTAAAAGGCACTCAAGCAGAAGCAACTGTAAGCAGGAGGCTGAAGAAAATAGACTGAAGGACACTTGAGAACCACGCTCCCCACTGAACACCTGCCAATGGTTCCACATCACCCACACAGTGAAGTTTATGCTCATTAGCATGGGCTGTAAGAGCCTTCCTTATCTGACCCTTCAGTGTCTCTGACCTTGTCCCCTATGCTACAGAAACATTCATCCATGCCATTTTTCATCTTGTACTTTTGGTCTGCCTTACAAGAGTCTTCTGCCATATCCTGAGCTCTTTTTTTTATTACACAAGGCTAAGCTCAAGCATCAACTCCTCCTGGAAACTTGCCTTTACCATCCTTCTCCAACTACATAAGGTATCATTCCTCTATCCTCATCTCTACCACTGCAGTCACCATGATGTTTGCAATAGTTAATTATCTTTTGCTCCACTTGACTGCAAGGTCCTTAAGGACCAGGGCTACTTCTTATTTCTCTTTGTCATTTTCATATTCCCTGTACCAAGCACAAAGCCTGTCACACAGTAGATGCTAATAAATGTTCACTGGATGAATAATAGTCTTCAACCAATATGAAAAGGCTGTGGGAAAACGGTAAATACCATCCAACATATCTACTGTGGCATATCAGAAATGGAAGGACTAATTTTGAACCAAATGGTTGGGCAGCCTGGAAGGTAAGGAGCTTAAGTCGTTAAGAGTAGCAATATGTATCCCTCTCAGCTCCAGCTCTGCAGACACAGCTCCTACTACTGTGGCTGCTGGTCTCAATATTGCAATAGACATCATTGTCTCTCTCTTCTAATAAAGATTCTCTTTATCTTTAGCTAGCATCTCTTTTGTCTGTGTGCCTTAATTGGTGGAGTGACCCAGACCCTTATTCTTGAGGGGTCTGAGCCCCTCAGCCTCTTCTGAGGCCATCGTTGCAGCACTTATCCATTTACCCGTCAAAATTAGGCAAGAGATCATCTAAAGAGAACATCCAACTGGCTCACTGGGTGGTAAAAATAGGTCTTTCTGCTTCCATTCTGTAAGAGCAGCCCTCCTTTTCTTGATCAGGATCAAATGGTGCTGCTAAGAGGGTGTTTCCTCAGCACGTGGACTCTGAAGTGCCCCACCAGCAGCCATAGCTTAGAGTTCCATGGTACCCTGCTGCATCCCCTGGTGGAAGCTTTCTTCCTTTGGAAGCCAAGACTTCTAAGCCTGCAGAACCCAGAACTGTAGGCAAGAAAAGTACAAATTCCCCAAGTGGGTTACCAGGAGTGATGGTAAACAGAGTCACAGTGACTTTCATTCCTTGGTTCCTGAACCCATGCGTTCTGCCTATGAGGAAACAGCTCCAAGTAATGGTTACTGATTTAAAGTGTACACTGTGTCCTGGAGAACAGTGTCTGATCCTCACAGATACCATCTTCAAGCCTTCAATAGGCCATCTATGTGCCTTCAATAGGCCAGTCACTCTAGCAGACCAGATTCTTCTATGTGGTACTGTATGAGACGGGGCCATTGAATTCATTGTCTGGTGCACCTCCCTTGCCATAAAGTGGATCTCATGCTGTGACGCAAATGTGATGCTGGATCCCTGTTGACAGATAAAATACTTTAAGCTTTCAGATGGTGGTGCAGGCTGAGGCTCTGCAGCAAGGAAAGGCAATCCCATTCTAAAATACCGTTTTTTCAAATTAAAATAAATTGGTGCTCCTTCTAGCCATGTAGCTAACTTGCCACCAAGTGGCTTCTCGTTGACCTCAAAGGATAGCATCATGTTGGTAATTGTTCTCTGCTGCTGACAATCAGACATTGAGCAGCAGCAAGAGCTATATTAATTTGGTGAGTAGGAGCCATGCCGTAGACCTGCATATCACCTCCAACCCTAACACTCTGGCTGTTCCACTGATGCAGCCTTTGTGCCAGCACTGCTGTGACCCATGGCAGAAGCTGGCTTATGTCAGCTGGCGTAGTCATTCTATCTTTGTGTTGAATGCTTTCTGATGGGTGTTAGTTAACATGTGATACAAAGCTCTTCACACTTCATGCCCACTCCCGTAGTTGTGCCCGTTCCCTAAATGCCCTTGTCTTTATCCTTCCAGGCCTTGACCATTTGACTAAGCCATTTGCCACTGCCTATGAGCTTAGACATATTCTCTTTCCACACAAAGTGGATGAGCAGGTGCACCACTTGAAGCTATGTCCATTGGGATGATTTCTACTAATTAGTGACTTCAAGGTCACCCTGAGTAGGGCTAAAGTGCAGTGGCAGTTCATGATCAGCTTGCACCCACGTACCAAGCCAACCTTCTCATGAACCAAGCTCAACCTTTCATATGTTCCATCAACTGGCCATAAGGAACCCCCACGCGGCCACAGGTGTGCACTGAGGCAGAGGTAATGTGATGGTGGTGGATGACAATTTGGCGGTCCAAGCCACTAGATCATGCAACTTACTGCTGACCTCTGTCCCTGCTCGTGTCCAGTCCCAAATGTACTCTTTCATCTTAGAAGGATTACCTCTGGTCATCCACCGACCTTATAACTTATTGGGTCTGACAGAAAGAAGTTCATGATGGGCAGTTCTGGCTTCACAACCACTGGATGACTAACAGGCAGAGTCCCAAAGCATACCGGGAGCTGCTTTTCAAAATGTGTGTAACCTCTGCTCCGAACCCTCTCACTCAACACAGTCATTTGGTGGGTTTTCTGGCATTATATACTATTTCTATTCTGCCATGCCCATTTCTCTGAGCTTTTTTGTCCCTTCTCCCACCAACTATCATTGTAATTCATTTCTACTTCCTTTTATGTGAGCTCTTACTTACTCCAAGTTTCTGAGAGCCATCCTGGCAGTACATTCGCAGGATCCCAGGATCTTTGCCAGATGCTAAATCCTGTAGCCCAAGAGAGTGATCCCATATTGATAAATTTCCCCTTATATAATTTTACATTCCGCCTACCTTGATCCAGTACTCTCAGAACCCAGTCCTTTAAATAATGTTTGATATCCTGCCAGTGCCTGTTGGCTATGTCCTGCAGTTCCTCCAAGGTATAGTACCTTTCCTTTCCTAGCAGGCCCTGCACTTCCCCAGCCAGGTAATGTTGTGATTTAATCCCATTTATTAGTCTGGCTGCCAGGAAAGGGACTGTGGGGGCAGATCTTAAAGTGAGAAGGACACATTTGTCTTGCAAGGCAGAGGCCTCTGCATCTTCTTCAAGCAAGAGAGGAGTAATGCTAGCCTTTAACAGACAGGAGCGGGCCATTTCTGTAGGCCCAGAGAATTTAGGGGAATCTGGAGACTCAAGATATTTAAGTGCATCACATCAGATGTCACCATCTAATATCTCAAGGGCCTGTTCTTTCCCAGTCAGAACCTGGCCTGGCGTAGCTCACATATCTAGGTTGAGCATTCAACCTTCCCAGGAATTCTCTCAATCTTATGATTAAGTCCTAGCCCTGATATCAATTTTTTCTGCCTTCTTATTACAGGACATGGGGCTTACTCGATATCCAATAGTGAGGCCCTCTGGTTTACCTATGAATTTCTTATGAATCACCTTCTCATTCAAAGCATGAATTGCCCCCAGTAATACCCACCCATTGTCATTGTTCTTATCATTACTATTTCCCCGTATTTCTCAAATGCCTGGTACATTCACCTGCTAGTGAATACTTTCACCAGCGTACCATTCCATGTTGCCACTGCGACCCTGTGCCAGGATATACTCTGCTCCACCCACTCCCACTCCCAGACACTGAGGACCCAGAGATGAGGTCCTCACCATCAGTAGCCGGCAGGTGATCTAGCTCCCGAATCCCATCTTAGCATTGCCTTTCTCAGACCACTTCTGGTACCAACTGTTTAGGCTGGGTTCCCCGAGAAGCAGAATTTGAATAAGGGGTTTGTGTAGGAAGGTTATCAGTACCTGCTCTTGGAAATCACCATTCACAGAAGTGAAAGCACAGGGAAGGAAACAGGACTGGGCCAAGGGAGAAGCTGGGCTGTGATACAGTCACAACGAAGGCATCAGCTAACCTCACGGAGAGCTCAGAAGTTCATTTGTACTTAGTTGTCTGAACCTGTGGTGAGGTGGAGAGACCTTTATAGCCCTACAATATAAGGTTCTGGATACTGGCTAACCCAGGAGAGGGGTTGTTACCTTGAGTGAAGAGGCTTACTTACATAGAGGGCGTTGAGCAGAGAGGGTCACAGAAAAGGGCTGTCAGCCAATGGCACACTCAGCAGCTGGAGGAGTAAAGCTTCAATCCTGAAGGGGGATCTGGGTAGCAGCAAATAGTGACTTCCACAGAACCCAGCTCCAGCTCTTACTAACTTTATGACCTTGGGCAAGTCAGTCATGCTCTCTGGGCCTTAGTTTCCTGATCTGTAAAATGGAAATGACTAAATGTCTACCTCATGGGGTTGTCATGGAGATTAAATGAAATAATAATGCAAAGCACCTGAATACAGAGCCTGGCACATAATAAGGAGCACTGTAGCTTCTAAACAGAAGCAGCTTGGAGCTTATATGAGAAGCTACTAAATGAGGAGATGGAACAAAAGCGGTTGCTAAACTGTGGGCTTTGGGAGCTTAGAAGAGGTAAAGATCAAGGAAGTAAATAAGAGCAATGTCAAAGAGGAGACAGTCAACTGATACACCGACTTTAGAAAGGTGTAACAGAAGAAGACAGCTTCCAGGTGAGATATTAACAAGAGCAAAGGCCCGACAAACATGGCATTTGCAGAGCAATGACGGAGTCAGCCTGGCTGCTGCAGTGTTTCTTGCCTAGAAGTGGACTAGAAGGTGGGTGGATTATAGAAAGCTGGACATCCAAGCAGAAACAGCAGCTCTGGACTTCCCAGCAGACCATGGTTTAGTTGGACTCAAAAGTGGCTTGCAGGGCATTCCAGAGAAATGGAATATCTTGGCAGGAGAGGGAAAGGAGGAAGATGGAGGGAGACAGTGAAGAGAGAGGAATGAGTAGCAGAGAGACATGTGGAGGAAAGAGAAGGCTGTGAACAAACTGGGGACTAAAAGCCAATCCAGAGAGTGCAAAAGAAAATCAGAAGTGAAGAGAAAATGTAGAGTAAATAGAGTTTTAAGAAATAATGGTCTTCCAATTTCTGAAGTTCCAATTCAAAGACTCAGACTGTTCGGCTATGTTACTTCCTTGAGAAACAATACAAGTACACTTATTAAGAAGTCAGCATTAGGCCGGGCGCGGTGGCTCACGCCTGTAATCCCAGCACTTTGGGAGGCCGAGGTGGGTGGATCACAAGGTCAAGAGATCGAGACCATCCTGGTCAACATGGTGAAACCCCGTCTCTACTAAAAATACAAAACATTAGCTGGGCATGGTGGCGTGTGCCTGTAATCCCAGCTACTCAGGAGGCTGAGGCAGGAGAATTGCCTGAACCCAGGAGGCGGAGGTTGCGGTGAGCCAAGATCGCGCCATTGCACTCCAGCCTGGGCAACAAGAGCGAAACTCCATCTCAAAGGAAAAATATAAAAAAAAAAAAAAAAGTCAGCATTTTGCTATATTATAAATAGTTCTGAATTAATGTCCCTTCCCAAAATGCCTACTTTTCCAACAGGTGCAATATTACACCATCTGCCTAACAAAAGAATCTAAATGTCACTAACTTCAGAAGAATATATAATTGACTGCCTAGGACCCTAGTTTATTATATTTAATAACTTGTACTTATACAGCATGTAGGGGCATAAAAGGTGTTATAAATGTTAACCCTCTAATTCACAAAATAACTCCTTAGAAAGAGAGAAAGCATGACACTCCCTTTTTAACAGATCCATTCATTCAACAAACATTTATTGGGTTCCTACATGCTAAGCATTGTAATGATGTAGAAATTTGGCTACATAGAGTTTGATTCAGGCTGTTGGGTACCTGCCTGCTCTCCCAGCCACAAAGAGAGCCTCCCAAGAGCAGGAACCACAACTTTTTCTCTCTGAAGTCCTTGAGCCCAGAACTGTACCTGGAAAGAAGCTTTATTACATAAATATGCATAGATTTTTTAAATTAAATACCCAGCCTTAGATATAAGTCTCTGCCATCATTATTAAAAAACATAAACCCCAAAACTCTTGACTTCTGAGGCATTGCTGGACACTGGACCTTACTTCTTGTGGAACACCCCCCGCATCTGCTCTTTGAGATGATAAAACATTCACTCATCCTCTGAACACTGTGAATTGTATGTATATTCCATGGCCCTTTGCATTTACTGTGGATGAAGTAGAGGCTGAGAATGGGCCCCACACTAAGAGCTGCCCTTTCCTTAAAGACTTTTGGCTTCATTGCAGATTTTTATATTGGAAGGAAAAATAGAACTCTGGATCTAGAAATCCCTCCAAGTCAATATCCTCTTGGTAGCCTGAGTTGGGTGTGGGAAAGTTCCATTTGGCAGCCCTGAGGTCCCAAATACTATCAAACGGCCAGCACAAAAGAGAAATAAATTTGACATTGAGCATCTCTCTGACTCAGGTCTTGGGGTCTCACTGTGTTGGTGAGATTACGCTCTATCGAGATGTTTCACAGGTATCTGGTAATTTAACCAACTTGTACAGGGTCCAAAACAAAGCCATCAAGTGCCACCCAAAGTCCTGGTGAACTGGAGAAAGAGACAGTTATGAGTGTGTGCCCAAATTTTTCACCTACTCCTCCCCTCCTCCTACATCCCAAAGTGGATGCCATTAAAAAGCTCAATTGTTAATATCTGGAAGGTATCCTGTGTTCTCAGAACTAAGGCCAGGGTGTCATCTGTCCCTAATCATGAAAGCAGACTCTCTCCAAGCCTGAATACGGAAGTGGCACCAAAAGTCTCAGGTGCTCCAGCCCAAGCCCGGAGCTATTATCCTTGGGACAGTCACAGGGGATGGTTCATTTTCACAAATGTCAAAAATTAGGCTCCAGACACTCACGAGGCCTAAATTAGCTGCTGGCCACTTAAATCACACAGGTTACACTTTCTCTTTACCTTTTTCTCCCTAACGTTGCTCAGTGATTGACTGTATGAACCGCCGCTCTCCAAAGAGCTTCAAACGAGCTCCATGTAAACAGTGCATCTGAAGAGGCCCGCAGAACTTGAAAGAAGAGGACTTGACTTCCCTCATTCTTTGAAAAATATATCCTGTATCCTTTGGCTGAATTACACAGAAAAAGAAATCTGAGTTTCTTTCTTCTGCTCTTCCGGGGAGGAGGGTGGCACAGTCTGTCTACGGCTGAGCCCACAGTTGTACATGAAAGTTAGTATTTCCAGGGCCCTGCGTGGGATACCTTTCCCAGAATTCATGTTCTCCATGGGAAACTGAAATAGCGCATGAGAGTTACCCTAAGTAGATTTAAATAATTAAATTCAAAAATTCTCAAACCACTTGCTGTTTCAAATTTATTTCTTTAATAACAGCTCAGACTCAGCAACAGACTGGATTAAGTTTTCATTTATTGGAAATTTAAGGTATATCCAGCTCTGGGTGTTGTTTTTAAGTATTTAAGGGGAAATTTGTGCTGGGTGAAAATGAAGAGACTGCAGCATTATAAATTCATTTCCTCTATTAGAAGCAGGGCCGCGCCTGCACGCTGCAGCTGTTCCAGGAGGCAGTCCCGACAGGCTGGAGGGCAGCCGGGAGCAGACGACCCTTTGTTTCCCCAATAGGGGAGATTTGGCCAGCCCCATACCCTCGGCAAGAACTATTTCCTTAGTGGCGCCAGGCAGTTGGGCAGGATCATCTGGGGTGGTTTTCATGTGGCAAAGTAAAGCATCCTTTGGGATTCCAGGGCGACTTCTAAGGGATCCATCTGCATCTGTGACCTCAAACCATGTCTTGCACCAGGCCCCAAAGATGGGAGGCTGCCACGGCCTGAGCCTAGTTCGCTGACCTCTGAAATAACCCATCCTGAGACATTCAGCAAAGCCTCGGAAAACAGGTGTTACCTCGCAGGTAACAGCCCCATGGTACTTACTATTCATGCTAACAATTTTACAAACAAGTGAGTTTCTTATACATTCATCGCCAGCCCCAGGCATTCATATTCTTTTTAAGTACAGAAACCTTAATTAGATTTTGACCACAGACCCGGATTTGACTTACCCTGACAGGGTTTCCATTAGTGTAATCTGTGGGGGAATTCGCTGTTTTAACATCTGTGTGCCTGAGGCCTATCTCACATTTACTGCAAAACTCTGAAAAGCCTCCCTTGTATGGCTGTATGTTTCCTCATGCTCCCAATTTCACAGAAGTCATTTCAGCACCAAACGGTAATTAGCAAAGGGATGGGCCTCAGCTGACATGAATGCAATTTATTGTTTTCCACGAGGCCCTGAACCAAGCAAACAAAGAACACAGTCTAGCTGTCTGGCATTTTATTAACTTGTATTGTGCGGTGCACCTTACTGAAGGGAGATCTTCAAGAGAAATTCAGCAGTTTGTGTGTGGCAACACGCAGACATTGGAAGAATATTAATTTCTGTTCAATTAGGCAAGTTTTGTGGTACCTCAGCCTGTAATAGAGGACAGCCACTTTTATAATTATCTTCCATATTAACTTTATCATCACCAGACTTTTGCATAAATTCAACCTTTCATCTTTAAAATGCCAACACTTCTTCAATTTTGGCAACCGTACAGCACTGCTAATTATTTGCTCATTATGTGTGGTTAACTGATGAATCATTAATAAATGAATGAATGGCTAATATATTTTTATGGTAATTGGAGATATAACTGATTGCAGACTTCCTTAGCTTCTCAAAACGGCACTGAATGAGCAGTGGCTGCCTAATTGTTTACAGATGATATTTATGCCCCCAACCCAGCGTTTCCCACAGTTGTGGTTTATCCCTGGCATATTCTCATCAGTCCAGGGCGGCGGCTTGAACCAGTCTGGGCAGAGTGGAGTGGGCGGCAGCATAACCGAGCTTCCTTTATTGTGTTTCTGTCACCTCGTTTGTTTCAGCTCAGCTGACACGTAACCACGTATGAGCCGCATGACCATTTGCTAGCAATGTGAAGAATGCCCGTGGACTCTATTGCCTAGGCAGTGGCAGGGCCACAGCTATGACACTGCTGTGGTTACCCCTGGTCACAAACATACAACGACTCGGATGCTGACACACAAAGACCTGGGCCATCCAACTGCCACTTGTCTTGCCTGGCACGCCCAAAGGAGCAGTGGCCAGCGGCCACCCAGCCTGCTGTCTCTGTGGTTGAGAAGTTAAAGGGGACACTTTGCAAAGTTTGGTTGAGAGCCTGGAGTTCAATTTGTACCACTGACTAAAGTCCATAAAATAAAATCAACCAGAGATCCTTTAACTCCATTCACTGACTCACCATTCCACAGCTGGTTAACATGCTTGGAGATTAACTGCTGAATTACAAAAATTATGTTTATCATGCTGCAAATCAGTCAGCACCTATAGGTTAAAAACAACGAGTATATATTTGTTGACAATTCTTGTGAAAATGAAAGATAGAATACTTGCCAAATAAGGCTTGTTTAGCTTCATACAAACAGACAGAAGATCAAGTTAAAAATGCAAAGGAGATTACCAATTCTTAATTATAATTATTTAACCAGGTGGGTAGTTTCTCCTAATGAACATTTCCATGAAAACAGAATAACTAATGACAGTCTTAAAGAAGCCTTTGTCTTTCCATGTACTAATGATCACATTTATAAATATGCAGCAAGGCCCCCATGTACATTGCTAATGATAAGTAATTAAGCACCAGGCGTGGGAAGCCAGTGAAAAGGGTCATGTTAATGCAAGAGAGGAAATTAAAAATGCAATAAAATAAGTTGCCTAGAAAAGATTAAATAAACTTCTGGCTTCTCCTTCTTCCAGAAGAAAAAGAACAGTTTCCCCATTCTCGCAGTGAAGCCATGTCAGGGCATTCAACAGCTGGTTATCAAGTCAGACAGTACCAGGTGATCCACTTCCTTTCCTGCTTTCTGCCCCCATCCCCATTTTATCCTGTAGGATTGCAGGCAGAGGGTGTGGCTCAAAGTAAAAGGCATTTTGGGTCACCAAAGGAGAGGACCACCCCCTTGGAAAAAGGAAACAGTTGGCCATCAGAGATGGATACCTTCCACTGGGGAGTTAAATAGGACTTTGGTTGCTGTTGTTAAAGTACCACTTGTTTATAAAACCATGTTGACTAATCTGGGAGAAAAAGCTTCTGGAAGAAAAAGAGAGAAGAAGATCAGTGTCTTTTCCAGTAGAGCAGAATAACCTTTGTCTTCTTACGTTGTTGACTTCCCCAGCAGACTACAAATTCCTGGAGGGCGAGACTACGACTCTGTGTTATTAGACCTTGTATCCCTCACGCCCAGCCGTGCACAGAGGCAGTGAATGCTTAATAAACACTGGTTGGATAAGTGAATAAATGAGTGTTCCAAATAGACCATCTCTAAGCCAAGGAGCAGTGTGTCAAAGAGCCCTGTCACGTCGCTCCCCATCCAAGCAGCCTTGCCACCCAAACGCAGGCCCACTCAAAAGACGCGAGACCTTTCTCTCATTCACTCGCTGAGAAAGGCACTGATTCCCTCTTCAACATATCGTCATTGAAAGGAATAGAAATTTGAGACTTTAAAAAAAAAAAAAAAAAGATTTGCAAAAAAATCATACAGTTGGTTGTAAGATTTCTGTTTAGGGATTGAATAGGAATCCCAGCATCTCCTTTGAGCGTTAAAGACACACAAAATGAATAAGTGGCCTTCTTGGCAAAAGAAAAGGGACTTATATTTGGATCTCCAAAGCTCTTAAATAAGGGCAATTTTGATTTCTTTTAAGTATCTTAGTGAAGCTCTCAAACCACTGAAGATTTCTTTCTTTCAAACGTTTCAAACTGGTTGATCTAAAGTCTCTCCAGACCTCCACATTCCCCAACTCTTCTATGTGGTTAATCCCTCAGCGGGGGGAATCTAATTTTCTGCGGCTGCAGTCTAGGGTTAACAAGAAGGCAACGTTGATCTGAAGAAAATAGCAACCCACGAAAATCTAAACTTTGGTTGGCGATTTGGGGTAGCTTTTCTTGTTTAAATTTTCTCCCCTTTTTTTCTTAAACAAGTTCTAAGGAACAAGTCATAAGGCAGAAAATCTAGGTTTTGGCTCTCTCTGCCCTGTTTTAAGGCTCCTTCTGAATTCAAATGAATCATTTCCTTTTACATAAAATCTTCAACGAGGCCACACTTCTTTTGTTATCAGAGTGTTGTCATCGGCAAGCCTGCGTGACTCTCATAAAAGCAATTTAGTACCTGACATTGGAGCAACGTGTGCGCGGGCTGCATTTGCCTTACAAATAAGGGCTGCCGCGGGAACCTCCGGAGAGGCCAGAGGCCCTGCTCGGGGACACCTAAGGTGCATCTTTCATCAACTTCTCCGACAGGCCTCTGCTTCCCAGGGCGTGCTGTTCCGTGCACACCCGCCTTCCCCTTCCCCTCCCGAGAAAGTTCAGGCCGGCGGCAGGGCCACTCTGCAAGCTTATCCTGACCCCCAGTGGCCGACCCTGTCACACGGCCCGCACCGGGTCCCTCTCTTGCAGCGGGGCAGAAGTGAGCACCGCCCTGAGGGTCCCTGGATCCCAGGGACCCAAGCACTATTCGCTTTAATTGACAATTAAAACAAACTTCGGTTCTCAGAAGAATCAACCGAGTGAAATTTCACAACTGCAAATTTCACAATTCAATTCCCTTGAAGCAAAACCAACAGTTTCCCTGAGGTTTCACTCCACACCTCTCCATTTGTTGTTTAACTTCCCCCTCAAGTTTCTCTTCCCACACACAATTTTATTTTCGAATCAGTCATGGAAACTGTTTAATTATGTTTCTGGGGGTCCCCGCATCCTCCCTGCCCCGGTGCTGAGTCAGCGCTTCCACGAGCCCCAGGATGAGAACTCCAGCGAGCGCATGTTTATTAACAGAGCAGCGTGGCGCTCCCAGCGACCAGGGGGGCCCCCCGAGGTGGCTATTTATGGCTTCTGCCCACCGGCCTGCCTGTTCAAGCTGTTTCGTATTGTCAGCCACCGGAATCAAACAACCTGAAATAAGGCCTCCGCGGCCACGAATAGAACGCAGTCAGCAAACACGTACGACCCTGGCGTTTGAGTCGCCGGATTTAGAAAGTAAAAATACAAGATGCCCAGTTAAGATTGAATTCAGATAAACTACAAATACGTTTTTAGTATAAGTATGTCCCAAATATTGCAAGGGATATGTTTGTACTAAAACATATTTGTGGTCTATCTGAAATTCACATTTCTCTCGGGGCCTTCTATTTTATCTGGCAATCCTACCCAGTAGAGAAAGGAGAGGTTCTGTTTTATGGCTTTACGGCTCAGCTTCTGAGCAGATCCCTGGATAGGTCTGGGGGCCTGGGCCTCTCCTAAGAGTTAGGTGAGAATTATTTTTAAACGGTAGGAAAATGGTCCGAATGTGGATTCTCGGAGCCTCTGTGGAGGCTCAGACCTCCCTGGACACTGGCCGCCTTCTCAGTCCTACCCTCTTCTCTCCCTCCCTGTTTCTCCACTGTGGAGCCAGGCCCCTGTCCTGAAGGGTCCCGTTCCCACGATGTCTTCCCAATCTGCCTCAGGTGTCCTAGTTCGCAGATGTTGAAGCAAAAGTCAAAACCAAGGTAACTCTTTTTAGCGGGTAATAGATTAAAGTGCAGCTGAGTCTTCAAGGGATAGCAGTAGCCATATTCTGAACTGCTATTTGTATCTACTGAAATGTAAAAAATAAAAATAAAACCAAGTTTGAATTACTATCTTCCTTTAAAAAAAAAAAAAAGAAAGAAAGAAAGAAAAGCTACGGCCTTGGGAATACTGTACATATCTGTTACCGACAATTCTGAAAACCACCCCTGCAAGCTTGTCAGTTAAACCAAATGTTAAATGGAAAATATTTGGCGGGATTTAAAATTAGACCCACACACATTACTTACAGATGTTTCCATGCAAAACACTTGAAACTGAACCACACCAAGTCATAAACCCCACAATGGTGTATTTTTTATACCCCAAGTTAATTTTTATTATATAAGTAGCCATATGAAGAAGGTATTGCATACAGCTTAAATTAAATACGGAGGAATGAAATCAGCAGTATCCCTTTACAGCATATGGCCCAGCAAATCAAATTACAAAGCTTTCCACATCTCATTAACTGCAATGAGTACAGTGAGTTTTCTAATAAGTCACATCTTTTTCATGTGAGTGGTGAGCAGTGACTTATTGTAAGAATTCACAGGATGACCCTTGTGCTGAAATTAAGAACTAATCTAAAATGGGCAGGGTCATCTGGTCAGGACTGATCATAACATTTCCTCATTATTGTTTTAGTTGGCATTGAAGCATATGTTTTCCTGGTGCCCCAGCTGAAAAATGCCTTTGATAATTTCACTGACAGCAAATAACCCACACACTGCCATTTAATGAGTTCGGGCAGGATTAGCTGACAATAAAGAATATAGTATAAATGTTTTTATTAGAACAGATTTATTTTTTAGTTGGGAAAAAAAAAAAGAAGTCCCATGGAAATGCTGAGCTGATTTCTACCCTTGCAATAGTGATAGGCCTGTTAGTGATGCAGGTGAAGAGGAAAAGCTGCACAAAGCCCAGGGCTGGCCAAGACAGTGCCTTCAGGCTACACGTCGTGAAAGGCAAGTTCCAGCTGGAACCTATACTCAGATGTCTGGTTCCTCCTTTGCACAACAAGAAAAAAAATACTTCTACAATTGCTCATCATGTGGCCTTTGGTTGAGATGAATTACCAATTTACAACCTCTTGTGTTTGGAGAGAAGCAAACTGTGCTCTTTTGAGGCAAGAATCAGGAACCTAAAATCATTTAAGCCTTCTTGTTTATAAGGCCAGAGTGAGGCCAAAAATCCATTTTCCTCTGTGCTCTAAGCCCTTTCAGTGACGAGTTTCTCACCATCTGCACTAATAAGTATGGACTGGTGTGTGTATACACTGAGGAGAAGGGGAGAGTGAAAGGGTTTTAAATGGTTGCAAATTGCTCTCCTGCTGAGATAACAGCAGTTTGCATGTGAGCCTCAGTTGTCACACATCAAGAATGGGCATTTGGCTTCTTTTCACACAGCTGCGAGAGAGAAGGGGTAAGTTTCAGAACGACTAGAGAGAAAAGCGGTCTGTTGTTCTTAGGGAGACAGGCTTTCTGGTGGCATCTTGCCCAGAAGCTCTTGCTTCACAGCCCCAACCATGGGGACTGGAGACAGGATAAGCAGACCTGTCCCAGAGCAGGGAGCAAGGGGATCACTGAAGCCCTGAAACGGGATCATAAGCCTCAACACTCAGCAGAGACCAAAGGGATCAATAATGGAAACAAGGCCAGAGGGTTGAGGTCACCCAGTATGTAAGAAGGTGGTCCTTGAGGTTAAGGTCCGTTTCTTGGGAAGACTTGGAGGCTTAAGACTCTTCCTTGGGCACAAGTGGCCACAAGAAAAGCTCTGTCTTAGGAAGATGCTAACAGCAGTCTAAGGAGGTGGTGCGGGTTAGCAGAGGCAGTGAGTGTGCTGTAGGAAGAGTTAGGCTGCCGATCCAGGACCAGGGAGGCTGACAAGACCCAGAGGTCTCCCAGCCAGAGAGAAGTGGCTCCCTGTTCCTAGCATAATGTAATGGGCAACTATGGAAGCTTCAGAGACTGTCCAGTGAAATAGGGAAGCGTCTCAGCAGTAGCATAGCAGCCACAGTGAGAGTGGAGTTCCCAGGTGTCAGAAAGTGCACTCTAGGAAATGCCGAGAGCATGAGAAGACTCCCTGGTTAGAACACTTCCAAATAGATCCTCCAACAGAAGGACCTCCAACTCCAACCTACCCCAAGGTGGGGCAGTGGGACCCAGTCCCCTAGCTGTCCTCTCAAGTGATCAACATGGGAGAGGGAAGGACCCTGGGAAGCAAGGGGGAGTAGGAAGTATCAAGTCCAAGGGAAGAGAAGGAAAATGGAAACTGAAATGGAGCAGAGTGTCAGCGGTTGAGCCCAGGCAAGGCAGTGGGATCAGCTGGGAAGCAGACTGGAAAAGTCACCTGAGGGTGTGAGACTCGCAAGAAGTACCTGTGTCTGAGCCCATGGGAGGAGAAGGCACTGTGAAGGATACCAGGCCCTCAGGACCACCCAAGGAAAATGTGGGGAAGTGGGGAAGAGAGGGGAAGGGAGGGCCTGCCATTAAATACAAGACCAATCCCTGGTGAGAAGGAATTGCTAGCTACCACCCAAAGCAACAGTTCAGGATTGTAAACTCATACACGGTTCACCCTCAGTGTTGTCTTAGGTCCTCAAAACAAAACCTATATTAAAGCCTTTATCACCTCATTTCACCCTTCAGTTGTAATTGAAGCTTCCAAGCCTAACACAGGCCCTGGTTACTTACACTGGAACCTAGACAAGGAAAATCCCCGAGTATTGCTAGGTAACAATAACAAGTAATATTTGCACAACTTTACAGTTTACAAAGTGTTGTCATCATTCTTCTCATTTGCCCTTCATTACCAGGCTGTGAAGAAGGCAACTTATCCGTAGCTAGGAAATAAATGTGGCCAGATCACAGACCAACGTCTTCAGGTTCCAAGCCCAGTGTAACTTTTATTACAGCAAATATTTTTTATATACTAGTCAAATTATACTTTAAAATGCTCTGGCAGTCTGAGGGAATATCCATGTTGTACTCTTGGGGTAATGTACTCAGGGATTAAGGCAAAGTACTCCAGCAGAGACCATCTTTCCCTAACATACCTTAATATATCTCCAGATCTGGTGTGTGTGGCAGACTTTCTGCCTCCATTTCCCCCTGGCTGGTGCAGATGGAACAGTGTTGCCAAGATTACGTTCTTCAGAAACATGTTTTCTAGGACCCTCTTGGTAGCTGCTCATTGACTGTGCTTAGAATAAGAGCCATAGTTGTCTTTTTGGCAAAAGAAGAAAATGAGGAAAGAAATCACATATAAACTTAAGTGATATTAACATGGCTTTCGAAGCAACATCAGCCAGGAAAGCAACTAGCCCAAAGGAACTGGGGCTACCAAGCGCTGTGTACCTTCCCCTTCCTCTTCCCCGCAACCGTTCTCTCTCTTTCTCCAATTTCCTCCTCTTTTTCTATCTCCACTACTAGACGATGCCCAAAATATAGTCACTGTCTAATAGGAAATAGGAAACTCTCTCTTATTTCTACATTCTTCCTCTGCCAACTCTAGCAGGTAAATGGGGCCAAACTAAAGAGTGTTCCTGTTGAAGATATAGAGGCTTCAGGTGAATGTGAAAGGCTGGTTGTGCAAACAGATTTTTAAAATTCTGGGCTGAACCCAGTGGCTCATGCTTGTAATTCTAGCACTTTGGGAGGCAGTGGCAGGAAGATCGCTTGAGGCCTGGAGTTTGAGACCAGCCTGGGCAACATAGCAAACCCTATCTCTACAAAAAAAAAATTTTCTTTAATTAGCCAAGTGTGGTGGCATGTGCCTATAGTCTCAGCTATTAGGGAAGCTGAGGCAGAAGGATTGCTTGAGCCCAGGAGTTCATTGTTGCAGTGAGCTACAATTAGGTCACCACACTCCAGCCTGGGTGACAGAGCAAGACCTTGTCTCTAAGGGGAAGAGGAGGAAGAAAAGGAAGAGGAAGAAGGAGGAGAAGGAGAAGGAGGAAGGGGAAGAGTTATCCTGCTCTCATGTGGGAGGTTTTAAAGGCCTCATCCTCTACCACCTGAACTTGTAATTAGACACTTCCATTTACCCAAGGAACCCAAACCAGCACAGAAACCCAAGGCACACTTATGCAAGTAATTGACATGAGGCATGAATTGTATGTTGATGAATAAGATAAACGTTTAAACCTACGGAAACATTCTTCCTGTCCTTATCTCCTCTGCTTTCCCAAACCTCCCCAATACTACCACTGGTCCTACCACATTTCTTGCAGCCCTCCTTCATTCCTGCCAAGTCTGGTGCAGCGCCACCATTCTCCTTCATGTTACCTCCAAGCTCCCACCCAAGATACCCCAAATGCTGGGAGCATTTCCTTCTTGTTTCCTGTGCTGCTTTCCTCTCTTCCTTGGAAGTTCCTTTCACTGACTCTAGGAAGGTACTGAATCCCCACATCTGCAGCTTGTCAAAGCCTCTAACATGTACATTGAGTATCAGAAAATTCAACAATCATTTACAAGTTAAGATTCCTAATAGGTCTCAGGGGCTGAAAAGGACTTTTGAATCAGAATCAGTCCATTTTCAAATATTCCTCTAGCATATGACAACTTTCTAAGCTTCAGTTTTTTTGTCTGTAAAATGAGGGTACAGGGTCTTCATTCTAAGGTTCTAGAAGTCCAAGGCTTGGTCAAGGTCATACAGCTAGAGGTTTGACAATGCAGGCTGGAAGTGGAGGCTGCTCCCTTCTGAAGGCCACACTCTCCACACAAGCCATCTCATCTGCCTGCACTCCTCTGTTAAATATGTACCAAAACTAACAATGGAACTACCATGTGATCCAGCAATCTCACTTCTGGGTATATCCAAAGGAATTAAAATCAGTATGTTGGAGAGACATCTGCACTGCCACATTAATTGCAGCACTATCCATAATAGCCGAAACACGGAATTAACCTAAATGTCTATCAAGGAATGCACTGATTTTTTTAATGTGGTATATATACACATGGAATACTATTCAGCCTTAAAAAAGAATGAAATGCTGTCATTTGTGACAAAGTAGATAAATTTGGAGAATATTAAATTAAGCAGTAAAATAAGCCAGGCACAGAGAGACAAATACTACATGATTTCATTTATATGTAGAATCTGAAGTACTAGAAGTAGAGAGTAGAATGGTGGTTATCAGAGGCTGGGGAGGAGAGAAGGGGTAATGGAGAGATGTTGACCAAAGAGTACAGTTTTAGTTAGACGAGAGAAACAAGTTCCGGTGTTCCATTGCACAGCTAGGTGACTATAGTTAATAAGAATGTATTGTATATTTCTAAATTTCTAAAAGTTTGAATTTTAAATGTTCTTACCACAAAGAAATGATAAGTATGTGAGGTGATTAATATATTAGCATAATTGTATATTTTTAATTATAAATATATTTAAAACATATCAATTTGTGACTAAGAAGCAATTCTTTATTTTTATGCCCTTAAATACTAATAGAGTATTGCCTACTGAATTATGTCTCAAATGTAAACACCCTGTTATCCATCTCTATATCCATCTACTACCAACCATCACCCGCTCCCTTGATCTTTGCACATCAAAGATACTTACTAATAAATGCTTTTGAATGAACAAAGGCACTGACTGAACAAAGGACCTCCTTTTTTTCGTTATCTCAATGAGTACTGCTCACCAATTGATTGAAACTGGACTCCCAAACTCCCAGGCAAAGTTAACCCTCCCAGATGTCTTCTGCTGGCTCCACCGTTAAATAACTGTGTCACTCAGCTTCTCTGTAACCCTGATGTGCCTCCACTTCCTCATCTATAAAATGGGGATAAAATAGTACCTACCTCATGGGGTAGCAATCAGAATTAAATGAATGAATCCATTAAAAGCACTGAGAATAGTGCCTAGCAATGTGTGTCAGAGATCTCCAGATGGACAGAACTAATAGGATAAATGTATATATGTAAGGAAGATTATTGAGGAGAACTAGCTTACATGGTCACAAGGCAAAGTCCCACAATAGGCCATCTGCAAGCTGAGGAAGAAAGAAGCAAGTAATGGCTCACTCTGAGTCCAAAAGCCTCAAAAGTAGGCAAGCTCACAAGGCAGCCTTCAGTCTATGGTCAAAGGCCCGAGAGCCCCCAGCAAACCACTGGTATAAGTCCAAGAGTCCAAAGGCTGAAGAACCTGGAGTCTGATGTCCAAGGGCAGTAGGAACAGACAGAAGCATCTAGCATGAGAGAAAGAAGAATGCCAGAAGCCTCAGCAAGCCAGCTTATCTCCTCATTCTTCCACCTGCTTTGTTCCAGATGGACTGGCAGCTGATTGCATGGTGCCCATTCACGCTGAGGGTGGGTCTTCCTCTCCCAGTCTACCGACTCAACTGTCAATCTCCTCTGGCAACACCCTCACAGACACACCCAGAAAAAAGACTTTACCAGCATCCCTCAATCCAGTCAAGTTGACACCTAATATTAACCACCACACATTACATAGCAAAATGCTCAGTAAATATTAACTGTTGTTACTCTATACTTTCATCTAGCATAATCTTCATCACACATCACTGTGATTTCTGTTTAATTTGCTAACTTTTCAGAATGAGTGGAAGCTCTATGAGGTCAGGGACCATGTCTGCCTTGGTCTTACCCCCAGCATGGTGGTCTGACAGGTGGTAGGTAATCAATAAATGTCTGAATGCATCCATGCAAGAATGCAAAAATGTAAAGGAGTGGTATAATTCCCTGGACTATGTGGATTGGTTGCTGATACTTTATAACTAACAGGAAATCTTATAACTTTTAAATACCGTAGGTAATTGTTCTGACTTGCACTCTTCTGTTGTTTAAGAATAGAGGAAATGAAAGGCACCATTCCAAAGTGGTTAAGAGCACAGACCGCAAAGCCAGAGTGCCTCAATTTGAAACCTGCTTCTATCACTTACCAAAATGTGACTTTATGTGAATGCAATAAATAATAGTACCTACCTCAGATGGGTCTTACGGAGATTAAATGAATTAACATATGAAATGAGCTTAGTGTCTAACACTACATAGTGTTAGCTACTGTCGCTATCATCTCCATCACTATCATCATCATCATCATTAATTGTGAATAAGGATATATGACACAAAGACCTGAGAGTGAAAACAGATGTGTGGTTGTAAGAAAACATTTTGTCACCAATACAGAGACACCATGGATGGCTAAAAGGCAGTGTTCAATTTAACCATGTTGTTGTGTCATGACAATTTAGCTGTCATATTTATACTGTTGAAATGTTTTAGGTTCATGCAGTTTAGGCCATACGGAGGGCCGGGAGTTATGGGAGGAAGGTTTGCAGAAGAGTGTCTACTTTGTACAGTGTAAACACTGCTGTGCCCACCAGCTCCCACCACAAGCCCTGCACTCCAATGAGGTGGGCACATATTTGTGGCCCATCACCACCCCTGAGTCCTGCTGTGGCCAGAAGACCATTCTCCACTCCTTGCCATCTCCTCCTGACACAGATTTTCTTATCACATTTTAGTTCAAGGACCCTCCAGAAACCTAGGGCACCGTTCTGTTCTTTGCTGCTGTGTCTTCCAAGTCATGGGCAGTGGAGAAGCCTAGGACACGAGCTACCCCCTCCCTGGGCCTTGCTGTGGCTGGCCTGCAGGTCCCTTCAGATGTCCAGAAAGGTGGCAAACTGGGCCCTCCCCAAGTTGCTGAGCCACCTTCGACAGGAAGCAGGGGAGGAGCTTCCCCCCTGTGTGAAGAGGGCCGCAGGACCCAGCTCTGAGAAGATGTAGAACGCTCTGTAGCTTCGGGAAAAGGAATCTTAAGTCCCAGAGCAATTAAAGAACAGGAATCGAACTGAAACAAGAAATGAGAAAAGCTTTGCATCTCCCGTTTCTTACTCTATTTCACCACAAGGGCTTTTCCCCTCCACAACTCAAAGCTGTGAAGTGATTTGAAGCCACTACATTTAGCCACAGATGATTGATTTTAAAATTATTCATGAGTAGCCATCTCACTGCTATCTACCTACCTCAAGATTAGATGCTGCCACTATCTTACAATTCCCTTATAAGGGGTGGAAATCAAAATCTCCTCATGAATGAAATTTATCTCACCAGCAATGAATATGCACTGTGGTTTGTTATCATGGAGTTCTTTATCCTATTATTTGCTTAAGCTACCTTAAGATTATAACATGTATTAATTTTTATATTGCAAATTCTATGTTATATGCAGAAAGAAAGAATTACAACAGCACCTGCCATGGTTCTATTGAATCAGTACTTCATATATTGCATGTATTGCATAGCATGACCTTTTGATGCTTAATACCCAACCCTACCCCTGACTCACCTTATAAACACACACAAACAAAAGTAATTCTCTGAAGGTACCTCATGAGTCAAGTTTGCTCAAGATTCATGGCTCTTACCTGAAACACTGGGGTGCCTATTTAAGTAATATTAAGAAGATGTTAATATTATGAATACTATTTCCTTGAGATAGCCACCCTGTGGCCTCAGGATTGCAACATGAATGCTGACATTGGTGCCTGGCAGCCAACAGAAGTTAGAGAACTTGACACCAGGGAGTGTCCCAGAAAGGACCCAGGACATGGTCCACTGTGATCCTCACTCAACAGAGTAACATGGAAAGCGCCACTCCCTCATATGTCTAATCATATGCTCATTGCCTGACCCTGGGTGGGTGGACTCCATCCAGGTAACATACAATTTTTAATTTTAAGGGATGATATCCATTTTTAAATTAGCTAAGTAATGATACAAAAACTGAAATCAGAATTCGTTGTGGCCTTCCCATGAATGACCTCATGCCATTTGGTGAGAGAGGTAAAGAAAGGGTGGAAAGCTGGGTGCTGGGATGTACTGGATTTGCAAGGCCACGTCCCTGGAACACAAGACAGGCTCAAACCTCTTGAAGCCAGTCAGAGTCCAAGGTAAGCGGCTTCACAAACACTCAGCCAATAATAAAATGTTTTGAAAAGCACTTAAGCTTAATGGGTTGAGGTGTTAACTCAGGGGAAGCTTCTGTTACTATGGAGAGAGACTGTGAGAGCAGAGCAATGCTATGAGGGAAAAGGAATGCCATTAGAAGGAGTCATGCCACACACAGCAGACATACAATAAGGCCTCCCATATGCGATGGGCAGCCACATGGGGCCCAGGATGACGACACTGGGCCAGGGGAGTACCAGTTGGTATAGGGACGGTCTTCAGATGTCTCATTGCCACTTGGTTTGAATCTTCCTCTTGATCCACCATTCTCCCCAGGCCTACTGTAGAGCAGACCTTCTAAGACCAACTCCACCACTTATTCTTCCGCCCACTCTTGGCCATCAGCTCAGAAGCCAAGGGCCATCCCCAGACATTCTAACGTGAGTAGACTGGAGTGTGCTCTACGTCTCTGGTATTACAGGTTTTCATGTTACATTCCTCAACTCTCCGACACATGACAGGACACAGAGGTATTATTAGGTCCAGGAATTTGTGTGGCAAGAACAATACTTTAGTTCTCCATGACTACCAACTCAGTGGTCTTGATTAGTCTTATAACAATGTTGTTTCCTATCAAGTGAAACATTGCCTTTAAAAGGATTTCAGTCTCCAAACTTCCTTCACACAATGAATGCTCACGTCCTAGCACCCAGAGCCATCTGGCAGCCATTCGAGTTCCTTGGAGCTGTGCACCAAGGGGGAAAACTGGTTCATCCTAACACCATTTAACACATGCATTACTGATGGTCTTCTATGGTGCAAGCCTGGGAAGGGCTGAGTTGTCAGCCAGTTAAGTACCTTTCTGACCTGTACGGTTGAGTCATCTGATCAGTATTCAGAACCATTGCTGTTGGCTCGACAACAGTGTAACACCTCGAAATTTATTCTTTATCAGGGGTATCCAGTCTCCTAGCCTGAGATTTATAAGATTCATTGAAAGAGATAATATATTTTTTAAATGAAAGAGCAAAACAACATAATTACATATCTACAGAATAAACCGACCTCTGCCAACCCAGGTGGAGATGAAGCGCACAGGGTTTGATTCCTCTAATTACACACAGCTTTTGGATAGGGGTGGATGAAAGGACACTTTATTATTCTCCCTGTAGTCATAGTGCTCTGTTGAAGCTAATCAAACTCTAATTCATTAGAAACTGGGACAAGAAACAGAAAATATAAATAAATAATGGCTTCCACTGGCCCTTAAAGCTCTAGTGAAACTTCTGATTACATCTGGCACCTGGGCCCTGCTAGAACGTGCACTCCATGAGAGCAGAGGCCTTGCCTGGCGTGTTCACCAGTGATCTCCAGCACCTAGACGAATGCCCAGCACCTCGTGCTCACCTCATAAGTATTTGTTGAATGAAGCAATGAATAAATGAATGAACGAATGAACGAAAAGGGCAGACTCATCCAGAGCAGCAGAGGAGTCATGGTAGATTGAATGTGCCATCAAAATCAAAGGCCTTGGGCTAATCCCAAGTCTTCTGACCAGATGAGTTTGAGTGAATTACCTCACTTCTTTATTTCCTCACCATAAGATGGAAGTAAAAATAATATATATTGCAGATTAAGTGATAAAATTTATGTAAAAGTATTTCATAAAGTATCAGTTACCCATATGAGAAACCTGTAAGTAACCCTATATCCTACAGCTTCACTCACCCCCCACACCCTATTTGCCTCTTAGTCCTACAACTTCTACCTCCTAATATCTCCCTTCATTGCTTCCTCTCCATTCTGACCAGTATCTTCACTGTGGTTCTCAGGACTCACCACCTGATAACTCCAGCCCCTTCCTGGTGGGTTCCCTGCCTCAAGCCTAGCTCTGCTACAGTTGCCTTGCTGCCAATGGGCTTCATGAAGAGTGAGTGATCGCTGTAGTCACAAAGCCCAGGGATCCATGCTCAGTAGGGCCCAAGCTTGAGGGCAAATGCTCTCTGGTTGCCATCGTGAAATTCCTAATGATTTACTGTTTTGGAAGTGAAGTCCATGGCACATAACCACGGGCCAGGGGCTTAGGGTCTTGGTCTCATGTGCAGCATCTCTTGCCTCCCAGGACAGGTTCTCAGCTACCTATCCCTGGCACCCTGGATATCTCTCTGTCCCTGGCACCCTGGACCCTGCCCAACCTCCCTCACAACCTGTCCCAGTGATTCTGTCAACTCCACTTCAGTGGAGGCTTGGGCACAGGGTGGAGAGGGGCGGGGTTGGTGAGTGTGCTTCACAGTATCTTACAAGGGGGTGTGTCAGTGGTCATTCTCACCCCAAGCTATCAGTGCTACCGTGCATTTAGCAGGTGACTTGGAACAGGAAGCCTCAGGCCCAACCTTAACCAAGATACCCAGTGCATCTTGATAGGGAAGTTGCAATACCCTCAGGGGTTACCTGCTCACCAAGGGTGGGAGCACCAGGCCTCCAGGAAGGAGAGACACTTGGCTGCATCTTCCTGCCCCTACCTGCGGCATGGCACATCAGTCCTACAGCTACTGAGAGGAGGAACCAGCTGCCGGTGGACCACGTGTCCCAAGTCTCAGGGAGATCTCCAGCTCCCTCAAAGGTCTGTACTTGCCACACAAGTGTCCTGCCATGAGGACTGGAGGGTCGTGACATTAAAGAGGATTAAAAAATGCCATGACAGACTGAGAGACTGCAGAATGAAGGGAAACGCTCTGTATTTTAATGCCTTTAACATCACTTTTTTTTGGTTTTTGAACAGAAGGCCCTACATTTTCATTTTGCACAAGCACTCCAGGATCTAGTCCTGGCTGTCAACATGACCCTTCTAAATTCTGACCCTGACACACTGCTTACCTGTGACACTCCTTCAGTGATTTCCTCTTTCCTGTAACTCAGAGCAGAAAGTTCAAGCCTCCTGGTGAGGCCCCCAGACCCTCCTTGTCTGGCACGGGCTGATTTCCTCAGCCCCATCCCCTTCTGCTTACCCACACTCACCCTCTGCCTTGGCCATCTTGAAGCATCAGCAGCTTTTTGAACATATCTTGCTGCTTTATGTCACTGCTCGTCAAGTATTCTTCCCTCTGTTACCATTGTCTACCCCAACCTTTATCTGACTGTGTCTAATCAAGCCTCACTTCCTTCTATGGCCTTCCCTGACTACCACAGCACTCCCAGGATCCCTCCCAGGAAACCTGTGTCATGGCCCCAATCACTGTATCCTGGTATCACAGATATTCCTACCTGGTTTCATTGTCATACGTATACAACATGATCCTGATGACAGGGACCATATGACCTTCTATTCCTAGCTCCAGCAGAGGGTCTGACACTTTTGAGGAGCACTGAATTCAACACTAAGCTGGACATGCTGGTTCTTTCTGCACATTCCCTTCATTGCCTGCTTAGTGAGATGATCTGAATCAAACAAATCAGTCCTACTGGCAACTTTCTCCTGAGCAAGTAGCCTTTTCAATCACCAAGATGGCTAATACACCATTTTAAAACTATTTTATAGGCCTAGCACTTTCTGATCATGTCACCTGCAATGATCCCTTGGGTTTCAGTTCTTATTACCAAACCTCAGCCACAGAAATTGGAGATTGAAAGCACTGGACTCATTTTTCCTAAGAGAAAAAATCATTTTTCCCCTTCAACACATTCACAAAGCTCTAACATTGCGATCCTAGAACATGGGCCTTCCCTCCACTACTTCCCTATGGAAATCAGCGTCCCATATAATGGGTTTCTTGACCTTGGACCCGGAATCTAAACATCTGTCTATTCAATCATTTGGTCCAGATCCCTCATCTCACCATTGCGGACACTTGAGTGCAGGGGGCCAGGGGCTGTCTCCATCCCGACCCAAGCCTGTGCTCATCCCACTGTTCCATGCAGCCTGGAAGTTATCGCCAGGCTCCTGATTCACCCTTTCACTCACTTCTCTTGAGAGCATACAAGGTCATCCTTGCTTCTAGGTTTCCTTTCCTCAAGATCTCTAGACTACAATATTATCCCATCAATTGTCCAGTAACTGAAAACCTACCAGCCATACTAAACTAACACATGATTCTGGCATCCTCTGTTGCCACTTCTCACCAGTGCTTTGCTTTCCACCTGAATGTTCATCAGGGAGTTTGTTAAAAATTGGAAAGGGGCAGGAATGAGGTTATTGAGCTATGAGTGATCAGACAATACAACTTACCTCATAGAAACTGTTTATTTCACTAAATTGTGGGAGAACCAATGATAAAGAAATAATCCTGGTTGATGCACAGTATTGACACAGTAGCCACACAAACCACATTCAATATCTCCGTAAGCCAGCTGCTGGCTTGTTTTGGGGGCTGTGTAATTGCTGCTGCCATCATTTCATGAACGGTCCCCTCCTCATCCCAGCACCATTCATGGTTAATAAACTAGGAGGACTGTTTCAGACAGAGAGCAATCTGCAAATCAGAAGCTTTCCAGCTAGACTGGAATGGGTGGCTTTATTATACACATTCCTAGTCACCTTGCTAACAGTCCTCAGGTTTCAGAAATGTCATTAAATATTCCATTTAAGAAACACAGGAAATCCTAAACGCGATCTGACTCATCCCCAGCCCCACCGCTTCCCCCACACCATCTCAATCCTTCAGGCACACTCTAAACTTATAGAAATGTGGCCAGGAGAGAGTTAGACTATTTTGTGTGATGCAATACAGCCTGTTCAACTTTTGCATAGCAATTCAGCAAACACAGTTTTAAGCATTCAATTCTACTTCTACAGCTTCTTAAAATTCCCTGCAATATAATTATACTGATGGGAATGCAGAAAGATAATTGCTTTTAGAGGAAAGTTTCTCCTTTGTTCCATGTTCATCTGGCTTCCAGAAATGGAACAAGAGCCCTTGAACAGCAGAAATACGCATCCATGTGTCTCTAGTTATCATTTATTTACAAAGATAGACCTTGACAAATGTAATTTGTTCAATAAAATTAAAAGGATGCACGATAATTCACTTAGACAAAGAGACTTGAAAGGGGACGTCATCGGCAGCAGCGCCGTCCATCATTCCAAATGATCAGCTGACTTTGAAGAAGTGGCAGGTGTTCCCCTTTTGGAATGCAGCATTGAAATAGTATTTAGAAGGGGGGAAAAAAGAAAGAGAGCTAGGAATTGGAGCAATTTTTTATTCAGGCAATAATTATACAAATTAGATCTATGAAAGCCAGAGAATGACTGTGCCTTGAACCCTGTCTGTGTGCATAGAACAATGGGGAAATTAATAATTAAATCTATTACATATGCTCATAATTCAATACAAAAGATACCTCAGTAGTTCAAACACTCCTGTATTTTCATTTGAATAAGGCTTTCACACATTCTCATTATATATGTATTATATTTTAAATTTAACAGCTTATTTTGTTGCCTTTATGTTTGAATTAATAAGGGCACACTTTAATGCACTAATGGGGAATTGCATTAGCCAGCTTTGCAGACATAACTTTGAAAATCTCCCTGGTTTCCCAAGGGTGAAATCAATTTGCCCCATAATGTGTTGTCTCACAGACACATCTGGAATCTTGGAAGAAGAGCTCCCCTCTACAAGCTTCTGATTTGGGCGTCCATATTTAAAAGAGGATCCCCAGAGAAGATACCTTTGCTAAACTGACCGGATCCCTCAAGCTCATCTTCTGGATTTTGCAATCTTTTAGCCAGCTGACATGCTTTTCATGCCTGGCCCATGTTATTTTTCCAGAGAACAAAAATAAATTTTCTGTGAAAAAGTAAAGGTTTATTTTTAATCCAATAAATTGTTTCCTCTCTTTTAAAAATTTTTCTTTCTCACTCCCTCTCTCCCTCTGGCTTTCTTTATATTCCTATTTTTGACTCTTTATACCACCTCTGGCTCTGTGGAGAGTGAAGAAGACAAGGAAATTAGAAAAATGAGAGAGAGAAAAAAGTGTATCCTATGGTGGGCAATGATGGAAAGGCCCCCACAACTGTTGAGGTACCAATAATAGCGCCCGAAGTACTGGAATTCAGGATAGGGGGATCAGTGGTTGAACTACAGCACTGAAATCCCAGAGAGCACAAAGAGTTCACAAAGCAGGAGTCTCGTTTTCTAAAAAACAAAGTGACTCCACAAGAAGGTCAAATGCTAAAGTTATAATCAATGGAAAATACCCATCCCTCTGCAACCCAGAAAAGAGACAAAGAAGTCAGTAGTGTGAGAAAGAAAGAGAGGAAGCCTAACCAACTGCTCACATCTCAGTGCAGAGCGGCTGCCAGCATACCCGGACAGCCCGGCACATGCGGAGGCACTCGCCGCTGCTGCCACTGCGGTATGACAAGGAGTTTTGTGCCTTCGGAGGAGCGCCAAATCCAATGATACTAATTGCATTGCAGATTTCTAGCATCATTAGCAATTCTTAAAATTACATTTGCCCTGCTTAAGTTCTCTATTTCCAGCCTGGTGTACGAAGGGGACAAGTCTCTAAAGGGGATATGGGTTACAGAGAAATTCGATTGGACATGCTGGCTTCAGGTGTGCAGGTGGAGGCTGGCCGGGGGGGATTCACAGCCCAGGAAAAATGCTTGTTTGTCTTATTTTAAATGCTGATTGCCGGGAGAATAAACAAAACCCGCAGCTAAATGGGCCTTAAAGGAACACTGGGAATTTTGGAAAGAAAAAAGCCTTACCGAATAACAGTTGGAACTAGCCCTGTGGGTCCTATGGTGACAAGCACCATCCAACCACCCCGAGTGATGGAGTAACTTGCATTTGAAATAGTTGGTGCAGAAATAACCCCTCTCCTTTTGTTTGTTTGTGTTTAAAACAAATGAATAAAATCCAGATGAATTGGTGTTTTTGCTTTGTTTGTTTCCTTAAAGAGAACATATTTGCTCATTAGGAAAGCTAGACAGCCAGCTCCAGAAACAAAAGCCCCAAGTCTGTGTCTCTCCTGAGCTTTGGCAAACACTTTGCCACAACATTTCCTGGCCCAAGTATCTCAACCCTGCTGGGAAGGGAAAGGCTATCCCAAGAGCAGAGCAGAGGTCAGGATCCGCCTCTCCCAAGGCTGCTGGCTCCTGAAACTGGGGCAGAGCTCTGTGCAGCTGGGACTTCAACTGCAGAGTCATTGAGAGACCACCAACACCAGCCTCTCCCAGAGTGGAGGGGTGGCCTCTACCCTGAATCTAGCAACAGAAAGGGGACCAGCTCCTGGGTATTTTTTCCAACAATTTATCCCATGTAATTAAATTGCTAAGCCTATATATTTATAGACACATACATACACATATACATACACACACTTACAAATATGTATTATATATACAGCTCTATGTATAAACACTCACATAGAGGGAGTATAGCTTTTAATTGGGCCGTCTTCTCAAAATAATTAAGCCAGTTTTAATGAAATACTGTTTAAGGCTGCTGGCAAGCAAAGAAGCCATCTTTAGCAGAGCATTAATAAACTGAGTCATTCGCACGAGGGAACGGCTAGCTGTATCAGTCACATTCATGGTGCTAATAAAAGAGCTCAGTTCTCTGTGGCGGGCCAAGGACTGGAGGGCTGGGAGGGAGCACAGAGCCCAGTCATCTCGGGCTCACTGTCACAGACAGCCCTCACGGCTGCAGCAGAGTTCACAGTGCAAGCTGGAAAAAGGGTCTGCTTGCCCTCAAAGGATGCCAGCAGGAATCTAAGTCCATTGCTCTGTCCATGGAAAAGTAAGGTGACCAATTGCAGGGGCTGGTCAAGTCTCCAGAGCTTCTTGGTACCTGTGACTGGTGCTGGACCAGGTTTGGGAACAGGGTACAAGCGTGGCCAGACTTTCCCCTTTTGGCGTCCCAGTTGCTGTCTACAGTGACCTGCCAACCCCATGATATTAATGAGATAAACATGTTGGGAAGGTTTTTCAGAGGTATTGATGGGAGTCATGTTTAACTCTTAAAATAAGGGTAGTCATTCTCTAAACCAGGAATTTAGATAGGACTTCCCTTATCAATACCTCCTGCTGCTTTTTAGGAGGAGGTAAAGGCATACCTGGTTTGGTTTTTAGTCAAATGGATGGTTTACCCATTCTCACAATGAGAATCTTTACAAACGGGACTGACTTTCACCAAAAGCAATGAGATCGACTTGCTGCCACGTGAAGGTCCATGTCAATGAGATGGTGTAGCAGTATCTGGTGCTGGAAAGAAAGAGGGCTGTATAAGATTCCCACTGTACCAAGGAGGAAGCTGACATGCCCCAGTGTTACACCGTTCATCCCCAGCAGCGCAGCCGCCTCCTGAATCCTTCTTCAAGAGTTCTGGGAGAAGAAAATAAGCCCCGTTACCCTCTCTTCCTTTCTGCCTTGGAAAGGGCAGGGCTATAAAACACGGTGGGGGAAGGTTTTTCCTAATTCCAGACAAGGCGGTAAAAGCAGGAACCTTTTGATTTCTGTAAGATCAATCTGATGAAAGGCTGGAACGGAAGTTTATATTGGACCATGATAACAGTTACCATTTACTGAGCCTTTTCATTTGCCAGGAGGACACTGTAGATGCATAATAGTTCATAATCCTTACCACAACTCTGTGAGCTAGCGAGTTGTATACCCATTTGACAGAACAGGAAACTGAGGCTCAAAAAGTCAACCAACTTACCCACAGTCCTAGAGCTCTCAAACAGCAAAGGCAGGATTCAGACATCCCAAAGCAGTGAACAGCGTGCCCTGGTTCTGGTAACACGCCTTTCGGGTCCTCCCTCTCCCGTTCTCCTCTACCCAGGCTTGATGCTGGGTCCGTCTTCCCTTTGGCCTCACCACTAAAGCTAATGTTGACATTTTCATCAACTTCCCAGGCCCGCACTCCCAGGAGCAGCAACAGGCATCAAGCCTCGGCGCAGACACAGTCCTTACAAAAGGCAACTTCCGGGGAAGAAAAAGAAACTCCTTGTTCTCAGCTCACTTTCAGAACTGATGCCCCGCAGACAGGAAGCGTGCCTGGAGTGTGCTTTCAGCACGGAGGAGGAAGGAGAGGCACACGCAGGGCTGGATTCCCGGTTCTCCAGGATCCGGAAGTGGAAGAAGCCGGGGAGTGACGAGGGACCCGGATCCGGCCTAAACCAACGCCCTTGGGTCAAGCCCCTGTGGAATCCTGGACAAAGCAGCCGCGACCTGCCTGGGGGACCGGGAGCAGGGAACGGAGACCCCAGTGGAGCCAAGGAGCCTGGGCGGCCAGAGGAAATGGGCGACGGTAAATGGAGATGCAGCCGGGTATAGGAGAGGACGACCATCGACTGGGAAGCCGAATCCCCCTTGCGGTTTGAAGGCTCTGAGGAGGGGAAGCGCCCCGCGCCCGGCCCCCAGCCCTCCTCCGGGAATGAAGGGCTGCAGGGCCCGCCGAGGCCGCCACGCGGGGACCGCCTGGCTGAGTCCCACCGAGACGTGGCCGGCGCCCACCGCCCCTGCCCGGCCTCCGCCTGCTCCTATGGCAAGCACGAGGCCCCACCGTGCAAGCGCACTGTGCATCGCGCCTGCAGCCTTTCGAAAACAGAAAAATAGGGAGTATATTTAGTACCCCAAACACTTGTAATGATGCCGCTCCAAGCAAATGAGTCCTTAATAATCCAGGAAGCGAGAACAGCGACCGATGGGGAGCAAACAGCCCGGCCCTGTGGGGTTGAACGCGGGGCACCAGAGACTCCTGACACCCCATGGGGCACAAGTCCCAGCTCCAGGCGTGCCAGCACAGGCCCTTCCCCGGCGAGGAGCCGGGCTTCTGACCAGAGGGCAGGGTGGCGAGAGGAGGCCAGCAGGACGGCTGACCCTGCGTGAAAAAAAAAGAGAATTCCAAGGCACCGCAGCTAGTCCTCCCTGGCTGCGACCGTGCCTCGGGCTGGGAGGATGTTCCTGTGGCGCCACCTAGTGTCCGAGGTGCAGAGAACGCCCTGGCGAGCGAGGGCTGCAAGGACGGCCTGCGACCAGCCCTGAGACCATAGACTCAGGCTGGGACATTGGGATGGGTCATCCCAGGGGCCCCCCGCTGTGGACCAGTGATGCCCTTCCACCAGGCAAAAAGCCCCCCAGACGTCTCTCTCTTCCTGCTGCAACCAGAGCTAAAAAGAAAATTTGCCAGAACGAGTGGAATAACTGACGGTCCCTTTCAATGAGACGTCTTCCATGAGGTGATGTCTGATTTTTCTTAAATACAATGGCAAGTCGATTATTAGTTCATTCAGAAAAAATATAGATGCGGTCATCGTATAAACATGAGTTCCCACATAGAACTGAGCCTCGGACCCGCTGGAGGTGCTGTGTCTGGGAAAAGCTGAACTAGAATTTTGGGTGGAATAAAGTAAAATCTTTACTTTTTATTTTAACAGTAGCCTGAAGACCTCCTGCAGAATAATGGAAAGGATCAATACCTGGGAACCAGGATACTAAGGTTCTGGCATTGGCTCTGCCCCTCAGTTGTCTGTGTGACCTTGACCAGAGAGAAACAGTTTTACCTCTGGCAATGATGTGGAGTCTAGATTGATATCTACATGTGGTAGATAAGGAAACAGAGGTTCCAGAAGTTTACCCAAGGCCAGGCAGCAAATCAGTGGCCAGACCAAGCTTCAGCTCCACATCTGACCAACTCTGAAGAGCACGTTCCCTTCACCAGCCACTAAATCCCTTCGTGCTTTGGCCTTTTCATCTACAGCATAAGGGGACTGTACCAAGTGGTCAGGATTCCTTCCAGATACAGCAAACTGTGATTCTAAGGTTTCACTGATCCCTTAAAACCCAGTTTTAGTGCTCACAAACCCCGTGGTGATAACAAAAGAGCCTTTAAAAAGGATTTATCCACCTATAAAAACCATTAGATTTTATTTTGGGCTATGGGCAAAGAACACCAAAACAAACTTGTTGGAACATCAAACTACCTTTAAAATTCAGGGCAGCAGGGACAGAGGAGAAAATCTGCACAGGCCGAGGAGGGACAGCTTACAGATTCTGCGGCTATAACCAGACTGCAGGGCACTGCTTATGTGCCATTGCTTCCTGGGGGATAATTACCTCCTGACAATTGTTTAGACTTGATAAATACATGAAATGGGGCCACCAACAGTTTATCTGGCTACCAGTTCAGATCCAGACAGAACCAGATGAAGAAGTCAGGCACATTTGCAATAACCTCAAAGATAAAACCTTCCTATCTGAGACGGCTTATCTGCTCCTCAGGGTCATGCTGCCCAGTAACTGCCACCTCCAAAAGAAGGAAGGGGAGAGCACTTCTAGCAGGGGGCTCACAGTGTGCCTCGCTTGCCTTGAATTCCCCTTCCTGCTCTCCCGACAGGCCGCCTGCCTGACGGCAAGGGGGTGGTACCGTGCCCTAGTCTGGAAGGCTTGGGAAAGATGTTAGCAAGGAAGGTGGAAGAAATTGGCAACTAGACCCTAAAGCCAAGGTCACCTAACTCTGAGATGAATGTTTTCCTCGTGGGCTCCTCCTCTGCTTCAGAAGGACCAGCTGAAGGAACTTGAGGCCTCCCCAGCAAGGATAAGACCATGAGCCGCAGCTCAGAGGAGCTGGGACCCTGCTGGGCTACATATGCACCCCACGACCAAAGCAAGTTGGACCTCTGGGCCTCAGTTTCCTCACTTCTCAGGGGTTTGAGCTAAATAATCCCTAAGATCTTACTGAGCTATTTTATGGACTGGAATCAAACCAGCCAAAACATCTTTATGGTTTAAAAGATGCCAGAGGTTTCATTGAAGAACCATCTCCCTGCCTTACATTTTTCCTTAGCCCACTTGCGTTTCTTTTCCTCCTCCCCAATAACTCTCATTTCCTGGCCACAAACCTCCAACCTCCAACTCCTTTCCAATGTCAGTGGCTGGCTCCACCAGGCTCGCTAAGGAGCGAGAAGACCATCACCTCGGAAAGCAGCCCCGCTGGGTGGTCTACAGAGCAGTTTGCCGAGCTGCAGACAGGCCCTTTATTTTCCATCCGTCAAGGAAGGAAGCTGCCTAATGCTTATTTCCTCCTCCCACTCTTCTCCCTTCCCATCAGCGGACTCTTCCACCTTCAAAATATTCTGATAGGGGATCACAGGAGTTTTCCTCAAACAGGATCACTTGGGGTCAACCACTGAGCAAGCCCCAGCTGCAGCCCCACCAACTCCCTCACCCTCCAGTTTGAGCGATGGCTCCAGTTAGTAAAGCAGTTGGCTCAACAGGACAGCAACCAAAAGTTACTTTCAATGCCCTAAAGCCCTCACTTGACACCACCTCTTTTTTTTATTTAATTCTTCAGGGGCTTTTGGGGGACCCACAACTGAGCTGTATTCTGCAGAAAGAACTTCCAAAGGAAAGGAATAAGGCATTGTTTTACCAAGAGCCTTTTCTCCCTCAAGAAAGTCAGTGTACACTAGGCATCTTGCACTTTCTTTTCCCTTTGGGTAAGTGAGCAGAAGGAAAGCATTACCACCCAGGGTGAGGTCAGTCCTCACTGGTGGTGGGCTGTCTGGTTCTTTCAGAGTTTCCCCATGGTGCTGGCCTCACAATAGGTGTTCATGAGGTGCAGGCTAATTGGGTGAGTGGATGCAGCGCCCTGATGGATTTATTCAGTGTATGAGATTGCAAAGCCACATGCCAGCAAAGGCTTAAGCACCCCACCCTTCCCTTCAGACCAGTCCCATAGCTTCCCATGTCCCTATCTACCAGCTTCAATCTGAAGCAAAGGCAGGGATCTGAGCTATATCCCCGGTGAATGCCCGTCCCCTGACCCCTGTGCCAGTGCTTTGTCCCTGTGTGCCTCAGCTTTCTGTCTTCTCTCTGGACTATGATTCATGGCAGATATTAAAAAGGAAACAGCATCCTTCAGTTCTTTCTACCATTTCCCTTATCTTTAAAGGGTTCTTATTAAGCAGTATCTTCAAACTTATTTATGTGATGTCATGCTAGGAAGCAGTATTGTCAATGTGCCACTTTCCATGAGCACTGAATTCAGTAAAAATAAAAGCCAAATAAATGTTACATTGCCTCCATGCAGAATCCTCTCTAGTCATGACTAGCTATCCAGAGAGTCGGGAATCCCTAAAGATAATCAGATAATGGTAACTTTTACTTACCAAGGCAGTCAGACGGCTCCCTTTTCCTCTCCTCTTCTGGAGTGATTGATCTGGAGAGGCAAGCTTCTTGCTGGGCCACAACTGCCATCCACTCCTAGAAGCCAGCCCAGAAGCAGGGACACAAAATCATGGGGAGCCGACCATGGCCACAGGGTCATGCTATTACCCTTCACTTCACATTTTTCCTTCTTTTCTGAATGTTATGAAGATACACAGATGTATGTATTTTATGTCTGTTTTCATATTAAAAGTGAATGGGCAGGAGGAAGTGAGGAGGGGAAGAAACTAGCCCTCAAACGCCAAGCATCGTGCTGGGAACTCAAGCCCCCCAGTCATGGTCACTGGGGAAGGGATAGGCATCACCCACCCACTTAGTTCATATATGAATAACTGCTCATACTTGAAAATGTCTTGAACTACAAGTTGCAACTACAGGAAGTGGGGAGCCCCCCACAGGAGCTCTGCATCTTCCCTGAGAGCTCTTGGATAGTGCTCCTTCATCCTCCATGACTTTGATCTTGCAGCTCTGTTTACCTTCAGTGCTTTCTCGCTCTTCTCACCCTCATCCCAACCCCTTCCACTTTTCAAGACTCATTTAGACATCATCCCCAAGAAAGCTTCTGATTCCTCACTGCCCGATCCCATCTGTGTGGGCACCCATAGAGATGTCCTGTACAGCGCTTGTCCCCACTGTGTTGTAATACTCTGCGTATCTGACTGCTTCCTCAATGTACTGTGAGCTCTTTGAATGAGAGTCTGGTTCAACTTTGCATCCCCAGTATCTACTGGTGCAGTTCTAGGCTACCTCTTGCCCAAAACACCTCTGTGTTCTGAGGAAAAGAAGAATGCAGCCCCATCCCTCTCACTCACCCCATATGCACACTATCAGCCTCCAGCAAGGCCATGTGACTCCCTTGTTCAAGTCAGAAAAAGGTGCTCTCTCCTCATAGTGGGTGCAGCCCCGCAGCAAGGAGCACGTCTCGGTGAGTAGGACATGAGCTGGATGTCCACACCCACTGGGCCGGCCTCCAGGCAACCTGCACAGCTATATTGGTTGGCTCTGGTCAGATCAATCACTCTAGCCAGAGAGCAGTGACCCACTTCTCTGGACCTCTGGCTCAGCTTCCAAGACACCAGGCTGCTTTTTTGCTCCACTACCGACTCCCTCTAACCACAGCTGCTCATGAAGTAGATAAGCCTGTGTGTCTATAACAGCACAGTGCTCCATGCAACCCAAACACAGAATCCAGAAGAGAGAAGCCAAGGAGGTCCCGTTTCTTCCAGGCACATTGCCAGCCTCTGTCCGGGTCTGGGCACGTGGGCTCATTTACATAGCTGGTTTGGAGCTTTTGGCAGATGAAAGTGTGCGGATAGTTTTATATGTGTTGCTCATCATTAAATCCCCCCTTCAGGGTTTCTTGCTGCCTTTGGTTTGTGTCTCAATCTGGAGCAAATTTAAGCAAAGGTTTAGGTCTCTGCATTTCCTTGGTTTAATTAATAATTCATAATAAAAATTTAATCAAGGCATAAGCTTTTGTGGAAGGTTATAAAACACTTTTATTTGCCCTGGAGATCAGAATGACCACTTTCTAAATCTGTGAAATGATGGGTTTTTTCCCAAATGAGGAAATTTTACTCTCAACTGTAAATTTCAGCTGTTTGCCATATGTAACCGCAGAGAATCTGTTTATTGACTTAGTATATTAGAAGTAGTTAGGCAGGAAGAAAAATAAACCCAAACTCCAGACGGGAGAAAGTGTGGGGAAGGAATGAAGAGTTGAAGTTAGAGTCTAGCAAAACTCCAGCCTCAGAAGAGATAAATGGCAGAACCCATCTCCCAAAGGAGATAATGATGATAGGAACCAGACCGGGAAACAAAGAAACTGGTGGGACAGTCATTACAAGCCATTCAAGATCTTTGGAGATATAAGAAGAGAATGCAACGGGAAGAGTGGAGCCGTGAAAGGATTTCAGACACTATGCGAACTCTGCAACAGGGTATGGAGTCCTGTTTGGTGAAATCTGTAAACATGGGATGGGTCTTCACCTGCCAAGAAAAGAGTTCTTGCCAAATAGCAGAGAGAGCTCTAGACCAGGGGTAACTCAAATGTCCATCCGCAGACAAAGCCCCCTAAAAATATAGAGTCCTCTGTATTTTAGGAGAGCCCCCTAAAAATAGAGTCCTCGGCCCCCACTTTAAATGCCTTTTAAACTCTGCAAGTGACTTTGATGTCAGCCAGCTTTGGGAACCATGGTCCTGACAACCTTTGAAAGTCCTTCAGCATTAATTCTCTGAGATTTGTAAAAATTAAGTCAAGAGAGGAAGCACAAAGTTGCTGCAAAGAGCTGGATTCAGGGAATAATGTCTAATAATCAGTTGTTCTCCACAATAATTACTGTAACAATAACCTGTTATTAAATTTGTGGTTACTCCCCTTAATCTGACAACAACCCTGAAAGAAGGGTATTATCATCCCTCTTTTAGAGCAGGAAATGGAGTTTCAGAGAGGTGAATCAGTTTGTCCAAAGCCATGCTGCTAGTGAATGGCAGGGACAGGCTTCGAGGTCTCCTGACTGCAAACACTGGACTCAACCCTAATGGTCTGCATGAACCAGTCTGCTTTAAAGTGAGCTAAGTATAAACAACGGGGTTTGCAGAAGCCCCTGGAAGGCCCAGTGGCGGACCCCACCCAGCACTGATTCAGGCTTAAGCAGCCACTCCATGATGAGCAAAAAGAAACAGACTCCTCGGGGCTTAATGGTCACCAACAATTTTCCAGCGTGGAAAAATAACTCCAGGGGAAGTCACTCAGATCCTGGCTTGGCAGAATTGGCTTTCCTCCTCATTCAAGCCAGACTCCTCACCCCCAAGCCCAGCCTCAGCCCCAGTCTGACCCACAAAAGCCCACTGGGCAGAGTGGGTAGCCCATACCTGGTTGCCAGGAACTTTGAAGAGAAAGTGTTTAGTGGGGTCCCTAAAAGACCAAGGTGTTGGCAGCAAGGCACAGAACACTTTTAGGAACCACTAGTTTAGACCAGTACATTTAGTTATAAGAAGAGTTCCTGGGCTTCTAAACCGTAATCTGAGTGCAGTGACTTTGGAGCCGAGGGGGTCAGCATGGAAGAAGATATTAGTGAGGGCAGCTCCACTGCCTGCGCCTGCAGCGGGAGATGCCGTTCAGGGGCAAGGGTGGGCGGAGTCGGGTGGATGAGCCTCATTCTGGCTATGAGAACCCACTTCACTACGTGCTTGGCCCAATCCCCTAAATCCCTCCATGAGCTACTTGTTAATACAGACATTCGAGTATCCCAAATCCAAACTGCTCCAAAGTTCAAAACTTTTTGAGTGCCATCAAAATGCTGGAGCATTGCAGAGACAGATTTTATAATGCAAACATTCCAAAATCCCCAACAGTTTTCTAAAGCTGAAATACTCCTGGTCCCAAGCATTTTGGATAAGGGCTACTCAGCCTGTATTTTTAAATGTATAAGAATATACAAGGAAGAACCTTGTTACAAAGAGTTGGTTAAAGATGCCTTCTATAAAGAACTATTCGATAAATCACAGGTGGGTTAGTAATTTAAAAAAAAACAAGACTGTGAATAAAAAGTAGAATCAAGGATGAGGCTACAACAAAATTTTCTAGCTCATATGCTTATTTGGGATCAGGCAGAGATTTGGGTTTGTCTTCTAGCTGCCATGGCAAAGCAAAAAGATGGGGGAGGAGAGACCTCTGATTTGCTAGAAAAGTCAGTGATCTTAACAAACCAGACCCATGAAGCAAGCCAGTCACAAAAAGACAAATACTGTCTTATTCCTCTTAGAGGAGGTACCGGGAGGAATCAAATTCATAGAGACGGAAAGCAGAACGCTGGCTCCGGGAGTTATTGTATAACGGGTACAAGGTTTCCATTTGGAAAGATGAAAAGAGTTCAGAAGATAGATGGTGGTGACGGTAACACAACAGTATAGGCACTGAATGCCACTGAACTATGCACATAAAAATGGTTACGATGGTGAATTTTATGTTGTGTGCACTTTACCACAATTCTAAAATGTTACAACTTAAAAATGAAAAGAAAAAAAAAAAGCCAGGCCCTGAGGAGCTGACCTTTCTGCTTCTGATACGAAGATGAGGAAGAAGTTTCTTCTTAGTGTTCCACCAAAAGGAGACTTTTAAGGTTGTAATAAAGGACAGCCTCAGCGACATGCTTACAGGAGACGCATTTCTCAGTCCTCAGTGGCGGCTGATGCCTTCACAGTAAAATGCAGTTCAGAGAAAGCACTCCGGTGGGGCAGGGGGATATAATGCCATCCAGGTAACCACACGGGATGGCTCGTGGAGGCAGGAGAGGACATCTGCTCACATGACTGCGGGAAGCAGCCTGCCTAGCCTTCTGCAGAGGCTCCAGCATGAGGGACCTTGTGATAGCACCACTGCTGCCCAGTTTGAAAGTGAGACATGCAAATATGGTTACTTGGCCACCCACCAGAGTTAACACTGATGTGACACTCATGTCCCCAAGCTCTCCAGCCTTCAAGGCTCAATTCTTCCCTTAATGCAAATAACTACAACCTTAGCTCCTATCCCAGGAGATTGCAGGAAAGCTGGTCTTTAGTGAGCTTCTCCCATCCCAGGTGTTTCTGAGAATCCTCCAGAAATGCATCCACATTCTAAAGATCAGGTCTGTTTGCCACTTCACGTTGCCCTCGATGGACAAGTTTTCTACCGCCTCTAAGTCCCCCCTGGCTTCTCCAGGTTGCTGGCTCCCCCATTACATAGACCCAGACTCCTCCTTTAGTATTCCAGAACATAAAACCAAACTGTAATATTGATCGAAATTTTCTGAACGCTCCAAGATAGCAGAAAGGAATTACAAAATTACAGAAACAGAAAGCTTAAACCTTGGAGATAAGAAGTCCCAACCATCTTTGTCCTTAACCCCTAACTTGTCCCACATTTCAGGGGCCAGCCGGCTTTCCCCCAAATGCTTTGACCATGTTCCTTCTACCTAGAATCTGGCTTCCCTGATACATTTTGGGGTCCAAAAAAGAGAGAAATCTCCCAGAGTGTCCTCCAAGTCCAATGTAATAATTATCTCCAAGATGCAACTCTGCATATAGTGAAGACAACCCGTCATGTTACTTCACAGTTACTGGGCTCCTCTTTGTCTCAAATACCTCCATTCCAAATGGAGTTTGCTTGAACACAACCAAATTCCCATTAAAGTGCTTCTTTCAAAACAAAGTGCCATTTCCCTCAATAACGTATTATAAAGTTGCAGTAAGTTTGCCTCTATCCCTAGTTATCATGTTTCCAAAATTGTGGGACGCCATCTCAGTTCAAGCATCACTCCTGTAACTCACTTTCACTGTGGTTGGTGGAGCAGTAGGGGGCCAGCCTCGTTGGTTCTGCCAGGCATACTCCTTCTGGCAGTGGGCAGGATGGTTTTAAATGCTTGTGGCTTGGTAATTTGTGGACTCATTTGCAAGGCAAATGCAAGCTATAGAAAATTAAGGTTCAGTGAAATGGGGCACTAGCTAAGGATTTCTTTTGTTTCATTTTAAAACCACACTCTTACTCTATGAGATTATCATCACAGATCTAGGAAGAGGCCCAATAGCTTTCATTCACTGTATAAAATTTATTCCGCCCTTCCCACTGAAGTTTGGATGAAACAGTCGTAAGGGAAGGGATTATTGAGGTCGGTGGTGGCTAGTTGCAGCTGAATGTCAGTGCCATAAGGAAAAGGGCCAGGCAGGGAAGCTGGCCTGGCCTATGAGCTCGTCTCTGTATTCGTGTTATTGGTCACAGTCCCCAAGAGGGAGGCTTTGCGCTCTAATTCCTCTTGGTGAAGTGTGGGGTAGAGTGTTTGGTCAACTTCAAAGCCCAGTGCAACCTCTTCAGATCTTTGTCAGATTCAACCCAAGTCTGATCCAATCCTGGGGGCTGGATGTGGGGAGGGGTGGTGTAGTATTTGACTTAGTTTACTCTTGGCAAAACAGATCTTCCTGAGTCTCAGGGAGGAAAAAAAGCAGCTTAGACAGACGTAAACAGGCTCTAAGGCCCTTTGGACAAATAACACTAACAAAACAATGTTTAGATGAGTTAAGTGTAAATCAGTCAGAAACATATGGACTACATTTCCCTGAAAATACACAGGGGTTTGCAAATTACAGGCACGGAGGCTTGGCAAATGCAATTTAGGTTTTGCCAAACCTAAAACGTTTGGAGAAGATTAAAAGAAAGTAGTCTGACCCCAAATGCCTTCAACCCTGCCTATCTCTGACACTGACAATATCCCGCATGACAATCAACATTTAAGGGCATGAATTTTAAGATATTTATATGCTGAATAAACTTAACTACACAACAAGCTGACATTCCTTTCCAGAAGAATGTTCATAGAGAGCTGAAACTGCCAAGTGACCATATTAACAAAAGGGAGAAAACATCTACCTTTTGAGTTGGGTACACCTACATGTTTTCACTTGCAACAGAGTGGGATATTCTGAGCTTAGACACCCATGATTGCAGATTCATGGAGCATAGGCTCTGTGTTTCCCTGGTGTGGGGAGTCTTTGCACAATGAGTGGCAGGCAGCATCTTGCACCCATTTGCTGTGTATGGGGACAACACGTGAATATGGGGACACATATTCACTAGTGTCACTGTTGTGTCATGACCCTCCCACATGTGGCATTTCTATGTCAAAAAAATGTTGTCCCAGTGGAACTAAAGCACCCAAGATCCAACTGTTTGGGTTTTGAGATTCAAAAGTGAAGTCTGTCAAAGATATAAAAGATTTGGTGTATCCACCCCACTCCCCACCTGAGATGAGATGGCATCTCCAAAGGAGAGCAGAAGGAAACAGTGGGGTCCCTGAGAAAGAGCTGCATTACTGCTGTCCCCTAGAGGATAGAGGGGAATAACAGAAGGACAAAAGAGGCTCTGGGATGGAAGAGCAAAGACACCACTGTCTCTTTCCTGGGTGCCCAGCAAGGATAGGAGCAGCAGAGTAGAAAACGATTCCTGGTGTGCCCAGATCGAGAGCCCCATAGAGTTACCACAGCCCTGCAGTGGTTGTGTAGGGTATGGGGTAGAGGCATAGCAGAATTCCCTATAGGCCCTCAAAAGGGGGCACAGAAGTAGTTAAGACAGAGTCAAATCTGTACAGACCTTGTAATGGGGGCGGTGAGACAGTGCAGCCACAAACCTGTGGATATCAGTGATCAAGGGTGGGATGGGGTGATACAGACCTGGGAGGCTGGTGTGGACAGACAACCTGGGTAAGAGGGCCTCTCTGTGCATGCAGGGACACACACACACACTACTGTGATAGTAACAAGCCACCTTTAATGGAGAGACAACCCCCAGCAAGAAAAAGACTATCCAGCGGTAACTGAAATTGTCAATCAGCAAGCAAAACGGGGACTCGAAATGGAAATTACACTGATTCACTAAAACAAAACATAATGTTTCTGGCACACTTCAGCTGTTGGGATTCTTGCCTTCTCCTCATGTGGATGAGATCACAAAATTGATCAGGGTAGTATGACTTTTAGATTGTTTTGGATATTCCCTGAACTCTTAAGAGGCAGACAAAACTTCGCCCCTACCTCATTTCATCCTAAGGAAACTTGATCTGGGCCATGAGGGGATGAGCTGAGGCTGTGAGAGGAGGAAGGAAGAAGGGGTGCAGACTTCAGCTCGAGGAGCAAAGGAGTCATCAATGGAAGTGGCAGGAGGGCCACCCTCCAGGGGCAGGTGAGGGAGACATGCGTGCCGAACCCTCAGGGGTCAGGCAGATGTCAAAGGCAGAGCAGTGTTCCATTGCTCCTCCAACAGAAACCGTGTTCTAGGATATGTTCAGGCAGGCCAGCCAGCTCACCACACCCTCTTGCTCTGGAGGGACTAAGGGAAGGGCTGGGAGTCACAGAGGAGCTCCAAGATGGCTAGAACTGGGGCTCCGCATGGAGATGGAGCTGCTGAGGCCAGAGGAGGGGCCTACAGACATAGTCACTTTGAGGAAGGGAGGAACTTGAAATTGTTCGTACCTGTACCATTGGCTCTGTGGGGCTAACCTGCAGTGGGAAGTTAATCAGAAGAAGGAAGTCATTGTCATTTGAGGAAATTCTAGGTCTCCTCCTGTGTGGGACACAGGATGGTTCAAGGCCCAGCCCACAGTGTTTCTGTTTTCCCCTGCATCTCGCCTGTTGGTTAGAATGTGGTTCTAGGCGCATGGGGCCTATAGCAATTGAATATGAGTTTTCATCCACGTTTACAAAAACAACCAGAGATTTTACACGGGCCTCCTCAGCATGAAATATGTAGGGAAGCTGCAATAACCACTGCTACCACCCGCCTCCCCACTACCAGATTTGTTTTCTGTGGCTGCTATAACAATCTACTGGAAATTTATTGCCTCACAGCAAAACAAATGTGTAATCTTACAGTTCTTGAGATCAAAAGTCCAAAATGGGTCTCACTAGGCTGGTTTCATTTCCATCTTCAAAGCTAGCACCGAACAGGCAGTCTCTTTCACATGGCATTACTTGATACTGATTTTTCTTCCTCTTCCTTCTTTTAAGTACCTTTGTGATTACACTAGATAATCCAGGCCCACCTGGATAATCCAGGATAATCTTCCTATTTTAAAGTCAGCTGATTAGCAAACAATTCCATCTGCAACCTTAATTTCCCCTTACCACGTAACATAGCATATGTGAAGGTTTGGGAATTAGGATGTGGACATCTTTGGGAGATCATTCCAAGCACTGGTATGCATGCATGCGTGTACACACGCACACACACACACACACACACACACACACACACACACGAGAGACTCCCAAAGAGGAAAGTTGAACAATGAGCTCACTCATTTCTAGAGGCTCCTGCATCTGCCATATATGGTTCTGCTTCTAAATAAGGCTGGCCTTTACTTTTTCAGACGTCAGAGGTCCACAACTTGCTTTCAATCTTATATTAAGTCAGAAACGCTTTAGCCAGTAGGGCACAGTGAGCCACTTTGGGAGGCCGAGGCAGGCGGATCACCTGAGGTCAGGAGTTTGAGACCAGCCTGGCCAACATGGCAAAACCCTGTCTCTACTAAAAATACAAAAAAATTAGCTGGGCATGGTGGCTAGTTAGTCGGGAGGCTGAGGCAGAATTGCTTGAACCCAGGAGGCAGAGGTTGCAGTGAGCTCAGCTTGCACCACTGCACTCCAGCCTGGGTGATAGAGCAAGAGTCCATCTCAAAAAAAAAAAAAAAAAAAAGCTTTAGCGCAATTAGGAACAGCATGTTGCATTTAGAAGTGATGGGCATCATCAGCTGAACAGCCATTTTCTATCCGCACACTCCTGGAGCTATGCTCGTGAGGACCCAGCCTCCGCAGAACATGCAGTTGTTTTTCAGAGCTGCTTCCTAGCATTGGAGGTGTTAACTGCAGGATTAAAGATGATGAGAAGAAAGAAATATTTTATATTTTTAAAACCCCAAAGTTATCAATTTTTATTATAAAAAACATATGTGCTTCGTCCTCTGTAGTAGAAGTGTTCCTGACTAGGTATATGTAAATCAGATTCTTTATAGATTGAGTCATATTTCTGATGCACCAGGGGAGCTGGCTATTTAAAGGGATCCTGCTGTGAATCTTTTTGTCAAGCCAAGAGGCTGTTTGCGATGCTAATTTTCACCCCTTAATTTGCCTGTTTTGTAGGTTCAGATTTTCATAAAATCTCCAAAATTCACATACCAAAGCAAGGCACACCTGTATCCTATATTTCAAGGGTATCTTTTTCATAAGAGCTCAAAGAGCTGTCAGGTGGATTATCTCATTTATCTTCCCAATTTTCTTCCAAAGAAGTTTGGGACAGTCATTATTATCCTCAAAAGTAGCTGTAACTGTCTCCCAAACGGCATTGCAGGGGGCCCCATGAAAGGAAAAGACATGCTTAGCTGAGAACTATTTATTTTCCAATTAACAATAGACTCTGTCCTGGGAGGGGCATTTTGAGAGTTTTTCTTTAGAGCCCAGAATGTTCTTTTCTGTTATTCTTTTTCACTACTGTCCAGATAGAGAAACTGAGGAACTGAGAAATTAAGGGCTTTCGGTGTTGTAAATGTTTAGTGAATGTCTCTATACACAAGACATGGTGTTGGAGTTGGGCGGGGACAATGTCAAGAGACAGAACAGGCCCTCACTTGGAGTTCACCACCTATAGGGAAGAAGGCCAGGTGGACAATACCAAGAACACAGCATTAGGGAACACAGATGCCTTCAGTTCACCCACAGTGTTCTCGCCCAAGGATTTTAGAGCTACCTCATTCAATTCTTACAGCATATAAGGTGAAGTTGGCTTTGATTTTACTTTTGATAGAACAAGGAAACTTAGAGATTAGTGATTTTCCAAAGGTGCATGACAGGTAAGTGAGAGAGTCAGTCTTATTCAAAAAGCATATGCTTCTCAAGTCACTATTATTGAACATAGGCACAAACAATGGGCTTTGTGAGTGTAGTAACAGGAACAGATTCTGACTTTCAGGATCAAAGAACCTGTCCCAGAGAGACACTGTTTGAGCTAGGTCTTGAATGGTGAGGAAGATTTCCATAGAGAACTGGGAGAACAGGGAGAAAGGTATGAAAGTACACATAAGTGACCTGGTTGGTCCAGGCTACCAGAGAGCTGTGGTGGTAAACAAGGCTGAAAGAAAAGTTAGGGACACAGCATAGAAGGTTTTGAATACGAACTTAAAGGAGCCACACCCCTTCCCACAGTGGATGGGAAGCCACTGAGACTTTCTGAGGGAAGAAGCAACACGAACATTCTCTCTGGAAGACAGAAACCTTCTTTCTGTCACCAGTGTGAAGAATGAGTTTGAGCCAGGAGATCGGATCTTAAAACTTAAAAGTTAGACAGCACTTTCTTCTCAAACAGAAAGAAAGCAACCTGGTGGACACTGAGGGAATGCCAGGTGTGAAAAGGTGCAGTCCAAACGGGAAGCTATGTTGCCTGGCTTCAGGATGAATTCTCTTTCCCTTACATTAAACAAGGTGGCTGGACCCTTGAAAGGAGGGCAGGTCGTGGCCAAGCCCACCTCTCGTGCTTCTTTCCTTCCTCTGCACCCAACAGTGCCAGGTGCAGAGGAGTAGGCCATGCTCTGTATTTCTCTTTGCATAGATCTTCACAGGTGCTAAGGACAGGGGTGTGCAGCCAAACCTCACGATTGCCTTTTAAGCGGACTCCATCCTTCAAGGTGTCTGTTGTAGGTCATCCTTGTTCTGTCCTAAGCCACACAAGCAGCTGAGCTCAGTGAGCACCTGTTAGATCCATAATCTCTGGGGGTATGAGAGCCAAATATCTTCATATTGAACCTTACCTCTTCTTCTAAGACGTAAGTTTATTAGACTCATCCAGATGCAGTTTCAGGGTCTTTGAGCTGCAAAACCAATGAAAGGTAAGATGGTAAAAGCTGGTGGGGCCTTAGGCAACAAGAAAGCCTGTTTCCTTTATCCATCCCACTCACCCACCAAAGTTTATGAATCTTTAGAGATCCATCCTTCAAAGCAACTATGTAAAGCCATGAAGGAGTAGACTTGGAATAAGGAATGTATTTTTCTTCAGTTTCTATTTTTTGGACTATGGCGTAATTCTTGCATTTGTTAAGATCTTGGGGCTCCTAGAAGAAAGATTTAAGTATAAAAGCCATTATAATAGCATTACTATTAGCAGTAGTGGGTTTGGCATGAAGCCTGGGCCACCCGGACTCCAGAGTCCTAAGTGACTAAATGGGAGGCTGAGTGTGACTCAGATGGATCTGATCTGTTAGCCAGGGAGGGGCTAGGAAATTTCCCTAAACACAAAAGGAATGTTGTGGTGAGGGACTGAGGAGGAGACAGGAAGAAGCAAGAACAGAGGGTAAAACCAAATTCAGCGTTCTCTGGAAAGCTCAGAGCAGGTGCCACTTATGAAGCAAGATTTCTGGGGTCAGGAAGCTCTCCTACTCACCTGCCACCCCTCCTGCCTGAGCATGCCTGGACTCCCATGAGGCAGAGGTTTTATTCCTTTGGCTTCAGGCCTTGTGTCTACTGTAAAACTTCAGTTCTGCCCTCCCACTCTGAAAAGGTTAGATTGGCTGGTCATGGATATCTCTGAACCCCGCTTTCCAGAAAGGCCCCTGGGCATGTGGAGGGAGAAAGCTGCAAACAGCATGCGACAGAGGGAAGTTAGGGGATGGCTGAGAGGGCTGCAGGGACACTGGGAGACAACCAGCTTTTGCTGGGTGCCCATGTTGCATCTGGGCCAAAGCTGCTCTATACAGCACTTAGGAGGAAGCATCAACTGCTTGGCACCTTTCACCTCCCCAGAACAGCTTGGGCAGCCTCCTGCCTGTGAAAAGGCAAGGTTCGCACATGGAGACCCTGCTAAAACCGGAGAGCCCTGGCAGAATTCACAAGACAGTCTGACGGAACCGCTGGGAACTGATGACTTGAACTTGGTCTGTACTCACTCCCCCAGCACATTGGAAAGTGGACTCAAGGTGATTTTCCCAACATTGAATTTGGGAATCCTGTTAGTCTTTAGACATCAACACCATCATGAATCACTAATTGCCATTTATTGACCTGGGAATGAATTTAGGGACTAAGAGGAAGCATTTCAAGAAAACAAAATGGCCTAAATTTGTCCCCCCAACTCCCAGTTCTCCTCCTTGGAGACCACACTGAGTTGCAGCCATAGCTGGAGCCCACATGGGTGACTGCCACAGCCCTAGGTCACGCTTTTCCTGTTGCCAAGCCCCGTGGGGCTGTGTGAAAGAGGTAGAAAAGACATATGGCAAGACTTTTTTTTTTAAAGATGGAATCTCACTCTGTCACCCAGGCTGGAGTGCAGTGGCATGATCTTGGCTCACAGTAGCCTCCACCTCCTGGGTTCAAGCGATTCTGCTGCCTCAGCCTCCCGAGTAGCTGGAATTACAGGCATGTGCCACCATGCCTGGCTAATTTTTGTATGTTTAGTATGACAAGACTTTCAAACAACCCCAACTACTACCTGTCACAGCTGTCAGAGCCTATGCTGAAGCTAGAGCTTCAGTTGTCTTATCTGTAAACTTGTGCTCTAGTCCAATGGTTCTTAACTTTAGCTTGGATCAGAACCACCTGGACAGCTTGTTAGAAAACATATTGCTAGGTCCTACTCAGAAGGCTGGGGCCTAAGAATTTGGCTTTCCACAAGTTCCTAGGGGATGCCGACACTATTGGTCCAGAGATGGGATTATAAACTAAGAACCACTGCAATCGTTTAATCTGTATTAGAGCCCTTGCTCACTTTGAGACAGGCACACAGCAGGAAGGCCATCCGGGTTTGACGGACTAGGAATCTTGGGGGCTGGGGAGCCCATCTTCCACCTACTAGCTTTGTCAGTTTCAACTGTAAAATGAGGATAATAGTATCTACTCTTCCATGTGAGAATCTAATGAGGATAAATGTAAAATGAAAGCGCCTTGTAAAGTATGAAGTTCTAAACAATTGTAAAGCATAATATGAGGATTATTGAAAAGTGAAAGCTCATGGTACAGAGAGAACCTGTAGTGCAGTGCCTGGAAAACAGTGGGGGCTCAATAAATATTAAATGTAAAAAGAAAAAACCATAAAATTAAAATTTCCCACTGACTCCATGCCAGAGATTTCAGTCTTTGTCATATATTAAGATAAGAAAAGGTAATAAAGTTATAACACATGAAGTTCGTATTCCAGTTGTGGGTGGCAAGGACCTCCTTCCTGGCTTCTGATCCAATTTATTATTCAAATCTCCACTACTTAATGTGGAACCACTGTGGATCTTGATAAGAGGAAAAGACTGGGCTCTGTTTCCACTTTGCTCTTGGCAGTACTCAGGCCTCCAGTATAACTTTCTTGGAAAATGAATAGGGCTGGCTCCCAGAGAGACTAATCTAATCTCATCTTGTCCACTCAGAAGATCCGTATCAAACATTACAGACTGTCTGACTGCAGGACCACAGCAGGCAGGGGCATCTAATTCCATCTGGATTTGGATCAGTGATTAAACGATCAAGTAGGGAGCCATTAGCATGGGAGAAATAGAAAAGCAAAATATAACTGGCCTACTTCTTAAACACTGTTGTCATATAAGGTGTTATTCAAAGAGCCCCCACATGAAACAAAGGCAGTGAAACAGAGTGAGCCTGCGAAAGAGAAGGGAGTTTAAAGTCCATAGCCTCCTTTAAAAACAGACATGAATGGATCAACATGCTGCATTTTCACTGTTTATGGGCGTGACAGTCTGATCAGATAACCATGCTATGCCAAGAGACCTAATTAGTAATCCTCTGGTGAATTTTAAATTACTTTTAAGGGGAAAAAATATGTCTCTGGTAACTCTTGATTGAATAAAATGTCACTAATTTCTGGTCAGCCATTTTCAGGAAGGCTCTGCCCACTTCAAACGGAATTACTGGTGAGTTCAGTTACCCAGAAAAGGTATATTTCAGCTAATCAATTTTGAGAGATGCTTAAGAACATTCAACAGTTTCCAATACTTAAGACTGACACCTCTACATTGTTTAACAGCACAACAATGTAGAGGTTTAAACAGCCCTCTTATCAAGAGGGCACCCAGAATCAATAAAATGGATACAAATGAAATGTTATTGCCACAAGCAGTTTAAATACATCTCTCAAGCTGCTACATGAAATACCCAGATTTAGGTCTAATTGGTTCACATTTGTGAAAGCAAAACAAAGTTCGGAAGCCAGATCACCTGGGGACTACAGGTCTACTCTTTGCCAGATTTTAATATTTAATTAGATACAGGTTAAAGCTTTGATACTTTAAGAAGGCACATGCTTAAAAAAATCACAAATTAGCAAGTTTAACTGACAGTTCTTTGATGTTAAGTTTCTACTAAGAGACTGAGTGATTTTAAATTGGAAAGAAAAGAGAACGGAGGGAGAGGGAGAAAGAAACGAATAAGCTGATTCTAGAATCCCAGAATAATCACTCTTGGATCTGCTGCTCAGGGAGAAATTTCTTAACATTCTTACAGTTCAAAATACTTATGTTGCCTGTTTCATGGACGGCGTATTTAGCAACAAAACCTGGACAGGGTCAGTTACTGCCCTTACAGCTCACTGTCTTCCTTTTCCAGCATCACTGACAGACAGGCTGAAGGCTCTAGACACCTAGTTGCCCACACCCTTGACCTAAAAGAAAATTAATCTAAATACGTTTTCTGTTTCCCTGTAAATGCTCTCAGTGCTAATGATGTGAAACATTTCTGGGCATGACTTTCATTTCTAAACTTCAGGTTTACAGAAGTAGAGGCAGAAGCTTAGAGTTGGTGTGTTTCATTAGTAGCCTTTGTCATCAAACTAGAGGACAGTAGAAAAGTTTCTAGGGGGTTCTTTCTAAACTATAACCCAATTCACAAAATCTGGAAGAGCAAAAGAGGCAAGGAAGCCAAACATCTGATAGGGAGATAGTGAATTCCTTCTCTGTGATTCTAGGTTCTTTGGGAAAACACTAGTCTGTTTTATAAGCTTTGACACAGGAAGTAATCATCATTGCCTAATTGAGGCAAAAGCAAGGGGTGCTGAAAATTTGCACAGATGCATTGTGCTACAACTCAAGTTACTACCTTCATTTCCTATTGATTATTTCCCATTTACTGATTATATCCCACCTGTGACCAAATGTTGGCGTTTCTGGCTCTGAGATCTGTCTGCCTCTCCCCAACCTTATCTCTACTTTTTTGGTAACTGCAGTCTTCTCAGAGGTTTTCATGTTCTCAGTTTTTAGCTTGAGAGCCTATTCTTTACACTGCTGCTATTTTTCAAAAACTCAGATACGACCACTTCATCTTCTGCTTAAAACCTCCATCACCCATCATAAAAAACCCCAAACTTCTTAGCTTGGGATTCAAAGCTCTGAAAAAAGCGCCTTTGGTAAAAGGAAGAAAAACACAAGTAAGCCTCAGGAAGGACACAGTTTCCTCTGCTCTAGTGAAGGGATTACCCCATAAATATTATTAGAGACAGGGGTCTTGCTCTGTTGCCCAGGCTGGTTTCAAACTCCTGGCCTCAATTGATCCTCCTGCCTCAGCCTCCCAAAGGGCTGGGATTATAGGCATGAGCCACCTTGCCTGGCCAACCCATAATAAAATGACTTGTTGGGTTGGCATATAATACTGATTCCACATGAACTCCACACAACCAGTTTATAATGAATTCTGAGAACACAACCCATTTCTGAGATTGAGACTAAATGCCTTGCTTCATTTGTATGTATTGTTTAAATGACTTTAGAATTGAAATAGAATTAAAAATTGCGTGTGAATGGCAATAATACCTGTCAGGATAAAACCTTATCCTTTTAGCCTATTAACCCATTAGGTGTCTAGAGAAATGAGAGAACAGATTTATCACAAAATGAAGCTATCATATAGAGGAATATGGAAATCCACATTTTAGAGGAAATTGGTACTAGATGTCTAGAACTTGATCATGTGGGATAGGCTGATGTGTATGCTATTGCCAGGTTAAAACTAAAAGACGAAGTGAAGTGCATTATAAGGTCCAGGAGGGGTCAGGAATCCTTAACAACAACAAAAAAGGGAAGTGGTTTATCAGTAAGGTAAGAACTATTTTTTGCATGCCGCTTTGTGTTTCCTCTTTACCCGTTTCTTCCCAAAAAATAGAGGCCATACTTTGTTTATTCATCTTTCTTATTCCTCATGCCTGGCACAAGTCAATGAATGAATGAGTGGATATATACTTCCCTTTTTCATTCATATCTATCATAAAGTTAGCACTTACTTTGTGATAGAAACACTGTGATAGAAACATACTAAGTTTTACACATCCATTACTTCATTTACTTCTCAAACTAACTGTTGATATTATTGTTATTCCTCCTTTTCAGATGAGGAAACTCAGTCTTAGGGGAGTTAATTTGTTCACAGTAACAAGTGGTGATGCTCTGAAGCCCATGTTCTAACTATTGTACGAAACTGCCCCTTTTTCAGGGCTAATCAGAGATCTCTCTGCACCATTTAATTGTACCTTTCAAAAGTCAATTTCAGTTGCTCAGCTACGAGAACATCCAGAAATCATATGGATAAGGTGAAGGGCTGTAGGGAAAGAAAGGAAGCAAGGAGAGAATGTTATGGGAATATGAGCGCTCGAATGAAACTGGAGATCTTAAGTTTTCAAGGTAAAAATGTAAAGTTATCCAAAGTTTTTTTAAAAAGGGTATGGTGACCTCACTAACTTGGTCATCTGGTTTTGAATAAACACAGGGCCAAAAGGTGAGAGGAAAAGAACAACTAGACCACTCTGAGAAATTATCTTTCCATGAATCTCCCATTGTTTTCAACCCCCCAAAAATGTAATCTTGGGACTCTTTCTTAGAGAATGAAACAGGTAAAAGGCAAAAACGAACAGAAAAATCATTTTACGTTTTTCCTGTTGTTTATCCTCATAAGTCATAAGTGCTATATATTATCTAGAAGTCCATTACAGGTTAAAGAGGCCCCTGAAATATCTTAACACTTTCTAATCTGTTTAGTCCCATGCTACTAGAAGAAACAGAGCAAACCACACAGGATAGTGACTTTATAAAATCTCTACTTGTTTGCTCAACTGGTTATTCCTGAAGTAGAAAGGGAGTAACCTTGCATTTTGAATCAGTTTTGTTATGATGCTGTTTGTTATTTTTTGTTTTGTTGCAACTTGCCACATCTATGCTCTGTAGTAACAAAGGAGAAAAAGAAAGTAAGGAAGCCAAGGTAAGGTAAGGGGTTGGGGACATTCCTTCAGACAAAGGGAACAGCTGGACAGAGATTTGGGACTAGCAATTTTGTACTTGTTACTACTGGAAGAAAATTCAGAAAGTTCAACTCCTGCTTTAAAAATAGCTGGTGATCATAAAAGTATATGCAGGTGTAGGCAACAATCTTTGCACACTAAGTTCATTTTTCAGATATCCTGAAATCCTGGAATTCTAAGATGATCACCTAATTAATATCTCTAAAGCAAGTATCCTCTTTGCTCACAGAGTATGGATAGCTTCCTTTCTGTTCAAGGATTGCAAATCATTTCACTCCCGGGATGCTGAGTTTTTTATGTGTGCTATTTAGCAGTCTTTACTGTTCAAATATACTAAGATATAAACTCAAGTCACTTCTGGAATAAGCAAGTCCTATCTTCTTTAGAACAGTCAGCATTTCCCCCCTTTAATCTGTAGAAATGAGTGACTGTATGTGGAAAGGGCAGCAAGAATCAGAACCAGGAGCATCTATGCTACAGGTACATAAATGAGGCAATATTAAGATAATCAGTAAAAAGTACAGTCATTTAAAAATATTTATAAAAACATCATTTATGAAGTGACAAAACTAGTATTTTGCAGGGTGAGAAGGGCACATCAGCTTGGTAACAATATTCCAGCATAGCATATAAATGCCATCAGTTATTAGTCTACCCTGGCCAGTACTTTGCATACATCATGCCCGACCTTTACAACAATTCTGTTATCTCCATTTACTGACATCACAGTGCTAAATGCACATCTCTCACACCCATGCTCTTTGTTCTGTCACTGCAAGTGCAAACCAAATACTGTTAAGAAAATTCATCACTGAACTGGCATTTTATCAACCCAATATCATATCATATAAATACAATCAATCAAGCATTGCTCAAAACAATGAGTCAGTGGCTAGAAATTGAAAATCAATCAAATTGAGACTTTCTTCTTTAAGAGAAAAAAATTTAGAAATGTGTGTTCTTAAAGAAACACTATGGACATGTCCAAACTGTGCCATAAATATTAGATTAAGTTACTTTCAAATATTTTTTATTCTAATAGCCCTTTCTCTATTTTTTGCTTCTAATTAAGTATATACTTTGTAAGTTTTGTATCTGAAATTTTATTGCCAGTAATGAAGTACAAAGCAGCAGAAGCATGTCAGTTCATATAAAATATTGTCACAAATAAGCCATAAAATCATTAGAAACCAATGATGATGCCTGCTTTTCTGATGGCAACACTGAGGGCTGATACTGAACACTGAGTCAGCTTGGAAAATGTCCATCAGTGTCAAGGCTACAAAAGAAAATATTAAAACAGGACACCAAACCATTTTCCCCCTTCCCACTAAGTGTTTATTTTATAGCTTTTGCATCAGGTAGTCAACTGAAACACTTCAACAACAGAAAGCTGGCAGAATGTTAAGGAAAAGGAGTGATTATCTCTCCAACAGATGTGACAAAATGGTTTCAAGTTGGAAACAGTACTGCATAAATGAATCAACTGAATGGGGTTGGGGAGGGCAGGAAAAGAGAAGAAAGAAAGTAGTGAGAATCTTCCAACAGGACTATGAGGGGAAAAAAAAGGCACTGTTGAGCTATCTGTGTATATATAAAATAAAAGCCAAAATACGCAATCCATGTTTCCCAAAATTACACCGAACACTGCTTCAGAGATGCTCACATACCTGACTCTGAATAGAAAGCTACAAAAACTGTCTAAAAAATGATACAGACAGCATCAATACATCTCAACACAGGCTTACCAGTAATACATTTTCAAGAGTTTATCACCATCAGGGTCCATCTTATAAACAGTAGTGCAAAGGCTACAAAGCTGCATGAAATTATAGGATAAATCTGACTAAATGATCACTCATTTTGATCTCTAAAATTCCTGCTCCAAGAAATCAGAAAGTAAGCTCCACTCCAGAGGAGCTGAATTGGCAGTGAATTTGAAACAGGGTTGCTTTTCTCCTCAGAAGGCTGCCAAAAGAGCAGTTTAGTTGGCATCATACAGCAACTTTGCATAGGATAAACGAATGCGAAAACCTAACAGCCACTTCCCTGCTTTCTCTGAAAGTAAACAATGTTAATTTATGAAGAGTCCAACTCAAATCATAAAGGAGACGCACCTGGGCCTCTTCAAGGCGAACTTCATAAAAGGTTAAAGGGTGCTTCTCATAATGACTCTAGGACCATAGGTGTGTTTGGGAATGACCAATGGGAAAATCCAGTTAGATGATTTACACAGATGCTCTCTATGTAGATTTGAATTTAAATTAAAATGCCAGCTATGCATTTGGGAACCAGCCTTTAGTTGAATTCTCCAGTGCTTTTAGAATTATCTGATTTTATTAAAAAAGAGAGAATCATTGTCCACAAACTATTTTCTTTCTAACTATGCAAATACAGTAAGCAAATCATCTGCAATATCAAAATACTGTTTGTAAATCACTGATCGCACCAACAATTTTAGGAATTTCCAATAGGACATATATTGAGAAAAAGGAACAGGCTTCAAATTATAGGCATTAACCAAATTTTAAGATTAGAAATAAAATTATAAAAATCAGTAAGTTTAAATTGTCTAATTTTCAACAGTTTAAATCCAATCATCAGGAATTCAGAAGCACCCAATATGTTTGAAGTTGCACAAATGCATATGGATGATAGAAAAGTAATCCTCATGCAGTACCTTAAGTGTTGCTATCAGATATATTTAAGTGCTACTTTACAGATTAAAGCTGGGTAAAATCAAAATATATTTTACTTCCCATTGTATTTTAAAACAATCACAATAATTTATCAACAGTTGCCATTTCACAGCAATTAGAAAACAGGAGTTGATACAAGTTGAACAGAAAGGCATCTTTTCCTCTTTTAGGAAATAAACATATATATTTTTTTCACATACACACATAGCATTATCTTTAAAATTCCAAGTGGTTAATTTACTTTTATATTATAAAAAAATTATCTCCCTATGGTCAAAATACTGAAAAAGCGCAAAGGCTGAAAAAAGAAAACCACATTTGCCACGTTAAAAAAATACATTATTATCTCAGTGGTTCTATTTATTTAATTGATTATAAAGTATTATGACTCCTAGTACTGTGCTGGACCTGATGGAATTAAATTCACCCCTTTCTCAGTCTCCAGAAAGGATACTCCTAACCCACCCTAAAATATGATAAAATAAATGCCCCTATTCTGAACTGTTGAACTGGGAAAGAAAACATGCCCACCTGGAAACAATATAATCATAAAAGTTTATGAATCTGTGGGAGAGACTACATGAATCAGAAAGCAATTCTTTGGATATAAGTTAGGAGCTTTTAGAAGTATATAAACTCTTTTAGGCCTCTAGAGTACAGATACAAAGATGATTTCTCCATATGTAAGTAATGATTTAGCCAGTGCAATGGTTGGTAGCCCATGGTCTGTATCTGGCATGTCATCTCTTTTTGTAAATAAAGTTTTATTGGAACATAACCGTGCTCATTTGTTTACATACTGTCTATGGCTGCTATTGCAGTACACCGGCAGGGTTGACTACCTGTGACAGAGACCCTATGGCCTGCAAAGCCTAAAATATTTACTCTCTGGCTCTTCCACAGAAAAAGTTTACTGACATCCTGATCTAGTTCACCAAGTACTGCTCTAGTTACCTAAGAGAGTTAATGCACCTCAAGAAGATTTGAGTATGTGGTGCAAGAATAACTTACACACTGGGGTTTGTTCATTAGCAAGTAATGTCAAATCCCACCTTGAAGTGGTGCTTTACTTTTGGGCAAGGAAATAATTTACATACATTTTCAGGAAATACCTATAAAAGTCAATTTGAAAAAAGAAAGAAAAAAGCCAAATTTAAAAAGCCTGGCTATGTTCTTAAAATTTTTATATCATTGTGAGGAAAGGATGCTAAGATGATTCTGTCATTCTTTTAGTTTTTCTTTAGTTTTTTTAAATAAATGTTTTCTCATAAGAAGTGTTCCCTCATGCCGTCCTACACAATTAATAACTTTTAAGGCAATCTACCTAAAATGCTTACAGTCTGGTGAAGCCTTGTTCAGAAATATTTACTTAAACCGTAGGTATAAAACAGCTACCATTTCTGAATAGTAATGTTAAATAAAAATAGAAACATCTTTCAAATTTGAAGAGCAAAGTTTCCCAGACCCTAGTCAGCTAACAAAGCCTATTTCTAACAGGGAAATTCCTGAACTTAAGCAGCTGTTCATGAAGCTTTAAGAGTTCACAGGTGTTTCATATTTCAAGAGTTGTTGAAACATGGAAGATAAAACACTGAGAAGATATTTATCAAACACAAATTTATATCAAGATTAACTTTTCAACCAGCTTACAAGCAGACTTTTCCCTTTCTTTGTTAAAAAATGAATGGTATGAAACTATATGTTAAAGATGTTTCTATAGTAACACCTTACATTTATATAGCGCTTTACAATTTTCAAAGTGCTTTCACATGCCATCTCATTTAATCCTCACAACAGCCCTGTGAGGTAGGTACAGCAGGTATTATTATCCTCATTTCAAGATGAGGAAATTGAGGCAAAGAGAGGTTAAGTGACTTGCCCAAGATCACACAGCTGGTAAGTGGTAGAGCTAGAACCTGAAATCGTTTTTTGACTCCTTGTCCAGTACTCTTTCCACGGTAATTACTGCCTCAAGTTATGAATAATGAACTGTGTATCAAAACTGAAAGCTTATTGAAGTTCATTTCAGTGATGTCTTAACAGTAAAGTTAAATGAGAAATATAAGAACAGTAGGTCTGATGGTTTTACTTGACATAAAATTGGTGCAAAACCACTTTTGTCTAATTACTTGTAATCTTTTGGTCCAAATACATAAAATATGCAATATTTACAGCATTTTCCTTTTTTGTAAATGCAATGCTTTAAAACACATTATAAAGCACCTTAGTAAAAATAGTCTACAGGTAAAAGTACAGAAGAAGTAGGAAAATCCTACCCATACCACAGCTCACTAACGGAGTCATAATACGGAGTCACCAATATCTCAGTTTACAGCTTTACAAATAACCCGTGGAGAAACAAATACTAAACTTACTTTTTTGATATTAATGTGTGGAAATCTTAACTAAAACTTCAGACAATCTTAGTATTCTCTGAAGTATCTTCTCAATATTAGCTATTGAGGAGACAGGAATGAGAAATACTGCTTTGACCCTTTATCTTTTTACCATATTAGTCATGATTTAAATTGATTTTTAACACTAATCATCATTTAAAAAATTAAAACCACCTACATAAATATGGCCAAATTCAACTACAGCAGAAACATTTCTTAGCAAATATGATTAAACATTCCAATAAATTTCATGAGACATGACTCACAAAAACAAAGTACATACTGCCAAGCAGTTATTAACACTATTCAGTAGAGAAGTATAACCCAAACCCTCAGTGAAGGCAGAAGAGGCAAATGGACTCATCTTCATTCATGGTTAGTTGAAAAAATGGTTTATCAAAAACAACAGTATCAGAACCTTTTCTGAAATTGTATTTAGCCTTTTGATTAGACCTGCCATGAGTTCATTTTAGGTGATGTATATATTCCCCCAGGCAGGAGGTTATAACTTTCACTGAAGTTTAGCCAGGAAAAATAAAAATGCCTGAAACTTAGAACACTGACATACCAGCCAGTATCTACTTCCTTGACGTTACTTTTTCCTAATTTGGCTCGATACAAATTGTCATATACACCTACTGTCAGCAATCCGGACTGTGGAGCTGAGAAGAAAGGTGAAGACAGGGTCAAATTTTAGTTCAAGAATCCAATAGTCACACCTTATACTCAGTTCGACTTCGGGTAAATCTTTTCATAGAAAAAGTTTTGTGCGAGGATGTAGAGGTCTCCATCTTTTTCTCGAACAGCATGGGCTCTGATGAATTGGAACTGCTCTAGTGCAAATTCATAGAACTCATTCTCCATTTTCCAAATATCAGATTGCTGTAGTTTTGCAATGGTTTGTTTAGTGGGGAGTTTCTTCTCTGTGGTTTTCCTAAGATGAGATTTCTTTCCTACTTACAAAGGGGAAAACAAAAAAAGGAAAGGTAAATAATTCTTGGAGAACACACAAAAGATCAATTCCTCCTTATTTGCAGAGGTGCTTAAGTTAATATGACACGCTGAAGAACAGGTAACAAACTGTCTTATATAATTAAGGTAAAAATGGAGCTTTGATCATACTAGAGCCATGATTTAGTCCTTTAGAATGTAAATCCTCAACCTATTAAAGACTTAATGAAACGTCAAATAGCAAATGTAAGGATTGGCACACAGTAAAGTGTAGGCTGTCACCTCACACACTATATCGTCAAGTGCTTGTTTCTCTGAGACTAGTTGATTTTTGACAAAATATCTATTGCCAAACTGAATTCTACTTTCTCATAACCTGTATTCTCTAAAGTTATGTGTTAGAAGCTTGGGCATATGCATACTCAAGGAAAAGAGTTCCTATGACTGCATCTTATCAAACAGCAAAAACAAACAAACAAACAAACACAATTAGCTTATCACTTTCAGATATGTAATACAGCTCAGGATGCTAAAGCATGGCTTAGGCATACTATAATAGATGTTGCACATGATGACTGTATCAGTGTGATTCAGTTGCACTATCCCACTTCTACTTCAAACTGGTGGTAGGCAGGACCAAATCACAGGCCTAATGTTTGACATCTGGCATTACTGAATACTATACATTTCTAAGGCTGGTTCTGTAGTTCATATCATTCCACTATTTCAACAGTGCCTTCTAATTTTCACCTAATTCACAGTTATTCAATTGAAAATACTGAGCAGAAACAGACAAGATACCTCCCTTTCTAGAGCGATCTGTTGTGTTTCACTGAAGAAACTTCAAGTCATATATATTTTACAAGTTGCAAATAAAAAAAGAAACCAAAAAAAGCTTTAAAAATAAACCCTTCCTTTATATACCTGTGCGATAGAGTTCAGTAGCACCCCTGAAAAACCGGGGCAATGCTGCCTCCAATAACATGATAAAATCTTCAAGCTCTTCAGTAACTCCCACCAGAAAATATTCATTAATTAGGTTATACTTGGCTTGATCCATAGCCCACCTGCTTCCCACATTCCTGAAACCAAAGAAAAGGAATTAAAAGCCTGCTTGTGAAATCTGCTGAGTATTTTTGGTGCCTTTGACACCATATATTACAGAGAAAATAAACACATGTATATCCAAAGCCTCAATGCCCTTTTATTACATCCTGTGGGAGGCACACCTGTTTCTAATTTCCTTTGCTTCCATCTCGTTTCTGCTCAACTATGCAGTGCTAATTCAGAGTTTGCCAGAGGACTCTTAACCTGAAGAATTTAGTTTAAGGGCACTTTAAAAATGTATATAGATATAAAACATATATCCCTACCATATGATTTAGTGTGTATTTAACTTTTTTAAACTACTCTAAATTCTGTTCATTTAAGAGCTCTCTATTAAGGTGTAAATAATTTGTTTACTGCTTATTTTGTGAGTTCAGAGTTTTTGTGAGCTATTTTCTGAAATTTCTGAGGAACAGAAAATTGATAAGAAATCATTCCGCTAAGAATCTTTTATTTTTATTTTCATTTACATTGTTAGCTAATGCTATTAACACAAATTTGGCCAAAATAAACTGTATTTTAGGGTTCTTTTTAGCATGAATATTCCTTAATCCAAACTCTAGTTCTGCCTTTAAGTGGTAGTATGATCTTGAGCTGGTGGCTTTACCTTTCTCAATTTTGTTTTCCCCAACTATTTTTAAAAAGGGGGAGGGAAGATGTGATTAATTGGTTTCTAAGGACCCTCCCAGTTCTGTTGGTCTATGAAACACACTAAAGAAATTCAATTAACATCTCCTCAAAAAATGCCCAATAGAGCAATAGTCTTTATTGTTCTAAGACAGGAATTGGCAAACTTTTTCTATTAAAAAGCCAGAGGATAAATATTTTAGGTTTTGCAAACTACATAGTGATATGGTTTGGATATTTGTTCCCTCTAACTCTCATTCTGAAATGTGATTCTCAGTGTGGGAGGTTGGGCCTGGTGAGAGGTAAGTGGATCATGGGAGTGGGTCCCTTGTAAATGGTTTAGCACCATTCCCTTGGAGATAGCTGAGTTCTTGACTCAGTTAGTTCATGAGGTATCTATTTATTTAAAAGACTGGGACCTCTCCTTTCATTCTCTTGCTCCCATTCCTGCCATGTGATATGCCTGCTCCCACTTCACCTTCTGCCATGACTGTAAGTTTCCTGAGGCCTGCATCAGAAGCCAAATGGATGTTGATGCCATGCTTATACAGCCTGCAGAACCATCAGCCAAGGTGTACCTTCCTCAGGTATTCCTTCATAGTAATGTAAGAATGGCCTAATAGAGGAAATTGTTACTAGGGAGTGGGGTATTGCTATAAAGATAGCTGAAAATGGAAAAGTGGCTTTGGAACTGGGTAATGGGCAGAGGTTGGAAGAGTTGGAGGACTCAGAAGAGGGAAACTTTGAAATTTCTTAGAGACAAGTTTAATGATTGTGACAAAAATGCTGACAGAAATATGGACAGTAAAGTCCAGGCTGATGAGGTCTCAGAGGGAAATGAAGTTATTGGGAACTGGAGTAAAGGTTGTTCCTGTTATACCTTAGCAAAGAACTTGGCTGAATTCCAACTCATGAGAGCAGCCAAGTGGGCTGTACCCTACAAAACCATGGGCGAGGGCTGCTCAAGGCCTTGGGAGCCCACGCCCTGCACCAGGATGCAGGAGATGAAGTCAAAGATTATGTTGGAGTTTTAAGATTTAATGACTGCCCTGCTGGATTTCAGACTTGTGTGGGGCCTACTGCACCTTTCTTTTGGCCAATCTCTCCCTTTTGGAATGGGAATATTTATCCAATGCCTACCACCATTGTATCTTCAGAATAAATAACTTTTTTTTTTTTTTAAACTCACAGGCTTACAGGCTTATGGGTTGAAGCAACTCATTTCCAGATGACATTTTGGACTTGGGACTTTTGAGTTAATGCTGGAATAAGACTTTGGGACTAATGCGAAGGGATAAATGTATTTTGAAATATGAGAAGACATAAGATTTGGTGAGCTAGAGGCAGAATATGGTTTGGATGTTTGTTCCCTCCAAATCTCATGTTGAAACGTGATTCCCAATGCTGGAGGTAGGGCCTGGTAGGATTAGATCCCTGATTGGATCATGGGAGCAGATCTGTCATGAATGGTTTAGTGCCAACCCCTTGGTGATAACTAAGTTCTCGCTCAGTTCACACAAGATCTGGTTGTTTGAAAGTCTGGGAACCACACCCCCAATCTGCTCCTACTGCCCACTCTCTTGCTCCCACCATGTGATATGCCTGCTCCTGCTTTACCTTCTGCCATGATTATAAGCTTCCTGAGGCCCTTGGTGGTGCCATGCTTATACATCCTGGAGAACAGTGAGCAAATTAAACCTCTTTTCTTCATAAATTACCCAGACTCCAGTAGTCCTTTATAGTAATGTAAGCACAGCTAATACACAGGGTTTAGGTTACAATTACGCAACTCTGCTGTTGATGTGTGAAAATGGCCACAAGCAATAAGTAAAAAATGTATGTGGTTGTGTTCCAATAAAACTTTATAGAACAGGTGATGCAGCTGGGCACGGTGACTCACGCCTGTAATTCCAGCACTTTGGTAGGCCGAGGCAGGTGGATCACTTGAGGTCAGGAGTTTGAGACCAGCCTGGCCAGCATGGTGAAAGCCTATCTCTACTAAAAATACAAAAATTAGCCAGGTGTGGTGGCGGGCACCCACAGTCCCAGCTGCTCGGGAGGCTGAGGCAGGAGGATAGTTTGAATCCAGGAGGCCAGAGGTTGCAGTGAGCCGAGATAGCGCCCCTGCACTCCAGCCTAGCCAATAGAGCAAGACTCTGTCTCAAAAAATACAAAATAAAACAGGTGATGGGTCAAATTGGGTCTGCAGGTTACAACCCATAGTTTGCCAATCCCTGTTCTAAAGAAATGAATAAAAATTGAGAAGGCACTCTTTACAGGCTTCCAATTCTTGTACTATTATGAGGCTTTGTTGCAATCTATTGAGTAGGACCTTAAACTCCACAGCAATTTGATGATAAACCTCAAATAATGAAGAAATTCCTTGTATTTCTCAATATGGTTTAAGGAAGAAACTTTGACTATGTTCCTTCTTTCTCCTATTTTTCCTATTAAAATGATTGAATGGAACAAATAAATATGTAAAAATATTTTTAAAAACGAAAACAGCACATTCTGAGGAAATAAATTTTTTTATTAAAGTATCATTATTTTCCACTTGGTATTTACTAGCAAACTAAACCACAACCATAACTTTGGCTTCTCTTAAAGTCAAAATCAGTTTAACAGGAAAACCAGGTGAATTTTAACCCACTAAGCCTCTTCTTAATTTAACACGAATAGCTAAAACAGTAAGCTTGGAACAAAATTAGATTTATGATGCCTCTGGTCTCTAATTAAGAGCTTCACTGGAATACAGCAAAACATAACACCAAAAACAAGAAATATTAAAAGCCAGCATCTGAGAAAACAATGCGAGGATATTAGGATATTACTCTACATGAGGAATCTTTTAAATGCATTTAAAAGTTACTGCAAAAGTAGATATTACTCAATAACACGTTATTTTGAGTCTAGTCTTTGACCGATTTCCCTAAATCTAGCCCTTGTGAAATGAAACACAGATTATAGAGATAATAAGGACGATAATCAAATTTGAGTCAACTTTATCTCCCTACCAGCATTCGGAGCTATGGCCACAGAAGAATGGGATTTGAAGCCAGAGCTTCTCTGGAGCACAGTCTGAGCCACCCTCTGCTACACATTCATCAAAGGTCTAGAACAAAGACAAAGCAGCACAGGTAAGCCACAAATCCAAGTCTCACCTATCAAATATCTAATGTGGTAAATTATTAAATAAATGAATGAGAGTAGGTGGGATGAGACACTCTTATTTTCTTTGGAGTCATATAAATTAATCACATACTACCTTGTAACAGGCAGCTCTGAGGATATGGTTTAGAATCTTAGGATAGGTTGATCTGTCTGTCTGTCTATACCTTTATCTATATAATTTGCTTCATGTGCTTTTTAAATGTGTTATGTATTATGTTCTGTCTTTCCAACTACAGTGAAAACTTCCTGAAGGGATCATGCAGTAGCATTTGTGTCTTCTAGAGCATATAGAATAGTGCTATATAAACCACTTGGACTTGTAAATGACTGCTGAAAAGACTGCACTTTGTGGATTTACAGGGATATTAAAGGCATAGCTGTAATGGAGATGAAGGCAGAGGAAATAAAATATTTTCATGAGGCATTTGACTTTATTTCTGAAATTTTTTAGATGGTCTGACTTAGATTTGCTAGCCTAGGCCATTTTCTAAAAAGTAGTTTTATTATTTGTGCCAAATTTTGTAGCTCATAAAAAGAAATGAGAAACAAAAACTTTATATATATCAACCATATCCCAAACTATGGCTATTCAAATTTGAGTATTTGGTGATATTTTCTCAAAATGAATAAATTGTGCCTGTCACTTGAAAGAACATCTGACAGTGTTGATACCTCAGGGGTTCTCAGATGGGAGCTATTCTAACCCTCAGGTGATATTTGGCAATGTTTGAAGACAATTTTGGTTCTCACAGCTGAGGTGTGGGGAATGCGACCAGGCAGAAGTAAGAGATGCTGGTAAACACCCCACAATGTATAGGAAGCCCCTCACAACAAAGAATAATCTGGTCGAAAACAACAGTGTTGAGGTTGAGAAATCCTGTGATAGGCCAATGATAAAAATTAAGCTTTCAAGCAAAAAAAAATTTTTATAAAACTTTTATCTGCCACCGTAAGCTTGACAGTCTCCCAATTATTAAAGACTTTTCTGATGAAATCAGTGGTGATATTAATAAATGAGAGTTTTTAACACTGTATAACAAAATATGTTCCATTTGAAAGGTCTGCATAACTCAGTGAACCTGCATGTTCCAAATGACCCATGTATGATGTTTCAAAATTATGCTTGGTTAAAAGACTCATTCAAAGTGTAAAACATATTAACAGATTTTAAAGTAGCAAAGTATAAAAAGTTCACTACTATGGTTTCAGATTCTACATCGCAACTAACTTTTGAAACTACCACTTGTCAAGTTTTAATGTAGTATTAGAGAATAGCCACAATTTTTTGAAAAGTCTATTAAAATCCTCCCTTTTTCAATTGCCTATCTGTGTAAAGCTGGATTTCCTCTATATAATTCAACCAAAAGAACATTTTGAACAAACTGAATTCAGGAGCAGATATGAAAATCAGCTGTCTAGCTTCTCAAGGTTCAAAGCAAAACGAAACAAAAAAGAAAAAGAAAAAAAATTGGTTGTCTATAGTAGGCCAGATGCTAAAACGATTTGCAGAAATGTAAACTGATGCCACTCTTTTCATTTTTTTTGTCGAGGGAGAGTTACTTTCACAAAAATACAATTTATGTTAACATAAGATGGCTTTACTACTGTTAAAACATAATACTTTAAAATTTTTTTCAGTAAATGGCAGAAAAAATTTTTTCAGTAAATTTACTGATATTGGTAAATATCAATAGATATAACCTAAAACAAAGCAAAAGCTATAAACAAAAGCTCTTTAGGGAATCCTTAATTTTTAAGAGTATAAAAGCAGTTCTTATATCAAAAAGTTTGAGAACTACTGATTTAACTGATATTCAATGCTCATCTTTGGATTACTTAATATCCCTATTTTCCAGGTATTGGGCAGAGATTAAATTAAGTAAAACTCTAGTTTTAAAATGTGCAAATTTGAAATCTCCCAACTCAAAAGTCTTTTGTTCTTTACAAGATCAAGTGAAAGCTATTCTAGGTGCACAAACTGTGTTTGAAGCATAACCATAAAGCAGTTCAGATTACTGGAATATTTCAGTTTAAAACACAATAGATGCCATAAGTGCTGAACTGAATACTGTTAAATACATCTCAGAGTATCACTTGAGGTGCAAATAATCTTCAATTTTATAGAAAGAAAGCTATCTAAACTTTTTTTGAGAATAAGTGCCTTTGCAAGGTATTTCCAACATAATCATGGCCACCCTTTAATTCCCATTACCTTTATTTTTTTATTTTTATTTTTTTTTGGAGACGGAGTCTTGCTCTGTCGCTAGGCTGGAGTGCAGTGGCACAATCTCAGCTCACTGCAACCTCCACCTCCTGGGTTCAAGCGATTCTTCTGCCTCAGCCTCCCGAGTAGCTGGGACCACATGCATGTGCCACCATGCCCGGCTGTTTTTTGTATTTTTAGTAGAGACGGGGTTTCACCATGTTGGCCAGAATGGTCTCGATCTCTTGACTCGTGATCTGCCCACCTTGGCCTAAAGTGCTGGGATTACAGGCCTGAGCCACTGGGCCCGGCCAATCCCCATTATCTTTCTAAAACCCTTCCAGCTTTAGAAATGTTATATGCATGCAGTCTTACCAACTTTACAGGTATGAGTTTAATGAAAATTCTTGCCAGTTAAAGATGTGAAGGAGTTATTGGCAATAAACACCACTTTACTCATTAGGGTTACCAACATGTATGTCAGGAGAAACAAGCCAAATTACCAGAAATGTCTAATTACTAATATGTTTCAAGACTGAAAAGGTACATTCTATCGTAAAACAAAGTAATCTCTTATTTTTATAAATCAATTATTTATAGATAGCCCTGTCATCATAAGAGGTAAGACAATGCAATAGTATTTTGCTGATGTTACCAACACTATAATTAAATAAACAGGCATAATAGTGTATTTTATAATGACATTAAACAATAACAACAACAAAAACCCAGGCCTTATTATAGTCAGGGTGAAGAACAGTTAAAGCTCCAGGATGGCCTATCTACCTAAAACTTACAAGAAGATGGTGTTAAAATGTCTGCCTGAATTTTTTTGTGAATATTGAATATGCAACTGTGGAACACATTTCACAGAAAAATGTCGAGTGACATGTTGCATTTCTCCTCTCCTCTTTTTTTTTTTTTTGGTGGGGGGACATAGTCTCACTCTGTTGCCTAGGCTGGAGTGCTGTTGCGGACCTCAGCTTATCGCAACCTCTGCCCCCTGGGTTCTGGGTTCAAGCGATTCTCCTCCCTCAGCCTCCTGAGTAGCTGGGATTACAGGCACCTGCCACTGCAACTGACTAATTTTTGTATTTTTAGTAGAGACGGGGTTTCACCATCTTGGCCAGGCTTGTCTTGAACTCCTGACCTTGTGATCCACCTGCCTCAGCCTCGCAAAGTGCTGGGATTACAGCCATAAGCCACTGCACCCGGCCTCTTCTCTCGTTTTCAAAGGATGGAAGAGAAGTTAAGACTATGGGCTCTGGAAGTAGAGTGCTTGGTTTTAAATACCAGCTCTACCATTTACTAGCTCAATGACACTGTACAAAATACTTAGCCCTTTCTGTGCCTTACAGTTTCCTTTTCTGTAAAATGAGGATAGTAACAGCAACCACCCCATAGAATTGTTGTGCAAGCTACCTGAAAAAATACATATAAAATAACTTAAAACACTGCTCGGTACATGATAAACAGTAAATGTGAGCCATTATTACTGTTAATTATTATTTATTATTACCCAATCCCCTCAACTACACGGGACAGAAACCACAAAATCATGCTATCCAGGACTGATAATAACAAATGATGGAAATAGAGACCTACATGACTGCAATCTTTTCCTTTTTTCCAACACTAATAGTACTTTAGTCAAAAGAGGGAGATAGATAATATTTACTGAGTCAATAGTATAAACAGGGCTAAAATTTTTTTAAAAAAGAAAGTGCACAAGTGAATTTAGAAATAAATATTGATAAATTCTAAAGTAGTAAGTCATAAGAGTTGTATTAATAGAATTTATAAAATTTTACAGAATGTCCATAATAAACATTTCTAGAAGAAAACAGATTTGGTTAGTTATCTGCGTTTGGATCAGTAACCTTCTGCCTACAGCTTTGAGGCTGAAGAAACAGCAATTTCTAGAAATCATTAAAAAGGAAAACAAAACAAAAAAACCACTGCCCCGTCATGTGACACAGAGAGTATATCTAACTTTGAAAAAAATATTGTTGGATGTTAATTATCATAACATACCAAGTATCTGGCATCACTACTGTGTGATACTTTAGGTTTAAAATGTACAGAATTCACAAATTCAACCATTTGTTAAGCACTTACAGGTAACCTAGGTATGTTGCTAAATATTGAGGAAACAAAGATGAATTAAATATATGCTTCAGGAAATTCACTGAATTTTGGAGAAGACAACATGTAAACTGATAATCCAAATACCACAAAATAAATGCTTAAAAGAAAGAGATTTGAATGAAGTGCCCTGGGAGCTCTGAAAGAGATATGACTAACTGCCTGGAGGCATCAAAAAAGACTTTATGGAAGAGGTCATGTTTGAGCTAGATCTTAAAGGTGGATAAAGAGTTTTCCAGAGTAAAGGAAAAGGCATTCTTAATATAGGGAATAATACATGTGTAATGCATTAGTAACTTAGTAAGTTTAGAGGATGCTGACATTTCAAGTGGCTAAAGCACTGGGCACCTAAAGGAAAATCAGACAGGAGAGCTAAGTCTGAGATCATGTCCAGTTGTGTCTCCTGCACGTTAGATAATCTGTAACCAGTGAGGTCCCAGTAAAAGTCTTCCACCAGAAAAGTGACAAATCAGTTTGACTTATTAGAAAAATAACTCTGGTGATACTCTAGAGAATGCAATGAAATGAAAGACAACCCGCATGTGAACCGGTTAAGAACTTAGTCATTATTCTTTTCTTGCCAGAAAAGAACGAAAATAGCCGCTTCAGCAAAACAGTGTCCTTAAACTGATGATCACAAATATAAATTGCCATCATCAAGACTAAGAGAATCAAAAAAATACAAAAATATATCATATTAGTGAATAATTACAATAACTGGACAGAAAATTGTTAACAGAACCATAATAAAACAAGATTCCACCCTGGAAAAGAAACATTTTTAAAAATCACCAAAAATATGTATCTTACAATATACCAACTATATATAGTCTTCATTTTGCTTCTTTATATTTTGGGTTGTTTTCAAAATTTCCACAATAAGCAAGTAATAAATTTATAATTAACACAAATTTTAAAAGCACATTGCTCACTGCATTTCATAAACAATTATCTTTATAAAAATCTTAAAACTAAAAAATTACCTTTTTGTCTCCTTGTTTTCGTCTCCGTAAGCCTGGTCTATAATCATCTCCAAATCTCAGAAAGTAATAATAAGACACTAGCCTCTCAATAGGATCTCTTATGACATTAATGTAAATTGGTTTCTTCTTCACACCAAATCTGAAATAAAACAAAATTTCAAAGGTGAGATAAACATTTTCAATCTGTTTAGGAGTGCCCTGGAATTATATGTATAAGTCTGAGGTACTGGTCCTATAAGGAAAGGAGTACATGAATTAATTTAAATTATTTGTATATGTGGAAACTGGGAACTATTTCATGATTACTGATTATTCCTGTCACAATAAACAAGAAATATTAATTAAAAAATTATTTCTGGGCCGGGTACAGTGGCTCATGCTTGTAATTTTAGCACTTTGGGAGGCCAAGGTGGGCAGATCACAGGGTCAGGAGTTCAAGACCAGCCTGACCAACATGGTGAAATCCTGTCTCTAGTAAAAATAAAAAAAAATACAAAAATTAGCTGGGTGTGGTGATGGGACGCCTATAATCCCAGCTATTCAGGTGGCTGAGGCAGAAGAATCACTTGAATCCAGGAAGCAGAGGTTGCAGTGAGCTGAGCACACCACTGCACTCTAGTCTGGGTGACAGAGTGAAACTCCATCTCAAAAAGCAAATAAATAAATATGTCTGAAGATAAAGGAGATAAAAATGAATGAAAAATAATTTTAAACTTTACCAGCAAGAATTAAATAAAAGGCCGGGCATGGTGGCTCACACCTGTAATCCCAGCACTTTGGGAGGCTGAGGTGGATAGATCACGAGGTCAGAAGACAGAGACCAGCCTGGCCAACACAGTGAAATCCCATCGTTACTAAAAATACAAAAATTAGCTGGGCGTGGTGACACGCGTCTGTAATCCTGGGAGGCTGAGGCAGGAGAATCGCTTGAACCCGGGAGGCAGAGGTTGCAGTGAGCCAAGATTGCGCCATTGCACTCCAGCCTGGCGACAGAGCGAGACTCTTGTCTCAAAAAAAAAAAAAAAAAAGTTACATAAAACATTTTAATTCTGTGCCTTCATTATACTTTAGGTCCAAGTAGACAATCCCTTCTCAAATTATAACCACATATTACTATGAAAGAATTTAATATTCATAATTTTTAAATGAACTTATTTTAAAAATTGCATTATATATATTCCTGAATAAATCATCTGGTGCTACAGAAAGTTTCAAATCAACATGAACTATGTAGGAATAATTTCTCACTTCTGGCTCATCAAACTAGCCAGATCTGATAGTGTTTTTTAGAACTCTATCAAAGGATACAGTATTAATATGTGAACAAAAGTGTGACCATGTCAATCTACCTTCCGTTGCTGTTTTTAAAGACAAGGTAGAAGTGAAAGACACTAGGTTTTCAGCATTATTTCCTTAGGGAATGATAAAGAGTTGATGAAATACTGAAGATTTTTACTTTAGCAACCCTTGCATACCCTAGAATTGTACAACTAGCTCCCTATTTTAATATACTCCCTTGTCCCAGTCTTAAAATGTTACAGCTATCTTGATTCTTCCTTTTCCATTATTCTTCATTTAATACAATTGATTCTTTTGTAAGCTTTCTCATAGATGTGACCTGTCTTCATCTTTTTTTCTCTTTACCACTTCTCTTTTTCTCAGCCTCTTGCTTAGATTACTGCAATAATACAGTTTTTTGCATCCAGTTTCTCTCCCTTTCAATTATCTTCCATACCAATTCTCAAAGGATGTTTCGAAACATTTGTTAAATCACTCTTCTTAGGAATCTGAAATAAATCTACTGATTAGGTGATACAAAACCAAAACTCCTCTGCTGGTTGTCTTAAGGTTCTTTTATGTCTTAGGTACCACCTTTCTGATCTTTTTCTTTAACTCTCCTCAAACAAGAAACCATTTATCTGTTACAGTTAGGTTGGCCTCTTTTATCTCCTCCCGTATCAATACTGATTCTATTTCTCTTTACATACCTTTGCTTATTCTTACTTGAGTGCCATTCTCATTTTTGTTTTCGTTTTTTACATTAATTCCTTCAAAAATACTTTTTGTATGTACCTAATATTACCAGATATAATACTATTCTGGGTACTAGGGATACAGCAATGAAAAAAAAAAAAAAAAGACTGAATTCGTTGACCTTCTAGAGTTTCTACTTGGGACAGACAGGCAATAAACAAAAAAGTATATATAACAGATGGTAAAAAGTACAAGGGAGAAAAATAATTCAGTGAAGGGGAATAAGGAGTGCTAAGGAAGTGAGGGTGAATACAATTCAGAATAGTGTTTTTTAGGAAGACATCACTAGTCTTACTATGAGGAAGGTACCATGTAAACATCTGGGAGAGAGTGTTCTGGAAAGATGGGATTTCCAAATAAGAGGCCCTTGAAGCAGCTAAGTGCCAGGTGTTTTGAGGAACAGCACGGAGATCAATCTACCTGAAGAATAAAAAAGGGAATACTACAGAAGATAAGAGAGATGACGGTGAGGTGGAATGAGTGTAGACTGCGTGGGCCTTTTATACTGTTACAAGCATTACTTTACATGGAGTCGGGGGGAGGCCACCGAAAGATTTAAGCTGAGAAGTACAATGACATGACTCATATTAAAAGCTCATTGGCTGCTGTTTTGGAATAAACAGAGGGGCTACAACAAAATCTTGTGACCTTGTCTTCGTAATGATTCCAGCATACAGTTCTATTTGCTTTCATTAGACACCTCCTGCACTTAAGAGCTATCAAGCAACTTTACTCTTAGCTTATCCTACTAGTATTTCTCCTGTCTTTCTACCCAACAGCATTATAAGTCACTTGAGGGTAGGCATAGTACCAATAATGCAGTAAAAATTCCTTTCACAATTTTTTAAAAGAAGAAAACAGTACTGTTGCAAATACATAACACTGTCACATTAGGTATTAGAATTTCCACCAGGGCAGGGACCATTTCTCTCTTGTTCATGGCTTTATCACTAGTGCTCAGCACTGTGCCTAAAACATAGGTTCTGGGTATGAATAGAATTAGGATGAAGAGGCTGTTGTGAATTAGCCACTAACAAAAGGCTTTCTGTGAGAGAGTACATTGAGTAATCAGAAAGTAAGAAGGCAAGAGCAATATATTGTTGCTCCTTTAGCTTACAGAGCTGAGAGGTTTTTAACAGGAAACTACAAAGAGAGAGTACAGGACAATGGGCTAATGATTCCATTCTTGAGACTGGGATTCCTGGGATTTCTCTCTATCCTCTCCCATTATTAGCCATTGCTCCATCCTGAGCCATTCCTTTGGAAATGATCTCCTCGCAGAAGAACTCCCACGAACTTCTACCAATGTTTCCTCCTTTCCCCTAGTCCCTGACATGTGGAGCAGACAACAATTAACACGCAGCAGCAAAAGGGAATATGGCATCTTACAAAACTCTTTTTGCTGTCCAGGAAAATAACTATCTGTGAATTGGCTTTGGGTGGCATTTATTAGGAAGTATGATTTTAATGAGATATAATCTGTGAAATCATTTTGAAAATGGATATGAATTATTATATGCAACTTAGGGAACAGTTATGTAGACCCAAAGGGCTGGAGGCAAAAGATCATAACAGATAATGGGCATGATTAAAAATAACATCTGGTTGGGAGGCTGAGGCAGGCATATCATGAGGTCAGGAATTCGAGACCAGCCTGATCAACATGATGAAATCCCATCTCTACTAAAAATACAAAAATTCTGTTGATAGGGTGTTAATGTTAGATATTTCCTTGCTTCACATGTTGGCATTTACTGATATAAATTTCCCTCCAGACACTGCTTTAAATGTGTCCTAGAGATTCTGGTACGTTGTGTCTTTGTCCGTTGGTTTTGAAGAACATCTTTATTTCTGCCTTGATTTCACTGTTTATCCAGTCAACATTCAAGAGCCAGTCGTTCAGTTTCCATGAAGTTGTGTGGTTCTGAGTTAGTTTCTAATTTGATTGCACTGTGGTCTGGAAGACTGTTTGTTATGATTTCCATTCTTTTGCATTTGCTGAGGAGTGATTTACTCCCAATTATGTGGTCAGTTTTAGAGTAGGTGTGATGTGGTGCTAAGAAGAATGTATATTCTGTGGATTTGGGGTGGAGAGTTCCGTAAATGTCTATTAGGTTTGCTTGGTCCAGGTCTGAGTTCAAGTCCTGGATATCCTTGTTAATTTTCTGTCTCGTTGATCTGTCTAATATTGACAGTGGTATGTTAAAGTCTCCCACTATTATTGTGTGGGAGTCTAAGTCTCTTTGTAGGTCATTAAGAACTTGCTTTATGTATCTAGGTGCTCCTGTATTGGGGGTGTATATATTTAAGATCGTTAGCTCTGCTTGTTACATTGATCCTTTTACCATTATGTAATGCCGTTCTTTGTCTCTTTTGATCTTTGTTGGTTTAAAGTCTATTTTATCAGAGATTAGGATTGCAACTCCTGCTTTTTTTTGCTCTCCTTTGCGTGGCAGATCTTCCTCCATTCCTTTATTTTGAGCCTATATGTAAGCCCTGCATGTGAGATGGGTTTCCTGGATACAGCACACTGATGGGTTTTGACTTTTTATCTAATACGTCAGTCTGTGTCTTTTGACTGGGGCATTTAGCCCATCTATATTTAGGGCTAATATTGTTATGTGTGAATTTGACCCTGCCATTTTGATGCTAGATGGTTGTTTTGCCCATTAGTTGACGCAGTTTCTTCACTGTGTCGATGCTCTTTACCATTTGGTACGTTCTTGGAGTGGCTGGTATTGGTTGTTCCTTTCTATGTTTAGTGCTTCTTTCAGGAGCTCCTGAAAAGCAGGCCTGGTGGTGATGAAATCTCTCAGCAATTGCTTGTTCATAAAGGATTTTATTTCTCCTTTGCTTATGAAGCCTAGCTTGGCTGGATATGAAACTCTAGGTTGAAAGTTCTTTAAGGATATTGAATATTGGCCTCCACTCTCTTCTGGCTTGGAGGGTTTCTGGTGAGAGATCTGCTGTGAGTCTGATGGGCTTCCCTTTGTGGGTTACCCAACCTTTCTCTCTAGCTACCCTTAGCATTTTTCCCTTCATTTCAACCCTGGTGAATCTGACGATTATGTGCCTTGGGGTTGCTCTTCTTGAGGAATATCTTTGTGGTGTTCTCTGTATTTCCTGGACTTGAATGTTGGTCTGCCTTGCTAGGTTGGGGAAGTTCTCCTGGATAATATCCTGAAGAGTGTTTTCCAGCTTGGATTGATTCTCTCCATCACATTCAGGTACACCTACTAAACGTAGATTAGGTCTTTTCACATAATCCCATATTTCTTGGAGGCTTTGTTCATTTCTTTTTACTCTTTTTTCTCTAATCTTGCCTTCTCGTTTTATTTCATCGAGCTTATCTTCAATCTCTGATATCCTTTCTTCTGCTTGGTCGATTTGGCTGTTGAAACTTGTGAATGCTTTGCGAAGTTCTCATGTTGTGTTTTTCAGCTACATCAATTCATTTATATTCCTCTTTAAGCTGTTTATTCTCATTAGCATTTCGTTGAACCTTTTTTCAAGGTTCTTAGTTTCTTTGCATTGGGTTAGAACATGACCTTTTAGCTCAGAGGAATTTGTTATTACCCACCTTCCGAAGCCTGTCTCTGTCAATACATCAGACTAATTCTACATCCAGCCTTGTTCCCTTGCTGGTGAGGAGTTGTGATCCCTTGGAGGAGGAGAGGCATTCTGGTTTTGGGTATTTTCATCCTTTTTGCACTGGTTTCTTCCCGTCTTTGTGGATTTATCTACCTGTGGTTTTTGTGGTTGGTAACTTCCAGATGGGGTCTCTGAGTGGACGTCCTTTTTATTGCTGATGAAGTTATTTCTTTCTTAGTTGTCCTTCTAACAGTCAGGTCCCCCTGCTGTAGGACTGCTGGAGGTCCACTCCAGACTCTGCTTGCCTGAGGATCACCTGCAGCAACTGCAGAACAGTAAGGGTTGCTGCCAGTTTCTTCTTCTGTTATCTTTGTCCCAGAAGGATACCCGCGAGATGTCAGCCTGAGCTCTCCTTATGAGGTGTCTCTTTGGTTATACAGGGGTCAGGGAGCTGCTTGAGGAGACAGTCTGTCCCTTATAGGAGCTCAAGTGTTGAGCTGTGAGCTCCGTTGTTCTGTTCAGAGCTGCTGGGCAGGTACGTTTAAGTCTGCTGCAGTGGAACTCATAACTGCCTTTTTTTCCCAGGTGCTCTGTCCAGGGAAGGAAAGAGCTAGAGAGGCAAGATCAAAAAAACTCAAAAGCAAGCAAAAGACAAGAAATAACTAAGATCACAGCAGAACTGAAAGAGATAGAGACACAAAAAACCCTTCGAAAAAATCAATAAATCCAGGAGCTGGTTTTTTGAAAAGATCAACAAAAGAGATCACTAGCCAGATTAATAAAAAAGAAAAGAGAGAAGAATTAAAGAGATGCAATAAAAAATGATAAAGGGGATATCACCACAGACTCCACAGAAATACAAACCATCATCAGAAATTACTACAAACAACGCTATGCACATAAACCAATAAACCTGGAAGAAATGGATAAATTCCTGGACACATACACCCTCCCAAGCCTAAACCAAGAAGTCGAAACCCTGAATAGACCAATAACAAGGGCTGAAGTTGAGGCAGCAATTAATAGCTTACCACCCAAAAAAAAGCCCAAGTCCAGATGGGTTCACAGCCGAATTCTACCAGACATACAAAGAGGAGCTGGTATGACTCCTTCTGAAACTATTCCAAACAATCCAAAAAGAGGGAATCCTCCTCAAATCATTGTATGAGACCAACATCATCCTGATACCAAAACCTGGCAAAGACTCAACAAGAAAAGAAAACTTCAGGCCAATATCCATGATGAACATAGAAGCAAACTCTTCAATAAAATACTGGTAAACCGATTATAACAGCATGCCCAAAAGACTATCCATCACAATCAAGTAGGCTTCATCCTGGGTATGCAAGGCTGGTTGAACATAAGCAAGTCTATAAACATAATTCACTACATAAACAAGAACCAAAGACAAAAACCACATGATTATCTCCATAGATGCAGAGAAGTTCTTTGACAAAATTCAACAGCCGTTTATGCTAAAAACTCTCATTAAACTAGGTATCGACAGAACGTTATCTCAAAATAATAAAAGCTATTTATGACAAACCCACAGCCAATGTCATACTGAATGGGCAAAAACTAGAAGCATTCCCTTTGAAATCTGGCACTAGACAAGGATGCCCTCTCTCACCACTCCTGTTCAATATAGTATTAGAAGTTCTAACCAGAGCAATCAGGAAAGAAAAGGGAATAAAGGGTATTGAATTAGGAAAGAAGGAAGTCAAATTGTCTCTATTTGCAGGCTACATGATTGGATATTTAGAAGACCCTATAATCTCTGCCCAAAATTTTCTGAAACTGATAAGCAACTTCATACAAAATCAATGTGTGAAAATCACAAGCATTCCTATACACCAATAACAGACTTAAAGAAAGCCAAATCAAGAATGAACTGCCACTCATAATTGCTACAAAGAGAATAAAATACATAGGAATACAACTAACAAAGGATGTAAAGGACCTCTTCAAGGAGAACTACAAACCACTGCTCAAGGAAATAAGAGAAGACCCAAACAGATAAATATTCCATGCTCATGGTTAGGAAGAATCAATATTGTGAAAATGGCCATACTGCCCAAAGTAATTTATAGATTCAATGCTATACCCAGCAAGCTAGCAATGAACTTCTTCACAGAACTGCAACAAAACACCTTAAACTTCATATGGAACCAAAAGAGAGCATGCATAGCCAAGTCAATTCTAAGCAAAAAGAACAAAGCTGGAGGTATCATGCTATTTGACTTCAAACTATACTACAAGCCTACAGTAATCAAAACAGCATGGTACCGGTACCAAAACACAGATGTAGACCAATGGAACAGAAAAGAGGCCTCGGAGACAATGCCACACATTTACAACCATCTGATCTTTGACAAACCGCATAAAAACAAGCAATGGGGAAAGGATTCCCTGTTTAATAAATGGTGTTGGGAAAACTGGATAGCCATGTACAGAAAGCAGAAACTGGGCCCCTTCCTGACAACTTACACTAAAATTAACTCCACATGGATTAAAGATTTAAACATAAGACCTGACCTTGATTAAACTCCACAGCTTCTGCACAGCAAAAGAAACAGTCATTAGAGTGAATCGGCAACCGACAGAATGTAAAAAAAATTTTGCAGTCTACCCATCTGACAAAGGGCTGATATCCAGAATCTACAAAGAACTAAAACAGATTTACAAGAAAAAAACAAACAAGCCCATTCAAAAGTGGGCAAAGGATATGAACAGACACTTTACAAAAGAAGACATACATGAGGCCAACAAACACATGAAAAAATGCTCATCATCACTGGTCATCAGAGAAATGCAAATCAAAACTACACTGAGATACCATCTCATGCCAGTTAGAATGGCTACCATTAAAAAATCTGGAGACAACAGATGCTGGTGAGGATGTGGATAAACAGGAACACTTTTACACTGCTGGTGGGAGTGTAAATTAGTTCAGCTATTGTGGAAGACTGTGTGGTGATTCCTCAAGGACCTGGAAATAGAAATTCCATTTGACCCAGCAATCCCATTACTGGGTATATATCCAAAGGATTATAAATCGTTCTACTGTAAGGACACAAGCACATGAATGTTCATTGCCGCACAGTTTACAATATCAAAGACCTAGAACCAACCCAAATGCCCATCGATGATAGACTGGACAGGGAAAATGTGGCACATGTACACCATGGAATATTATGCAGCCAACAAAAACGATGAGTTTGTGTCCTTTGTAGGGACATGGATGAACCTGGAAACCATCATTCTCAGCAAACTGACACAAGAACAGAAAATCAAACACCACATGTTCTCACTCATAGGTGGGTGATGAACAATCAGAATACATGGACACAGGGAGGGGAGCATCACACACTGGGGTCTGTCAGTGGGAAATAGGGGAGGGACACTGGGGGGTGGGGAGAGACAGCATGGGGAGAAATGCCAGATATAGGGGATGGGGGGAGGAAGGCAGCAAATCACACTGCAAAGTGTGTACATATGCAACAATGTTGCACGTTCTTCACATGTACCCCAAAACCTAAAATGCAATAAAACAACAACAACAACAAAAAACATAAGACCTAACACCATAAAAACCCTAGAAGAAAATCTAGGCAAAACCATTCAGGATATAGGCATAGGCAAGGACTTCATGACTAAAACACCAAGAGCATTGGCAAAAAAAGCCAAAATAGACAAATGTGATCTAATTAAACTCCAGAGCTTCTGCACAGCAAAAGAAACAATCATTAGAGTGAACCGGCAACCAACAGAATGGGAAAATTTTTTTGCAATCTACCCATCTCACAAAGGACTTATATCCAAAACCTACAAAGAACTAAAACAGATTTACAAGAAAAACAAACCCATTCAAAAGTGGGCAAAGGATATGAACAGACACTTTTCAAAAGAAGACAGATATGAGGCCAACAAACATATGAAAAAATGCTCATCATCACTGGTCATCAGAGAAATGCAAATCAAAACCACATGAGATACCATCTCATGCCAGTTAGAATGGTGATCATTAAAAAATCTGGAGACAGCAGATGCTGGAGAGGATGTGGAGAAGTAGGAACACTTTTGCACTGTTGGTGGGAGTGTAAATTAGTTCAACCATTGTGGAAGACAGTGTGGCGATTCCTCAAGGACATAGAAATAGAAATTCCATTTGACCCAGCAATCCCATTACTGGGTATATATCCAAAGGATTACAAATCATTCTACTATAAGGACACGTGTATACGGATGTTCATTGCAGCACTGTTTACAATAGCAAGGACCTGGAACCAACCCAAATGCCCATCGACGATAGACTGGATAGGGAAAATGTGGCACATATACACCATGGAATATTATGCAGCCATCAAAAACGATGAGTTTGGGTCCTTTGTGGGGACGTGGATGAACCTGGAAACCATCATTCTCAGCAAACTGACAGAGGAGCAGAAGATCAAGCACCGCATGTTCTCACTCATAGGCGGGTGTTGAACGATGAGAGCACATGGACACGGGGAGGGGAGCACTACACACTGGGGTCAGTTGGGGGGAAATAGGGGAGGGACGGTGGGGGGTGGGGAGCTGGGGCGGGATAGCAGGGGGAGAGGTGCCAGATGTGGGTGATGGGGAGGAGGGCAGCAAATCACACTGCCACGTGTGTTCCTATGCAACAATTTTGCATGTTCTTCACATGTACCCCAAAACCTAAAATGCAATAAAATAAATAAATGGGAAAAAAAAAAAAATCTGGAGACAACAGACGCTGGAGAGGATGTGGAGAAAAAGGAACACTTTTACACTGTTGGTGGGAGTGTAAATTAGTTCAATCTTTGTGGAAGACTGTGTGCCTATTCCTCAAGGACTAGAAACTGAAATTCCATTTGACCCAGCAATCCCATTACTGGGTATACATCCAAGGGATTATAAATTGTTCTATTATAAGGACACATGCACACGAATGTTCATTGCAGCACTGTTTACAATAGCAAAGCCTTGGAACCAACCCAAATGCCCATCAATGATAGACTAGACAGGGAAAATATGGCACATATACACCATGGAATACTATGCAGCCATAAAAAATGATGAGTTCATGTCCTTTGTAGGGACATGGATGAATCTGGAAACCATCATTCTCAGCAAACTGGCACAAGGACAGAAAATCAAACACCACATGTTCTCACTCATAGGCGGGTGTTGAACAATGAGAACACATGGATACAGGGAGGGGAGCATCACACACTGAGGTCTGTTGCGGGGGACTAGGGGAGGGACAATAGGGAGTAGGGAGTTGGGATAACATGGGGAGAAATGCCAGATATAGGTGATGGGGATGGAGGCAGCAAACCATATTGCCATGTATGTACCTATACAACAATCCTTCATGTTCTTTACATATACCACAGAACCTAAAATGCAATAAAATATATATATATATATATATATATATATTTTAAAAAATACAAAAATTAGCTGGGTGTGGTGGAGCGTGCCTGTAATCCTAGCCACTCAGAAGACTAAGACAGGCGAGTCACTTGAACCTGGGAGGCAGAGGTTGCAGTGAGCTGAGATCCCACCACTGCACTCCAGCCTGGGCAAGAGCGAGATTCCATCTCAAAGGAAAAAAAAAAAAAAAAAAAAAAAAGGATCTGAGCCACACTCAGCTCAGCCAGTTAGAAAACAAGAGGTAACGATGTTTGTTGGTTTTACTATTTTGCCAACCAGGTAGTTTATAAAGGAGGAAGAGTAAGTTCTGTGGTCAGACTCCACCTTTAACTCTGGTCAGTCATTTCAGTTATTTCTCAGAAAAGCTCAGGTAGGAGAGTAAAAACCCATTTCTACTAGCAGAAAATAAATTATTGTTGATCTGTTAGAACATGATCTTCCTGGGTAAAGAAAAGCATATTTGGTAGGAATCTGCAGATGAAAATCAGAAAGGAAAATATATAATCTGAGCAGAATGTTGGTAGGAAGATATTTTAGGAACTTAATTCTTGCCATGTCAGCATATAAAGCATGACAAAGCAAAGAACATAAACTAGACTCATTTTTTACAATTACACCCTATCAATAGCTTGTCAAATGAATAGTATCAATATGCAAATGAACAACAATAATGGTTAAAAGATCAACTGCACACTCAGAACATTTGTAAGGAACCTTGTCAATGGCTAGAAAAAGTCTAAAAGGGAGGTGATGAACATGAAAGAGGGCTGAATGGCCTTTGGGAAGCATTATGTTTTGAGATTTTTCTGCTTCATACTAAATTTAACTTCTCCACTTACGCATCAATCTTGCTGGAGACATTTATACCTTGTCCATAGTTATTCTGGACCCTCTTAGCCCTCAAGCTTCATAGAAACTTTCAAATCCTAGTAGCAAGGTCCCATTGTCCTGTATCCAAAACAGTGAATGACCTGTTGCTATTTGTTGGTCTCATTGATGATAATGTTGTAAACAAATGATTTTTAAAGTAATTTATGTCTTAAAAAGGGCATTCATCAACTGTGTACCTATTAGAATGGCTCATGTTTTGAAATAAAGATCAAGTCTAACAATTTCAAATGCTAGTGAGGAAACACAACAGCTGGAACTCTTAAAACAATGCTGGTTTGGTGGCAAAATGATACAATCACTTGGGAGAACAGTTTGGCAGTTTCTTACTGAGTTACCATACAATTCAGCAATCCCACTTTTAGGTTTTTATCCAATAGAAGTTAAGACATATGTCCACACAAGACCTGTATGCAAATGTTTTAACAGCTTTATTCATAATCACCAAAAGCCATAAACAACCTCAATATCCAGAAACTGGTGAACGGATCAAAACTGAAGTACAACCATACAATAAAATACTACTTAGTAAGGAACTAACTACTGATATGTATTAGATGAATGTCAAAAGCATCATGTTAAATGAAAGACACCCAAAAGACTTGATGACTGGCAAGATATAGGTGGTGATTTAAAAAAAAGTTGTCCAAGATGATTCAAAAGTTCCTTGTTTGGATGGCAAGATAAAAATGATAGATAAAAATGTGTAAACCTTCCAAAGAGAATAACGGAGGCAAAGAAAGAGTCTTATACAATGCTTAATTAATAGTTGGAAATAAGGACCAGCAAAGATTCAGACAAGGAGAAGAAGAAAAACACCAGTTAAGACAATAAGGTAACTGAAAAAAGACAGAATTTTAAAACACCAGTTAAGACAATAAGGTAACTGAAAAAAGACAGAATTTTAAAACACCAGTTAAGACAATATGGTAACTGAAAAAAGAATTTTAAAAAGAATCATAACACTGCTCTGTGTGAGGCACAGAACTAAGTGCTTCATCTACATTATCACATTTAATCCACACCACCACCCCATGAAGTAATGACTTTAATTATTCTCAAATTAAAAACAGGACACTGAAGCTCAAAGATCTGAAGCAATGTGGCTGAGATCACACAGCTAGCAAGGAGTCTGAGTGGATTTCACAGCAGATCTGACTTCAGAGACGGACTTCAGATACTGCTTTTATTTTTTTTTTGAGACAGAGTCTCACACTGTCACCAGGCTGGAGTGCAGTGGCGTTATCTCGGCTCACTGCAACCTCCGCCTCCCGGGTTCAATTGATTCTCCTGCCTTAGCCACCCAAGTAGCTGGGACTACATGTGCACACCACCACGCCCAGCTAATTTTTGTATTTTCATTAGAGACAGTGTTTCACCATGTTGGCCAGGATGGTCTCGATCTTTTGACCTCATGATCTGCCCTTCTTGGCCTCCCTAAGTGCTGGGATTATAGGCGTGAGCCACTGAGCCTGGCCTAGAGATTGCTTCTTAGCAGTCTATAGGATCAATGCTATAGAAAGAGCTAGTAGTATAAGGCAACTCTCACATATTGTCTGGAATGATTAAAATAATTTTCTAAAGTATCTACAATGTGACATATTTGTTGAAAGTTGTAGAAAATTGTGCGAACATCATCTGGTTTAGCAGAGAAGTATTAGTAGAAAGAACAATCTCACATGAACCTATATATTAATTAATTCTATTTAGGCCTAAAATGTTGTCACTTGATTATTGTTTAGAATTTTAGGCCTAATGAAGGATCTAGTTGTTTCTTGTCATGACATATCTGCTTCTTTACTGATTCAGAACGTTCACTTGTTCTGAAAATGATACTAGAAGCAATATGGAGACACCAAAATGACGGCAATGAGAACTCATTCTCATTTCTGGGGACAACCACAAACGTACATACCTAATATGTGCCTGAATAAACTGTTACATCAAAATAATTCTCAAATACCTTTCAAGACCAACGCTGACATGTGACTCTGAGGTAGCTAAATCATAAAAAATCTTAGCAGAGTCTGAAAGAAAGTACATCACTAGAAGTGTTCTTTTAGTTGATCATTATTCGTTATAAATGAAAATGTTTATTACTGAAGAAGTGTTTTTGAAAGAGACTTTTAACATTTGAATTTTCTAAAGTTTGAAGAAAATCAAAATGGGATAATAGGTGCTATTAAAAAATGAATAGTATACATTTAAAAGTAAGAAGATATTTTAGGAACTTCATTCATCTCACATGAATGAAAGAAAATCTGTAATATTTTATATATCATAAAAAGCAAAATCTGTGATATTTTACTATTTATAATAAAACATAATGAACTGATAGTTTCAAAAAAAGTAAGATTTCAGTAAACTCAATTAAGGTCAAGAACTGCAACATATTCAATTTTATATTTCCTGCATACTACAGCATTTTGAAAATGTTCAACCTAGAAGCAATTTTAAACTGGAAAATTTTCAAATTTATGATAATAATTTATCATATGTACATTATTTTAAAATTGTATCATCCACCAATTAAAAAGAAAACAAAACATAACATTAAGGGGAAAAATAGAAAGGAAAAACTAGGAAATATGCTTTTAAAAAATCAAGTAACATCCCAGCACTTTGGGAGGCCGAGGCGGGTGGATCACGAGGTCAAGAGATCGAGACCATCCTGGTCAACACAGTGAAACCCCGTCTCTACTAAAACTACAAAAAATTAGCTGGGCATGGTGGCACGTGCCTGTAATCCCAGCTACTCAGGAGGCTGAGGCAGGAGAATTGCCTGAACCCAGGAGGCGGAGGTTGCGGTGAGCCGAGATCGCGCCATTGCACTCCAGCCTGGGTAACAAGAACGAAACTCCACCTCAAAAAAAAAAAAAAAAAAAAAAAAAATCAAGTAACAAGATTCAGACAAAAAGGAGCAAAGATGAAAAGCAAAAATGTAAAAGACATATTTTTGTAATATTCTAAAGTTCAATAAAAAACAAATATATGTAATCAAAACATGGCTTGAGAAGCTTGCAAATATAACATATATTTCTTAGTGTTCAGTCTAAACTAGAAAGGAGCTTTTATTTTTTATTTCTGTATCTTATTTCCTAAGTTTCTTGGGGCCTATACTCATTTTAATGTCTCTGCTAAGTTAAAAAATCATGTGAGTGGCCGGGCGCGGTGGCTCACGCCTCTAATCCCAGCACTTTGGGAGGCCGAGGCGGGTGGATCACGAGGTCAAGAGATCGAGACCATCCTGGTCAACGTGGTGAAACCCCGTCTCTACTAAAAATACAAAAAATTAGCTGGGCATGGTGGCGCGTGCCTGTAATCCCAGCTACTCAGGAGGCTGAGGCAGGAGAATTGCCTGAACCCAGGAGGCGGAGGTTGCGGTGAGCCGAGATCGCGCCATTGCACTGCAGCCTGGGTAACAAGAGCGAAACTCAGTCTTAAAAAAAAAAAAAAAAAAATCATGTGATTAAATAATTCTTTTGCCAAATTCACCACTTTCTCCTGAAAGCAAGTAATTTAGTGGATTCCACATAGTAAAATGCCAGTCAAGAATACTGTGTCAAAGAATAAAGTACAATTGGCCCTTGAACAACACGAGTCTGAACTGTGCAGGTCCATGTATACATAGATTTTTTTCAACCAAACAGATACATTATTTGAGAGATGTGAAACCTGTGTATAAGAAGGGCTGACTTTCAAATTCGTGGGTTTCGCCGGGCCAGCAGAAGGACTGTAGTATGTGATTTTTATACACTCAGGCAGTCTAGGAACTGATACCCCAGACATACCAGGGGCAACTCTAATTTAAAAATTGGTAAGGTGGTGTTTCTTTCCTCTTGTTTCCTCATTTATGGAGCATATGGCTATTAGGCGAAAAGATACTTGAGGATACTAGTTAAATCTACAACAGTTATTGACTATATAGATACATCGAAATACATTTCACCTATGCTGATTTTGTTTAGGTATTTGTTTAAAATCTTGTCAAAATCTATGAAAAATTTTCATAATACTTTTTGCTTCCCATAAGATAAGACTCACTATAAAAATATTCAAACCCTTAAAAATTCATGTCAGTATTAATAAGAGATTAATCTCTTCAAAAAGCTTTATATTTTTCAACTACAAGAACCTCAGCATATATCAGAGCTTTGTTCTAAGTACAAGACTTTGCCAAAAGCGAAAGCACTCAATATGTAATTTTAATAATGAAAACCTAGAGTATTAGAAAGCAAGCTGTGTGTGGCAAAAATAAATCACTTAGGTGAAAGGGCAACAAATAGTCAATTCAAGGATAATGCAGCCCTGAGGGAAAATAGGCACATGAATGGAGCTTATGAAATTGGTCCAATGCCTATGCAAAGAAAAAGTGATTAGTTTATTTTAAAGCTGCCTATAAAATATTTTCAATATTGCAGTATGAATTATTTATAGAAAAACACACATCTAACTTTAAAGGTACAATTTTATTGAAAGATCTTGAGTACTGTGAGAGGAACTAGAAACAGGAATATATCATTTTATATATGCAATATTTGGGTGACTATTTTTTAATTACATGATTTCCCAAAAAGTTAAGATTAATTATCAATTTGAATCAGTAATATTTCAATCTACTTTTTCTTTTCAAATTTAAGAAGTAAAACAGAGTGGGATATCACTTTTATTTTAAATTTTATCATAAATACCTTTTAAAGTTGACCAATACATCAAGGTATGTTACTCTGAAATCACAACAGCTAATTTAAAAATTGAATGAACATGTCTAAGCTTAAATGATAAAAAAATTTTGTTTAGTGTTTTTGAAGTTAATGCATAATCCTGGGAAAGCATTTGGATGTGAGGTTTACTATAATGGTATTATGCGTACTACAAAAAAAGTTCAAATGCATCCAGAAGATTCTTACATTTGGAAGATTATGTTTAACTAATTTTCTGATTAATACTTAATGTGGCACAGACTTTACAGAAAGCCACATAGTGCTTGAATAGCAGGCATATAGTTTTCTGAACCATAGTTTGGAAAATAGTGCTTGTGAGTAGGCGTATAGTTCTCCGAACCTTTCTTGGGAGAACTGTTAATATGACAGAGGCCGAGCACAGTGGCTCAGGCCTGTAATCTCAGCACTTTGGGAGACTGAGGCGGGAAGATGTGAGTAAGAGAGAGAGAGAGAATATGAATGATGATAGAAGGCTCTCTCTTTTCCCCAAGAATATGGGGTGAGACTTATCTCTAATAACAGGCAAATTCAAATAAAAGAAAATCATTAGTTTTTTTTTAAGTCTTGTAATACATCATAATTTTAAAGCTAAAATAAGGTAGCCCAAGGGAAGTGTACATTTCATTGTCTTGGCTGAGAAGCAGACACAATGGAGCACCAATAAGTTAGTGAGAGCTTTCTTGCTTTCTCAGTCAATGATGTGGTAAGCCATAATCTGGACTCTGGGCTAAAACTTGAGCTCTCCTGAAATACTGTCATTCTGGTTGGACACATACACACAATAATAATAAATAACTTTAAAGAGTAAAACCTAATATATAATTAATGAGAACTGCCAATTTATGAACACTAGAGGGCAGTAAAACACTGAGGAGGTATATTTAAATAACATCTAAAACTGGCAAAGGCAAGTCAGTACATTTTTTATTAGAAAATCATAACAATTTAATGAATTTATTCCTTTTTAGGGTACAAAGCATTCTTTAGTGTGTTATTTTAGTGTAACTTACTTTGTAAAATCCAAGTAAGAAACGTGTCCATGATAAAATCCTGGTTTCATCTCTTTCCAGGAAGTTATATTCTTTACAAAGCGCACCTAAAAAGTGAGAACACACTCATTATGTACAATTTAAAGAAAATGAAATTTGATGATAGCAAAATATTTCCAAGTTAGGAATTTAAAAACCACTTACACCACTTTTCTCTGTTTTTCAGAGCTTGAAACACAGGTTTGGACTAAGGAAAGTACAGTGTAATCTACAACTACTAAAATTCATCATAGATACAACTACTATTATCATACTCAGAAAAGAGTGAAAGATAATTCTGAAAACAAAATCGCACAATGAAATCCTTTACAATGCTGTAGAGTGAGTACATTTACATAGGGTGGGAGGAGGATCGTTGTGGGGGTGTGTATATCTACACCCTGCCAACACACATGCCAAAGCAGGCAATAACAGGAGCATTCTAGCATATCAAATGTTTTCTTCTCAGAGGCTTGCTCTTCATAAAAGTTTATTCTTATTAATGACTCAACAAATATGAAGTCATCTTTAATACAAAATGATTTTTAAAAAGATGGTTATCAGAAGATATTTACGAGTTAATTAAGAGCAGACATACATCACAAGCCTGTTGACAAAAAAATTAATGAAATTAGAGATGTAATGCAGGTCAAAATATTTAAAGGTTCTAAATATTATTTAATTTACTGGAATTAAAGTTTACAAAAAGCTAACTAATATAAAAAATTCTATGCATAAATATACTTTAAAATGTCCAATAACTGGTTAATATGGAATTTAATAAACCCAAGGATAACTAGCTGCAAAGCAGTTATACACAATTTCTCACAGAAATGGTATACATTTTGGATAAGCAAATCTCTGCATGATAAATAGCAAGTGGTTAAGAATCTCTTTTAGAACCTATATACAGTGCAGAAAGTGGGGGCAGTGAGGTCCACCAACCTATACCGCACTGAAAGCATCTGCAAGCTGTGACTTCAGCCTCTCAAACACAGAACTGTCAACTGCATAATTCTGACAATTTATCAATCTTTCATTTACATCATAGAATAGGGACAGTCACATGGAGATAATCTGGAACATTTCATACTACATTACACTCAATAGTATCAATGAATGATGATAGCTGCCACCTACTTAAGCCTATTGGTAGGTGAGGAAGGGGAAACAGTGCAGATACAGCTGTACGTCAGAGAATGTGAACTGGAGAAAAATGAAGGGTTCCGGGAGAATTTATCTTTTAGGGGAAGCATTAATAACTCATATACTAAGAAAAGTTATGAAGCTTTTAGAATGGATATGGTATAAGCCTTACTTGGTCTCTCCACACACATATACACCCTTAAAATAAAATCTGAAAAATGAATTGCAGATAAAATTAGATTGCATTAGAAAATATACAATGTCATTTTAGCAGATATTTTCCATTTTTTCTCCATTGAAACTGAAAGAGCCAAATAAATGTGATTTGAGGTTTTCATGTTCTGACTCTTCAACTAAGGCAGCAAACAGAATGAAAATACCAAATTGCACACAAAACAGAAACAAAATACAAAACTAAATAATCCAGAGCCTGAATCCTTAAAATACTTTACATGTTGAATATGAAAAGTCTTTATAACTGCCACTTAATGGTATATTATTTCATATAAACCTTTAGTTCTATGAAAATCAGTTCTAGTATTTCAGCCAAAAATGAGAGGAAAAAGAAGCCAAAGAGAATAAGGAGTTGAAGGTGGTGGCTGAAGGGCGCTTAAGACATATTTAGCAACTCACCTCTGTTTTTCAGAAGCTGAGATTTAATGTGGACATGGTGATATAGGAGGGAAATGAAAAATGCTACATTGAGGTCTGAGAAAACAGTGTTATATAAACTAAATAGCAGGGAAGATCATAGTACAAGCTTGGAGTATACCATGGTGAAAGACTCCAGCAGAAATAAGAGTCAGGTACCACTTCAAGTATTCTTTTTTCTCCAACGAAGCTTCCTAAGGATGGTAAATATTAAACTAAACCCTCTCCTGAGGATGAATGATATGTCATCCAAGGTGTGTCCTTCAACATAAAGTGAAAAAAAGCCCGGGAAGCTGGATAATGTCTAGACTGCCGTAAGGCTTCTCAACTCTTCTAGGTTTTTTGATTTATTGGCATATAGTTGCTCACAGTAACCTCTAATGATCCTTTGAATTTCTGAGATATTAGTTGTAAGGTCTCCCTTTTTATCTTGGGCTAAGAGTTTCTTGATTTTATTTATTTCTTAAAAAAGGAAAAAAGCAACTTTTCACTGATCTTTTTGTATTTTTTTGTTTCAATTTCATTTATTTCTGTTCTGATCATCATTATTCTATTGACTTTGGATTTGGTTTGCTCTTGCTTTTCTAGCTTTTTAAGATCCATCAGTAGGTTGTTTATTTGAAGTTTTCCTACTTTTTTGATGTAGGCACTTATTGCTATAAACATTCCTGTTAGTATAGATTTTGCTGTATCCCATATATATTGGTAGGTTGTATGTACATTTTCATTTCTTTTAGGAAATTGTTAAATTTCCTTCTTAATTTCTTTATTGACCCACTGGTTACTCATAAGCATACTGTTTAATTTTCATGTGTCTGGCTATTAGTTTCTAGTTTTATTCCATTGTGATCAGAGAAAATATCTGATATGGTTTCAATTTTTTTGAATTTTTTTTTTTTTTTTTTTTAAGACAAAGTCTCACTCTGTCGCCCAGGCTGGAGTGCAGTGGCATGATCTTGGCTCACTGCAACCTCCGCCTCCCAGGTTCAGGCAATTCTTCTGCCTCAGTCTCCTGAGTAGCTGGGATTACAGGCGTGTGCCACCACGCCCAGCTAATATTTGTATTTTTAGTAGAGATGGGGTTTCACCGCGTTGGTCAGGCTGGTCTCAAACTCCTGATCTCATGATCTACCCGCCTCTGCCTCCCAAAGTGCTGGGATTACAAGTGTGAGCCACCGCGCCCGGCCATTTTTTAAAAATATTTTAAGACTTGTTTTGTGACTTAACATATGGTCTATCCTTGACAATGATCCATGTGCCGAGAAAAAGAATGTGTATTCTGCAGTCACTGCATGCAATGTTCTGTAAATATCTATTAGGTCCATTTGGTCTATATTGCAGATTAAGTCTGTTTCTTTGTTGATTTTTCTGTCTGGGTGATCTGTCCAATGCTGAAAGAGGGGTCTTCAAGTCTCCAGTTATTGTACTGGGGTCTCCCTCTCTCTTTAGCTCTAGTAATATTTGCTTTATATATCTGGATGCTCCAGTGTTGGATAGACATATGTTTAAAAATTTTATATTATCTTGCTGAATTGACTTCTTTATCATTTATTTAGGACCCCTGAGTACTTCAGCCCATGGTGGCAGGGCTTGCTGGAACTTAGTTACCAACTGCTGGGATGGAAGATTAACTTCTGGCTAGAGCTGTCCAAATGTTCCCTCTGTGGGCATCAGCTGAGCTCTGCCCCATGTTACTTTCTGATGTGACAGGGCAGCACCATGTTCAAATGCAAAGTACCACAATCACTGTGCTCTCCCCGCCCCCCCCCCCCCCCCCCCCACCCCGCGACAAGCACAGATTCTCTTTCTGCACCATGTGGCAGTAGAGGGAGATATGGGGGAGAGGTGGAGATATAGGTGATACAAGACTGTGTTTCCTAACCTCTTCAGTGCCTCTTTCCTTAATATGTTAAAACTAGGTACTATGATCGCTTCCCTGATTTTTGGTTCTTATGGGGGTGCTTTTCTATGTGGATAGTTTTTCAATTGGATGTTCCTGCTGGGGGGACAATTGCTGAAGGCTTCTATTTGGCCATCTTGCTCTGTCTTCCTCCCCCATATCATAATTCTGATTTAACAAACTTGGATATCGAAAATCTCAACTTTTATCCCCTACTAAGGCAATCCCTCAGATCCAGTCATTCAAAGCTACTCCATCTCTCCAACATCTCAAAGCTCTGTTAATATAACTCTCTCAATTGTTTATTTCCTTGTTAGTTCATTCATTAACTTCATTGTCATATCAACTTCCAATTCACCCTGATCACTACTCTCTACTGGACAACCATTTTAACAATAACTCTTGACATTTGTTCCCTTGTCTTTTTATTATCTTGGGTAACCACTGGGGTTGTTAAGTACTCCTGGTTGAAACCGAGACTAGGTCTAAATATCTATATAAGATTTTGAATTTTACTTCCTAAATCCATGCTATCTGTGGTAAATTCAGGTAATTATTATTGCTTTTAAATTTTCTAGACTCTGTTATTTTTTCTTTTCTTTTTATTTCTCTTTTGAGAAAGAATCTCACTCTGTCACCCATGCTGGAGAGTGTAGTGGCATGATCATAACTCACTGTAACCTCTAACTCCTGGGCTCAAGTGGTCCTCCCACCTCAGCCTCCTGAGTAGCTAGCACTGCAGGAGTGCACTACCATGCCCAGCCAAGGGTTTTCTTTTTTTTTTTTTTTTTTCCTGGTAGAGTTGTTACCAGGGCTGTTCTTGGAACACCTGGACTCAAGTGATCCTCCCACCTCAGCCTCCCAGAATACCAAAGTGCTCACAGGCCTGAGGCACCGCACCTGACCTCTACTATTGTTAAAGTCTTCAAAACACACAGAATGTCTTTCTAAGCTCAAACTAAAAGCATAATAAAAACTACATATGTAATATATTTGGCATATGTATTTTTCTTTCATCTCATTAGCATTTAACTAAGGCAATATGTTAAAGTTTCATTAACATACCTGTGGCTGATCTAAAATTTGCAATGAATCAAAAGATGCTAAGCTGAGGTTTACCTTCTCTTTATGAAGGAGAAAAAAGTGTGAAGCAAATAAATGATGTCAATATGGTTAACACAGTAATCTAGAAAACAGTCAGCATTTAAAGGTGTTAGCTGGGCATGATGGCTCATGCCTGTAATTCTAGCACTTTGGGAGGCCGAGAAGGGTGGATTGCCTGAGTTCAGGAGTTTGAGATTAGACAAGGCAACATGGTAAAACCCCGTCTCTACTAAAGCACAAAAAATTAGCCAGGCGTGGTGGCTCATTCCTGTAATCCTAGCTACTCTGGAGATGGAGACAAGAGAATCGCTTGGACCCACGTGGTGGGGGTTGCAGTAAGCCAAGATCATGCCACTGCACTCAGCCTGGTCTAGCTCTAGCTTGGGCGACACGGTGAGACCCTGTTTCAAAAAACAAAGTGTCATTTACATACTGTTGAAATTCCATATTATCTTTATCTCCTCTTCAAAACTCTTCTCCAAGAAAATAATATAAGTAACTCCCTTTGAAAAACTTTTAAAAGTTTTCTTTTTAAAGTATTAATTCAGCCACTTCTCCTTTTACACATGTTTAATATTAATCCTTAGTTCTCCAGAACTTACCCGGTCTCTACTCTTTAACCTTCACCTTTTCTCTCTCATCAGTCTAGTCCCAGTTCTGCTCTATCATTATCTGCCTTCTCACCTCCCCTGCACTACTTGCTTTGTCTTTTAGTTTGTTTTCTTCTGGTGTTTCTCTAGGCATTCTGCTTAAGACCTTGAGACAAGATTCTAGAATACAGAGGTAAGCAAGCTTCTACTGAGTTCATTTTATAGATTCTTACTGACTATACTTGGCACAAATGATAGGTAAAGTGATAGGAAAAAAAAAAAAAAAAAAAAAAGAAGCAAAACTTAATAGTATCAAATGAAGTTAAGGAGACTGAAGATACTGAAAACTCTGGCTTGGGAAGAAGAAATAAGGCCACTATAGTGATTTCAGTCATAGGAAATTTTCATACTCTGATTGAAATACGCTACCAAAAAGAATGTTTCAGACATAGTAGTCGGATATAGTACATGAAAAGCAGCTAACCTGAAACAAAGTGTAAACAGTGATTTTTGTTGGATTTGATGACTCAAGTCAGGCTAGCAAGTAATACCTTTAGGAAAAACACAAACAATATAGGTAATGGTGTTGGGATTTTTTGTTAGTTGAATCAGACCTGAACTAATATTACAGAAAAAAGCTAAGAAGCACCCATCTCACTAACAGTAATATCTTGACCTATATTCTTCAAAGCTCAACCTCAATATTATGATTATCTGTGATCATAAAGGCATTTGTTTTCACTATCTAAAAGAGTAGGCATGTCATCTGTAATCCTAGCACTTTGGGAGGATGAAGAGGGTGGATTCTGGCCAAATTCTAACTTTGTAATTACTATCTGCTGAATGAATGCTACTATTAACTGAGTAATTACTACATACCAAACTCCTACTCATGCATTTACTTAAACATTTCTTGTATGACTGTGGGTATTTTTATGAGACTAAGCCAGGGAGAAAGTTTTCTACACTAAGAAAATGAAGTAGTGGTTGGATAAAAATATAAGAAAAGATTGCAGTAATCGAACATATTTTCACTGAAGTTCAGAGCTGTGCTGCTCGACCTGTTTTAGGAGTGTAGGGCAGGGGGCTGGTTCCCAATCCACCTGAGAAATAAGAATAGATCATACTGCTGTCAATCAGAGGGGCTCACTCTGCCAGTAATTATTATCATCCACCACTATCAAAATCTATGTTGGCCCATTTGTTCATTCATTCATCATTTATTTAACAAAAATTTACGGTTCCTACTATTTCTCAGGCCCTATTCTAAACATAGGGGATATAGTAGTGAACAAGACAGACAAGGTTCCTGTCCTTAAAGATCTTATAAGAGAGGAAAAGACAAGCAGTAAGCAAACCATTATATATGTTAGTAGGCTGAGATAATACCAGAAAAGACACAATAAGAGTGATATAGTACACAGTAACTCAGAAGAGGTATTTAACATGTAGGATGGCCAGGCATGGTTTTTCTAAGAGGATATCATTAAATTTTAAATGGATAACATGAAGCCAATTATGGAAGAAGCCAGAGGAAGTGCATTCCAAAAGGAAATGATAAGTGCAGAGGCCTTAAAATGGGAAAGGCTTGGTGTATTCAATGAATCACAAGGCCAGGGTGGCTAGTGGGTAAGAAGTTGGCACACAAAAGGGCTAGATTAAAAAGGGCCTCTTGGTCTACATAAGAAATGTGGATTTTGTAGGGGAGGTAGGAATAAGAATTTGAAGATAAGAATCTTACAATCCTGGGAAGACTACAATAGTCATCTTCCCATATCCCTACCAAGAATCATCTTCTGGATCTTTGTTACTCAAACTGCAGTTTAAAGACTAGCAGCATTAGTTTTGGCATAAAGTGAGAGTATTTTAGAAATTGAAAACTGGGCTTCATCTTGGTCCTTCTCAATAAGAATCTGCATTTTAACTAGTCATTAGCGTACACATTATAGGGGGAGAACGCTCATCTAAAGTGCCGCTTGAAAAGTATCTGCAATTCCTGGTGAACTGTGGGCTTGAACACAGATAACCTAAAGTTGGCCTGAGAGTAAATCAAAAGAAAAAAATTTATGTTGTTCTTCAGAAAATACAAATTCTAGATATTTCCAATGTCTTAACAAAAGGGGCTAAATATAATCACAGTCTTAAACACATGAGAGCAAAAAAGAATTCTTTTTATGAAAAATCATAAAAGACGTAGCTAATCACGTATTTGGTATAGCTACAAAGACATGATGTTCTCTAATGTAAAGATATTGGCTGGGCACGGTGGCTCAAGCCTGTAATCGCAGCACTCTGGGAGGCCAAGGTGAGCAGATCATGAGGTCAGGAGTTTGAGACCATCCTGGCTAACACGGTGAAACCCCGTCTCTACTAAGAACACAAAAAATTAGCTGGACGTGGTGATATGCACCTGTAGTTTCAGCTATTCAGGAGGCTGAGGCAGGAGAATCGCTTTAACCCAGGAGGCGGAGGTTGCAGTGAGCCGCGTGCCACTGGCACTCCAGGCTAGGTGACACAGCGAGACTCTGTCTCAAAAAAAGAAAAAAAAAAATGATATTTACATGACAGCAGAGCTGACTCCATTTTTCAACTAGAAGAGTTGATTACTTGTCTCTTGCCAATTCCTATTTATTAACTAATTAAAGTCCATCTCAAAAATATATCTCTAATGACTGAGTGCACACCTTACTCTAATTGCTTAGTTTGTCATACCTTATATTCTCAAATGTTTACCTTTTAATATAATACAAATATGTCTCAGAAAGCTGGGGCTAAAAGCAGATATCAAGCAGACTGAACTAAGATTGGAAGGTGAGGGAATAGAGAGGATGGTTACCTACCTTCTACTGTTTGGAACAGTACCTAATACAGTATGTACAAATATGTCTCGGAAAGCTGGGGCTAAAGGCAGATATCAAGCAGACTGAACTAAGATTGGAAGGTGAGGTAATAGAGAGGATGGTTATCTACTATATCTCAAAATATTTTTATTAGTAAACTGAGCTTTACATGGAAGCTTCAGACAACAGATTTAATAAAGATCTCATCTTTTAAATTGCACTGGAGTTTTGCAGTGAGCCAAGATGACTCCATTGCACTCTAGCCTGGGCACCCAAAGCAAAACTCCATCTCAAAAAAAAAAGTAGCTAAGAACAGTACACAGAGACAACAAAATATGAAATTAAAAGTATGTTACATAAAATGGGGCTCAGGGAATACTTAAAAAATTATTTTCAAGAAATACAGTACAATTTTTAGTGTTTACATTTAGATGAAGCTTACTAGATTAAAAGTGAAATAAAATTGGTAACATGTCATACAAAAGAAAGGGAAGCAGTAAATATGACTTGTTGAAGAACTGCTTCTTCATAGAACAAGAAATTACAAAACTGTAGATATGGTATATAAAGAACATTTGTTAAGTAAGTTACTCTTAAGATCAGGTTTGAACTACCATCTGATACTTTGAAGTACATCAGCTAATGATTAAGAGTATTCTTTTACTCTGTCCCTCACAAACAGTTTTTTAAGTGTTGGTCATTATGTAATCCAACTGCTTTTAAGATATAGCATTTATGCTTCTCTCTTGCTGTCTTTTTTTCTATATATAACAAGTTATTAAAAGAAAAACAGAAGCTTTATCTCATCCAAATGCAACTGGGAAAATACACTACTACATGATGGCTATAAATGCCATATGTGGTGAGCTCCTCCAGATTTATATTTCATGAAAAAAAATGGTTGATGTCATTGCCAGATATCTTCTAGTTACCAGGAAACTTTTTAATGCTTAACACAAAACTCTAAAATTGAACAAATTAACATTATGTTTCTAAAAAGTACTACTGAATAAATCTGAAATTATTATGTAAGCATTAATACATATTCCTTTTAAACCAAACCATATTTTGAAAAGCAATAATGCAAAAAGATTTAAAACCTACTACACACGGTACAAAAACAGAATATTTGGGATACTAGCCCTTGAGATACACAATATTACATAATGAATAGTTTTTATGACCCACATAGCTAAAAACAGCTCATGTTTCTTCTCATTTATAGAAGAGTTATTTGGTTTGGCCAACAGATGTGGAATTTTGGTTCTATGAAAAAGGATCCTGCAAAGAACCAAAAATTACATGGGCAGATGACATACCATATAACACTAGCCTTTATAAACAGCTTTCTAGCAAGAAAGCCAACCTTAGTCTTGTGTATCGATGTAATTCTCTTAAGTGCAAGGATTATAGTTATGATAAATAGTGGGATGACAGTTAATTCTGTAACAAGTTCACTGCTTTCATACAGAAAAATATCATTGTAACTACAGGACCATCACAAATACCTTTCTAATAAGCCTACTCCAATTTGGCATTTGATCCTAAATAGTATTTTCAAACATTATCTTTTCTTCTCATGGGGTGGAATTCCTATGCCCTTCCATATTTATAGCAAGAACTATATTTATTATAATCGCAGTCAAAACTCCAGGTGTGGGAGATATGTTACTACTGTTAAAAGAGATGAGTAAGTTTTATTTCACAAGATAATTTCCTCTACTTTTAAAACCATTTCACAAAATTATCTATTCATCTGTTTATCTAAAACTTCTTGAGAATTTAAAAGGCAAGATTATGTTGAAGTTACAATCCCTGTTCTTTATTTCACATAAATATATATAAGCTATATATATATACAGCTATATATAGCTGTATATAAGCTATATAGTTTATAAACTATATATATTTATAAACTATCTATCTATATCTAGTAAAGAGGGGCTGGTCACAAAATTGACTACTAGTATCCATCAAATATTTCTCTACCATAGGTTGGGACAATAATTTTTACTGCAGGATATCATGCCAAAATTATATTCTTAAAAGGATACTTCACTGAGGAACATCAATTTCCTTCTCAAAAATTCAAGCTATTCATTAATTCATTTACTTCACAAAATTTGAATACATACTACATGCAAGGAAATGGGTCAAATATTGTCAACTAAAATTATACAAACTAAGTGGCCCTCTCTACTAAAAGGCTTATGATCCTCTACGATCAGCACTCATATCCCTTTAAAATACTTTATCCCCTTGAGCTAGAAAATTTGAATGAGGAAGTATTAGAAAACATTTGAGCATTCCTTAAGTGGTTAATTACCTGATCTTGCAATGACATCACTGGATTATTTTTGGTAGTGTTGATGTGAAGTACATGGTATTTATTCTTTGCACACAGGTCATAGGCGATATTGGTAAATGAAGTGCTTGCAGTTTTGGGAACTCTGTTATAAATGATCACCATGTCCTCTTCTGCATCTAAAGCAGCATCTTGCCGAGGACCATCCATTGTATGTCGCTGCTCAATTTCTCGGACTTCATGTCTTGCAATAGCCCTTTCTGCCAAGAAAAACAGATACAAACTAAGTTTTTAAGGACACTATAAGGAAGTTATGAACACTGAACTTTGGACCATGATAAGAAAAGATACATAAAAGAAAACAAAAGCAAAGGACCAAGACATGTGGAAAGCATGGGTAAATTACCTGGGATTTTAAGAGGATCTAGTTGATTCTAAAATAACTTTACAGCCTGGAACATAATCTTCCTATTCAAGAACTAGGTAAGAGCTCCTGAAGAAATGTTTGAGGACCAAAGCTTCAGAATTTCTTATGAAGGATAATATGTATATCAAGAACAAAGGAATAAACAGTCAACAAATGTAGAATAGCACAGACCACAGAGTACTTCAGTGCAGTTCCAAAGTCACTTTACATTCTAATAGAATTCCTACAGCCTGAATTAATTCTCAAGCACACAAAGATCACATGGAATACTAAACTACACAGTTAAAAAAAAAAAAAAAAAGCACTTAGAAGACAAATTACTTATAATTTAAGAAAAGGCTTTGAAATTTATTACCCAATTTAGTTATTCTCTGGTTTATAAAAATTTAACAGGGCAGTGATTATAAATGCTAATATGACTGCACAAGAGTAGAAACAATACTACCACACATCCTTTTTCTTTTTGGTATTATGTCAGAAGCTATGTTTACCACATGGCTATGCTTTTCCCTTAAATTTCATGGTTCCTCTAATTTAAATCACCTATCTACTATGTGGTTTCAAAAGCAGTTACATTTTGCTTTCTACTATTCTCTACTTAATGCAAACATCAGCTTCAAATATATACATATTTTAGAATAAGGATGCAAGAAAAGGAGAGGATAGAAGGAAATGAGGGGCGTGAAATCCCTAGCAAGATTACAAATACTTTGCACAGGGATAGTTACACATATAGCATGTGCTCTCTTAACCCGCAGATCTTTGTGCAAGCTATCTTTGGCAGTTTCTCAAAAAAGTTAAATAGGATTACCAAATACACCACCCCAGAGAACTAAAAACAGGTACTCAAATATTTCTTATTAATGTTTAAAGCACTACTCACTATAGCCAAAAGGTAGAAACAATCCAAATATCCAACAGATGAATAAGTGTGGTACTATATACAGAACAATAGAATATTATTCAACTATAAAAAGGAATGAAGTACTTATATACGTTATTAAAATAAATGAACACCAAAAATATGCTAAGAAGCCAGATACCAAAGGTCACATATTATATAGTATTATTAATATAAAATATCCAGAATAGGTAAAATGAAACGGTATTAATATATTGGTGATTGCCAGGGAATGGGGGAGGGAGAAATGGAAAGCATGTGATTAATGGTTATGGGGTTTCCTTTGGAGTAATGTTTTGGAACTAGATAGAGATGGTGGTCGTACAATACTGTGAATGTTCTAAATGCCAGGTGAATTGTTCCCTTTAAAATGGCTAACTTATGTTCATTTCACTTCAAAAAAATTCCCCAAAACAAGTATTCACAAAATATTGAGATCTTATAATATAGGTTCATTTTAATAACAATAACATTAAAAACAGAAATTATAAAACATTCAACAGTTTATAAATTAGTCATTTATTCTCAATTTTAAAAATATTTATCTTCAGGTACAATAATTTTTATAGGCCCTTATAGACACCTCTTTTACAAAAACATTATGCTTCCAAACTAAATATACATTAATCCTTAATATTATGAAAATATAAGTATCAAATTTTCCTTCACAACTTCAACTGACTGATAAAGTATCACTAAAAATATACTGGAGTTAATGTTCCTGAGACAATCAATCTATTAGATAACAACATTAAAGTAGTTGTTAAAAATCCCATCAATCCAAAAACCACCAATTCTTTTCTTTTTGTGTTGCTGCTAAGCTTACTACGTTAAAGGAATATGAGCTATATTTTACTAAATGTACTTGCCAAGCTTGGCTATACATTTTTAGTTATTAATTAAAAAATGTGAAATCCTTGTAAGTTACAACCTTCTTTTATTATCAATCTGAGAAATATACTAATCACCTACATGAAAAAATAATATTGGTAATAGCTAACACTGAATTATCGCTATGCTTTAAGTGTTTTATGTATATCATCTGTTATGCTCTGTGCTGCGTTTTATATACATCAGGTCATGATTCTTAAAGCAAACCTAAGAGGCAGAATTATTATCCCCATTTAAATAAGGAAACTGAGTCTCTTTAGTTGATCACCAGCTGATTACTGATGTCAGGATACTATTCCAAGTCAATGTGTCTCTAGAGCCTGTGTTCCACATTGTACTGGTTGTCTGAGATTTTGTCTATTTCTATTATAGGAAAAAGTAGAGCCTTACAGTTAAATACAGCATTACAGTGTTACAGAAATCTCTTTTCTTTTTTGCAAATACCTTAATTTTTTGATGTATTTTATTTTGGAATTGCAAAAGCATTTTGCAATTGTTTCCTGCAACATTCCTGTGAAATAGGCATGATAAATAAGTGAAACAGAAGGACAGAAGATGGTTGTCTTCTAGGTGTTAAAAAGCAAAACATGCTGTACTATCTTTGCAACTTCCTGTGCATAATTATCTCAAAATTTTAAAAGTTATAAAAAACCACAACCAAAGCCAATAACAAAGTAATTATTGATATCATTCCCCAAATTAGTAATCGGATAATATTCTAAGAACCATTCTTAAATAGGGAAAAAATTCACAACATACAATTTTTTTATTTATGGGTTACTATATGGATTGCAAGGTCTGAAGGAGGTCCAATATAGGGCCTATGTTTTTCTCCAAATATACCAGCATAAGTATAGAGATAAGACTCATTATTCAAATTATAAGTGGAATCCTCTTCCAATTCATAGTTTAGAAAAACACCAATTTGCCCTGATTGTACTGACCAGAGTCAGATTTACCTGCATCCATCTTTTGTAGACGAAAATGCCACAGCATTTCTGGGAAAAAATTCTTTTCCCAGATGCCCATACCCTGTTCACCCTTGCCTCTTACTTCTATCTACCAATAATACAATTTTTAATACAATTTTTTTGCAACAAGTATCTATTTTTAAAATACAAAATATGAGAGTTAAAAATCATAGGTGAGTTGACTTCAAGGCCTCATTCTTTACTCATCTCAGTCACTTGAAATGAATACTCTGATACAAAATGGGGAGTCCAACTATATAGTTTTTCCTTTTTTCTTGAGCTTTACTGAGACATTAATCTTTACATCATCCCTCACCTCTTTATAAATTTCAAGTGAACTGTTCTATTTTCAATGTCTATCTGGTACAAAATTGAACAAATGCCATTGTAAGAAATGCTATAAATAAGAACAAAATACTTTTGGATCCAAGAACTGGGGAAGAACCTTCTAGAAAATACACTGAATAAGTTCAGCCTTAAAAGGACAGAGCTGCCTTTAAAGATGTGGAGAAGGCATAAAAGCTTGAGTAGTAGCACAAGCTGATAAATAACAAATATATTAGTGTCATGATAATATTAAGAGTAATGTTAAGCAGCTGCAGAAAAAAAATCTATGGCAATTGTAGGCTATGCCAATAGACATATAGTTATCAGTGTAACAAGTGCTTCTATTTTGAGCTTTTACTGTGAGCTAGGAACAATGCTTCATGTTTAAATGTACGTTACTTCACTTCTTACAAGAACCCTATACAGTAACATTACAGAATTCAGACTCAAGAGATATTAATTACAGAGCTATTAGGAACAGAGTCAGAATTTAATCCTTCATCTGTCTTATACCAAAGCCTATATTCCTAACCAAAACACAGTAATTACTGTCTCAAGTCACAGGAAGGAACAGTTCATAAGAAATTTGTATTCAGTCACACAGGGCTATCATGTGTCATTTCAGGCACACATTAAAAACTAGAGTACTCCAGAATGGGAATGAGCTGGATGGATCATGCCACATTAAAAAAAAACGGTTTAAAAAAAACCAGTGCACTTAGCTAAGAGAAAAATCCATAAAAATGACTAAAAGTCTTGAAATATTTGAAAAGTTATTGTGAAAAAGAGGCAGAATCCTTTCTGTAATATTATTCCAGAAAAAAAGGTATGACTGGCTCAAGAGGGAATGGGCTTTCAAACAATTAGTAGCACAAAGTAACGACACAGGCAGTTTATGGGGTGGTAAATTATTACTCTCTGGAGATACTCATACAGAGGTTGCATGAGGAGATGTCAAAGAATGATGGAAAAAGGATTCCCGCACTGAGGAGAGCTAAAATCAGGGGACCTCTGGAATGCATAGCCCCTAGATAAGTTCCATAAAGCTATTATATCAATTTCTCCTCTACAGTACAGGTGTGTTTTTGGAGGACTCTCTCCACCCACTCACCCCCAGGCTCAAACAAAATTGAAAGAAGCAGAAATAGAGACAGAAGCAGGCCAGTAACAACTGGGTGGGAAGAAGGGAGTGGGGTGCTTACTTATTCTCCCACAATCCTATTTTATTCACTGACACCCAGATGTATTTGTCTAGCTTAAGACAAAAAATATACCTTTTATGATTACTGTAAGAATTCAAGTAACTGAGCACAGTCATACTGTACTATGTATCTTTGAGTAGTAAGAATGATGTGATCATTTATAACCAAGCTTTTCCCACTGAATTCATCAAATAATTTCATAAACATTTACTGAAAATCTATTAATTTAAAAGTACTGCACCAGGTTCTGGACATATATCTACTCTTGGAGAGTTTGATGGTATAGTGTTATAAAAAAAAGTTTATACAAGATGCAACAGAGGTCCCCAAAATGGGATGGTTACAAGAAAGGATCCAGAGGAGATGAGTGAGATAAAAAAGTACTTTCTGGGTAACAAAGACACCTAGGCAAAGGGAAGAAGCACAAACAAAGAATTGGAGACACAACACTGACTAGTGCATTTAGGCCTTAAAAGCGGTTCTTAACAAGCTTAGAAGATGGGAGAAAGATTAAGGTTAAGGTTAAACATAAGGCAGAAAAGTGGGCAGAAGCCAGATCACAGTGTCTTAATCACCATACCATATAAGCCAGCATTCTCAAACTTATTGGTCTCAGAACCTCTTTATACACTCTTCGTTAAGGACACCAAACAGCTTTGGTTTATGTGGGTTACATCTAGCAATAGCACATTAGTTATTAAAAGTGAGAAACATTTATTAACTCACTTTAAAATAAAAATATGACATGTTAGCATAAATGACATGATTTTGTGTAAAAATTTTCCAAAACCAAAAATATTTAGTGTAACATATTTTTGCAAATCTTTTTAAATGTCTGGCTTAATAGAAGACAACTGGATTTTTGTATCTGCTTCTCCATTCAAAATACTACCATATATTCTTTGGGTTGGAGTCAATGAAGAAAATCAGACTCATACAGATACAGTTGGAAAAGGAGTACTTTAGTAGCCTTTTCAGATAATTGGAAATATTCTTTTTCAATTCTACCTAAAACCTAGCAAGTGTTAACTTCTTTTATTTTTGAGCCAGAGTCTCGCTCTGTTGCCAAGCTGGAGTGCAGTGGCGCCATGTCGGCTCCCTGCAACCTCTGCCTCCTGGGTTCAAGCAATTCTCCTGCCTCAGCCTCCTGAGTAGCTGGGACTACAGGCGCGTGCCACCATGCCCAGCTAATTTTTTTTTTTTTTTTTTTTTTAGTAGAGATGGGGTTTCACTGTGTTGGACAGGATAGTCTCTATCTCTTGACCTCATGATCTGCCTGCCTCGACCTCCCAAAGTGCTGAAGTGCTGGGCTTATAAGTGTGAGCCACCGCGCCCGGCCTAATTTCTTAGAAGTTAATTGCAATGTGATAGAAAACCATATTAATGAATATACACTATTCATGTTCATATCAGTGAATATATACTGTTATCTTGATATACTTTGCACTGTAATTTGAAAAATACTGGTATATGGAGTTATGCCAATCCTCCAAATATTAATACATTAGAATTGTATAATAAAAATTATACAATTAAAAAAATCACATTCATTGTAACACACTGGTGGTCACCAATCTCAGAGAAGTCTAAGTATTGGGAAACTGTTATGCTCATAGTGGCAGATACAAGTTTCTTTAAATTTTATAATTGGCAACTAATACTGTCAATTATTTTACTTATAGCAACAAGTTTGCTTTGTTCATTTTTGAGAAAATATCTCCCAACTACACAAGTCTGAATAAACGTAGTTTGTGTGTTGATCATTCTTTCAAGTAAAAACAGGGTTCTATGAAAACAACTGCCTTATTGAGTTTGCAACTTGTCTATTTTCTGTTTCTATGACAGAGACTGGGTAGTTTATAAAGAAGTTTCTTTAGCTCCTGGTTCTTTAGGCTGGCAAGTTCAAGACTGGGCAGCCACATCTGGTATCTTCTGGTAAGGGCTTCATGCTGCATTAAAACATGATGGAGAAATGGAAGAGAAGCTCATGTGCAGAAAATGGGACTGCACACTCCAGAGGCAACCTTGCTTCATAACAACCTGATCTCATTGTAACTAACGTAGTCCTGGAAGAGTGAGAACTCATTAATTCCCTCAAGACTACACTGATTCTTTTATGAGAGCAGATTTCTTATAATCCAAACACCTCTTAAAGGTCCCACCTTTCAACACCATTACATTGGGGACCAAGCCTCAACATGAGTTTTGGTAGAGACAAACCATACTCAAAGCACAGCACAACGCAATCGCACAAGTGCTTTACCTCAAGACAATCTCTGTACTCTGGTATGCAGAAGTGCTTGATGAACTTTCCATTTTGTGATACAATATTAAAAACAGACACAAAAAGTCAAGATTTAATAAAGTTATTGCTTTCTGAAGGACATTCTTATTGAAAATGACTTTTGAGGGTTTAGGCTGTTAGAGAAAGGTAGCAAAAAACACAATGCCTGCTAATGCAGTTTGGTACCAGCACTGTTTTTTACTATGAGGACAAATGCTAACTAGCGAAAAAGGCAACTAACATCTTAGAATTATGAAAATGGTTGTGAACTATTTTGTGATAGCCCTAAAGGGGTCTTGAGGATCCCTATGGTACACGCACTGCACTTTCAGAACAACTTCTATAAGCAATACAGAGCCATTTTCAAAAAGAGTTTTAAGTAACAGCCCATGTGGGACTTCTACAATCCAAGATTCCCCAAGGCATCATTTTATAGAGTGAAGACATAGTGAGGATTAAGACTTGAAGGAAAGCAACTTCAATAAGGAAGAAGCATGGACACTGAAAGGAGATAGGTTAGTGGGGTAGAGGCTTAGGTGACGAGAGTAGATGAGGGAATTCGAAATGGCTAAGGTACTTCTCTAGATTTCTTTACTGAAGAGGAAGATGGTGTCATTCAGTGAATTTGAGAATTGGGGAAGGAAGAACAAATGGAATGAAGAAAGGAATTCAGGACAGTTTGTACTCTACATTGAAGTTCAAACTGAGAAATCAAGTATTTAGCTGATCTGTGGAAGAGCCATTTTCATAATGGCTTTATTTCAAGCTTGTGTAAGAACAATATCCAGGCCTAACAGGTCTAGAGGATAGGATAGAGAAAGCATAATGGCAGAAAAGTTCTGGATTAGAGTATAAAATGGCATCTGTTCCCTACCAGCCCCATGAATATCCAGATATTTATGTGTTTGAGCTTTTAGAGAAAGGGAATGCAGGGAAATGATTAAGGAGCTGTTTTAATGAAGGGCTTTGTAATATAAAGGGAGCACTGTATTAATTAGGGAAACATCAGCTGTTGTAACAAAATCTCAATTGTTTACTACACAAGAAATTTAGTTCTTGCTCAGGTACCAATGTGAGTGTTCCTGGCTGGCAGATGGCCTTTTATGCAGTAATTCAAGAAATCATGCTCCTTTCCTGTCCTGACTTTGCTATTCTCCCCAGTACCCTGAAGTCTTTTGATCCAGCTGGCAGACAGAGTGCAGAAAGCACAACCATTTCTTAATTATCTTGGCAAACACTAGTCATATGGCCCTACCTAGATGCAGGGGTTGTGGTGAGAAATTTAATCTTTGGTGGGCAGTTGCTTCCTAGCAATAAAAACATACTATGGGAAGAAATGCATGAATAGCTGGTATATAGTTTGCCATTTCTTCACACAGGCACATAAAGCAGGTTCTCAAGTGATTAACTATGACATTAGTGAGAACATAGGATAACTTTCTCCATTTCTACATGAAATATGACATCAATCTTAGCGCCATAAAGGCTCCAGTACTTTCTGGCATTACCTCTCGGGGCAGCAACAGAGATGATGATGCTTGATTAGAGACAGTTATTCTGTGGACAAGCAGGTAACAAAGCAGAGTTAGGTAGGGGGATTCTGCAGAAAACCCACAAGATATCTCTAGAAGACTTTCAGAAATGTTAGAAAGGAATTTCAATGGAGAAGGAAGCTTTGTGCAAACATCTAGGGTAATGGTCAAATGAAAAATAGGCTATTAATGTAACTCTTCCATATGTATTTACAGGGTTAGTGTGAGGGAGAGACTTGGATTATCAGTTTCAGACACAGTGAGCTTCAAGTGCCCATGGAACATCCAGGTAGTAATATGTAGGTTACAGAAGATAAACATCTCAGGAGAAAGTTCTGAACTAAAGACAGAAATTAGGAGTCACAAAGGCACCAGCTGATGTCAAAGGGAGTAAATGATCGTGAAGGTATAGAGTTTAAAAAAAGGGAATTTTATTTTTCACTTAGTTTTTAATTTTTATTTTTAAATATCAAAAGAAAATTTTGAATTAATCAGCTTTTGTTTCTAAAATTCTGTTTTACCAGCACTACCTACATGTGCAACACAACCAAAAACAAATCTGCACTATCACTGCAAGATCATGTACTAATCTACTAACAAACATTTTTAGTGTTTTTACCACGTTGTCCACTTGCAAATACTCATAGTTAGTATACTGCAGCTGATAAATGCTAGCTTCATGTCTTACTCACATTCCTTTAAAATGTTTTTTAAAGGACTCATGAGTTTTGCAACTCACAAAGCACACAGCTGAACCTTACTACTAAGAATGCATTTAACTAAAATCTCTGCTAGCAATTTTTTCCAGAGTAAAACTAAACATGATACTGTAGAAGATGTGAAGAAGGCTGAAAGTAAATTATTCAATAAGACATTAAAAAAGATGTTAATAATGTCAGGAAAATAAAATAGGAGTAAATTATATGGAAGCTCGGTTATTCAGCTAAAATATTAACTTTGATATTAAACTGGTAGGAATATGCAGAGATTTCCTTAAATTCTTAGCAGAAGTCCATACTGCCATTAAAATAGATGTGCTTTGATTGTTGAAATAAATATCACACCAAGAAGATGAAAGCATTTTCAAAATCAAGAAAGAAATGTCAAAACTGTCTACAAAGCTAAATTATTTTCACACTTCAACAACTGCACCTGGTGCTCCACTCACTAGTAAGTAAAAAGAATAAGAAGTAACTAGGATTCAACTCCAGCTGGGTTTGGATATCATTAACTAAAATCTAATGCAGCAGCTGTTTGAAAATTGGGAATTAGCAATGCTGAAAACTTGGTACTATTTTACTGGAGTTGGATATGCATCATATTCTAGAGCAGTGGTTCCCAAATTGAGCATGCATCAGAATCACTTGGAGCATTTGTTAAAATACAAATTCCTGCCTTCCCACATTCTCTAGCTATTAATTTCAAGGACTAAGAATTTGCCAATCAAGTTCTCAATGTTGATATGATGGTCCAGGAACACTTTGAGAATCAGTGTTCTAGAGGGCATTTCTGTTGGCTTATTAAGAAGACAGACAGAATATTATCTTTTCCATGTAACTGATTAATTTTTACCCCATTAATTTGGAATTTTAGCTATAGCTTAGATCTGTGAAAAACAACTTAATGGTATAAACTAGTTGTGAGAATAGTATAAACTAGTTGTGTGTCTTGTCATCACATCCATTACCCTTTAACTCATGGCACTAATTCTACTGAGCTAATTGGATTTCCCATCTTCCTCACTGCTCCCCATCAATCACTAGGTCTCCTAAGGCTACTCAGGTTCCTCTTTAAAGGATGCTGAAACCATCATTATGGAAAGCACAAGTGAAATGTTTACATTGTTCTTGGGCCAAAACTGTAACAAAACCCTTTGAAAATGTGACATTAATTAATTCTAAATGATGGTCGCTGCCCCACACCCTTTTAAACTGAAACTTTTTTGGGGGTACAACCAATAATTCAAGAACCATGTTAAAGATATTCATCTTGGAACATTCTCTTATATATGAAGAAAATCTGATTAAACTACAATTTCCAGTTGTGGCTTACTAGTTAAAAACTGAAGTTCAAGTACACTACCCATTGTTAAGACTAAAAAAGTGAGTTAAAGAAAAAATTTTTTGAGACAGGGTCTCATTCTTTCACCCAGCCTTCAGTGCAATGGCATGATTAGGACTCACTGCAGCCTTGACATGCCAGGCTCCAGTGATCCTCTCACCTCAGCCTCCGGAGTAGCTGGGACTACAGGCATGTGCTACCATGCTTGGCTAATTTTTGTATTTTTTGTAAATACAGGGTTTCACCATTGTCACCCAGGCTGATCTCAAGCTCTTAATCTCAGGCAATCAGCCCACCTCAGCCTCCCAAGATGCTGGGATTACAGGCATAAACCACCTGGCCTAATACTTTTTATATCTTATAGCTTTGTATCTTCTGAGAAACTGTTATAGCTTTTCAGTTGAATCTGTATTTTTAATGAATCTTTAAAAATTAGTCACAGGTATTAATATTCTAAAGATGTTCTTTTTTAAACATCAATTTCCAAAAACTGTCTTCCTTTGTATTTGTCTTGTGTAACAAATAAGAACCATTTTCAGCATCCTGTAAACTACAATTCTTTACTAGTGACATTTAAACATGCCCACAATGCAATGACAATTGATATTCTTAATAATGACCAGTAAAATGCTGAACAGTTTTATCAACTGACAAAAACTAATGCTTGACCATAATTTGAGTTTTGTTTTACTGTATTGTAATTACATAAAACAAGTATAAGGAAAAAAATTCTCAAGTAGAATATTCTTTATCTTGCAGACAACCAAACATTTACTACAGAATGGTCATTTTAATATCTACTTTAAAATAATTTGTTGATCTTTACGTACCCTATATTAGCTTTTAAAACCCATTAATTTTTTGGCTTATTTTCCTATGCCAGAAATAAAATTACGATCATTATGAAAAGGTATGGGTTGATAAAATGAATGGGGATGAGGCAAAGTAACTCAAAACTGTTTGTTCTATTTTGAGTTACTCTGCCTCATCCCTATTAACCTATTTGAATTAGGCAACATAAATTTAAGTACTCTAATTGAACACTGGAACCAATCAAACTATGGAACCTGAAAAAACATGTGGAATTAATATAACTTTTAGGGAGGAGAGCATAACTTTTTTACAAGCTGCTTCTTTCTCTGAAAGAAAGGTAATGACCATTATTACCCAGCATACAGAAGACACACAAAATCTGCTTAATAAAAATAACACAGCATACTAAATTAAGCCATATGGGAGGCAGAGTTCTTCACTCCACAATCCAAGAAAGGTTAAAGGAAGTGAACGATAATATTAAAAGGAAGTGAAGGTTTGCTGTGATTTGATCTCTACTAATCTAACAATGTTACACGTAGCACAAAGCTAAAGCTCCATACATTGTCAAGACTGTTTAGTACAGTATTCTAGGTTTATCACACCTAACTAATCCTCAGAGGTTTTTTCCTCTAATGGTGCCAAGACTGTGTAGGAGAGAGAGGAAAGCGGCAGAAAAGTCAAGAGATTAAAGTGGTCAGATAGTCAGGGCAGGACCATGATTTCTGAGCCTAGAGCAATCTAAGAATCCATGGAAAATTACATTATCTTAAAATAGATTACAGTGTATAACAAATTCCATAGGACTGGGGAATCTGTATTTTTAAAAAGCTCCCAAGGTGATATAAGAGCAGGTGGTCTAAAATCGATAACAAACAGAAGACATTAGAAAGCAACACTGGGGTCAACATTCATTGACTGGTTTGTGACCCTGTGGGTACCATTCTCCATTTTACACTTTTATAGCTAAAATATTACAGAAGGAGTCTCTGAAGCATAATCTCTCATCTTTAAAGCCCATTTTATTTCTAATGTAGGCCCCAATTTTGGCTTTTTTTGGTGGTCTAAGATAACCTAGAAATAATGTCTAAATAAAACAAAGTTCGAAAAATAAAGAAAATTGAAATTTTAGGAATAGGTTACTTGATGGGATCTATCAAATTATTCAAATTCTTAAATCTTAATTTATAATTACTAAAATTTATATTTGTACATTAAAAGATTACATACTAATGATATAGACCCATACATACCATACACACCACAGAAAAGGCAGAGATTGTCAGACTAGACAAAAAAGCAAGATTCTACTATATACTGACCACTAGAAAACCACTTCAAATGAGAGAAACTTTAAATAACTTAAAAGATAAAGGATGAAAAAAGAGGTATCATATTATCACAAATCAAAAAAAAAATCTGGTGTGGCCATATTAATGACAAAAAGACTATTAACAAAGATAAAAAGGACCATTTCATGATGATAAAGGGGTCAATTTATCAAAAAGACATTACGATACTTAACACTTTTGTACCTTTATAAGAAAGTTTTTAAAACATATGAATTTAAAACTCACAGGAAAAATAGACAAATCTGTAAGTATAATCAAAGATTTCACCATCATGCTTGCAATAATTGATAGAAGTAGACAGAAAATCGCTAAGATACAGGAAATTTCAATATCATCAATTAATTAGCCAACTGGCATTTAGAGAACATCCAGGATGCAGATATACATTGTTTTCAAGTGTACATGGAACATTCAACAAGACAGACCATATCCTCAGTCATAAAACAAAGTTCAAAATATTTGAAAGTACTAAAATCATACAAAGTATGTTCTCTGACTAAAACAGAAATTTAAAGTAACAGAAAAGACATTTGAAATGTCCACAAATACTTGGACTAAATAACACACTTCAAGTAATCCACAGGACAAAGAAAAAACCAAAAAGGAAAATAGGAAAGTAGTTTGAACCTAATAAAACCAAAATATCAAAATTGTGAGACGTAACTGAAGCAGTACTTTAAGGGAAACATATAACACTACATGATCATATTATAAACGAAGGCAGGTCTAACATCAATGACCTAAACCACAGCTAGTTCTTTGTGCCCCCCGCCCAAACAAAATCAATAAAACTGACAAACTTCTAGTCAAATGAGAAAAAAAGACAAGATACAAATTATCAATATCAGAAATGACAAAGGAGAGAATACTACAGATAATAAAGCAATATTATAAGTAACTGTAGCCAATAAATTTGATAACCAATTGCTAAATTCCTTGAAACAAAATTAACAAAGCTCACAGGCAGCTAAACAGAATAAACCTTTTAAATCTATTAAATGTATAGATAAAAAAACCTTTGCACAAAAAACAAGATCAAACCTTTCTCACAGACAAACAAAAGGCCCAAATGGCTGTATTGGAAAATTCTACCAAAAAAGAAAAATAACAACACAAGAAAACATCAACACAAACTCTTGAAGAAAATTGAAAAGGAGAAAACACTTTCCAATTGAGTCTCTGAACCCAGCCTTTGATACCAAAACCAGACATGAAATCCCTTATAAACATAGAGGCAAAAATTAACAAAATTTAGTGAAATGAAAGGACAACCATCATACCTATGTAGTTTATCCCAAGGATACAGATTGGTTTAACATGCAAAAGTCAATGTAACTTATCCTACTAATAAGCTAAAGACCATGTACAGTATTCATCTTAATAAATGCACATAAACAAAATCCAACATCAATTCATGATAAAAATCTCAGCAAACTGGGAATAGAAGAGAACTTCCTTCAATTAATAAAAGGATATCTGTAAAAAATGTTCAGCTGGTATCAAACTTTACTGAAAGACAGACTGGATACTTTCACCCTAAGACCGTGAATGAGGCAAGGATGTCCACCCTCACCAGTTTTATAAACACTGTCCTGGAGGCTCTACCCTGTTCAATAAGGCAAGAAAAAGAAAGGCACACAGAGAGCAGTAAGTAAAACTGCCTTTTGTCACACACAGCATGACTGACTGTGTAGAAATTCCTAAAGAATCTATCAAAAAAGCTACGAGAATTAATGAGTTTAGCCAGGCTGCAAGATATAAAAATCAATATACCTAAATCAACTGTACATTACTAACAACAGGTAATCAGAAATTCACATTTAAAAATATCATGTAAAATAGCACAAAAATATGAATAAATTTGCAATAAGATGTACAAAACCATACAGTAAAAACCAGAAAACACTGTAGAGAAAAATTAAATAAGATCTAAATAGATATGCCACATTCATGATTTACAAAAGACTATTGTCAATTCTCCCAAAATTTATATACAGATGCCATGCAATCCCAATAAAAATCCCAGAACACTTTTTGGTATGAATTGATCAATTAATTCTAAAATTTTTATGAAAATGCAAAGAATTTGGAATAGGCAAAAAAAAAAAAAAAGAAAAGAAAAATAAAAAAATTAGGCCCGGCATGGTGGCTCACGCTTGTAACCCCAGCACTTTGGGAGGCCGAGGTGGGCAGATCACGAGGTCGGGAGTTCAAGACCAGCCTGTCCAATATGATGAAACGCTGTTTCTACTAAAAAATACAAAAATCAGCCTGGCAAGGTGGCACACACCTGTAGTCCAGCTACTAAGGAGGCTGAGGCAAGAGAATTGCTTAAGCCTGGGAGGCAGAGGTTGCAGAAGCCAAGATCATGCCACTGCACTTCAGCCTAGGCGACAGAGTGAGACTCCATCTCAAAAAAACAAAACAAAAAAAGAAAAAAAAATTGGAAGGATTTACACTACCTTATCTCAAGACTTGTTATCCAGTTATAGTAATCAAGACAGTATGGTACTGGCATAAAGACAGACATTTAGATCAATGAATCAGAATAGTGAATCCAGAAATATAACTATACAAATACGATCAACGGATTTTAGAAAAACTTGGTAAGATAATTCAATGAAGAAAATGATCATCTCTTCAACAAACAGTAAGGGAACAACTGGATAGCCATTTTCTTAAAAGGGAATCTTAATTCTTTCTTCATTCTTACTTCACATCATATACAAAAATGAATTTAAAATGAATCACAGGCCTAAATTTATTCACTAAAATTATAAAACTTCTAGAAGAAATAATTCTAGTAATTTTAGGTTTGGCAAAGATTTCTTAAATATGACAGAGTAAACAAGAACTACAAAAACAAATATCAATACAGTGGACTTCACTGAAATTAAAAGATACAGAAATGAAAAGGAAAGCCACATAAATAAAAAAATATTTGTGAAATGTATAGCCAACAAAAGATTTGTATCTTATCAGTAAAAAAATGTGTCTCTTACAACCTAATAAGAAAACAGCCAGTCCATTTTTTTTAAATGAACTAAAGATTTGGACATTTCCCCCAAAAAGGAGATATGCAGATAAGAAGATGAAAGATGTTCATTATTAGAGAAAATAAAAGTAAAACTACAATGAGATACCACAAGTTTGCAAGAATGGCTAAAATTAAAGACTGGTCAGACCAAGACTTGTCCAGAATGTGGATTAAGTGGAATTCTCATGAACTGCTAATAAGAATATAAAATGAGACAACCATTATGGAAAACAGTTGGACAATTTCTTAAAAAGTTAAACATATAGGCCAGGCGCGGTGGTTCATGCCTGTAATGACAGCACTTTGGGAGGCCAAGGCAGGTGAATCACCTGAGGTCAGGAGTTCACGACCAGCCTGGAAAACATAGTGAAACCCTGACTCTACTAAAAATATAAAAATCAGATGGCTGTGGTGGCAGGTGCGTATAATCCCAGCTACTCAAGAGACTGAGTCAGGAGAATCACTTTAACCCAGGAGGTGGAAGATGCAGTGAGCCAAGATCACACTCCAGCCTGGATGACAAGAGCGAAACTCCGTCTCAAACAATAAAAAATAAAGAACAAGTTAAACATATATCTAACCATATAACCCAGCCATTCCACTCCTATTTATCCAAGAGAAAGAAAAGCATATATCCATACAGTCTTATGCCAAAGTGTTCACTCCACTTTTATTTTCAATAGGCCCAAGTGGGAAGGAATTAACATGTCCATCTACAAACAAATGACTGAACAAATGGTAGGATACCCATACAATGGATTATTGCCCAATAAAAATATCTATTATCAAAGAATTATTGATATGTTCATCATGGATCTCAAAATCATTATGCTGAGTTAAAGCCCAGATCCCACCTCCCACAAAAAGAGCACATGATAAATTATGCACAGTAATGAACTCAGTTGCTAGTTTCATAAAGTTCTCATTTTAGTTGGCTGTTTATTCCTAAACTAGTTTATGGCAGTTTTCTCTGTTACTGTAACTGCAAAAATCAATTACATATAAGTGCAAAATAAAGAGGACTATTGCTTCCATGAAAAGCAAATTGAAAACTCCAGAAAGACCTAGGAAACACTGCTCTTAGATCAGATATTGACAAGGAAATGGCTTGAGGGAAAAATCTGGAGATCTGGATTGTTTTGCAAAGGTCTTAAATTTTTTGGTTCCATTTTAAAGAAGTCCAAAATGGAAAATACGGACTAAGTATTACAGGTTTGCCTTATAAAACAAAGATAATGTAGAACTCTCATAAGTAGACCCATACTCAAAAAAAAATACTCATTTTTATATTTTTGACATGTACATGAATGAGTGTGCGCTTACATATTTTGACTAAAAATAGTTAAGGTGTAACTTCTACATATATCAACTAATAAAATAGGGGCTTAATCCCAACAACTAAAAAGAGTTCCTAAGGTTACCTGAATTCAGTATTTTCCTGCCACAAAAGTAAATACACTCCCTGAAAGAGAAACGGATTACCAAAACCAGAAAGAAGGGGGAAACAAACAAATAACCTCACCATACAAATACGATCACTGTTTTATCTTTGGCAACATCTCTTTACCGTTTTTTTCTTATGCTTTTATTAAACATCAATCGATAACACATAAACATGTTTGTATCTTACCCTTTCTTCTTTAAAAACAAGATAGTTCCCCCATATTATTGAAAACACTGTTCTTTTAAACAGTTTCATCTGGCACAGGCTTTTAAAGTGAATCCGTGCATACACATACCAATGCCTCCCTTTATATAATGAGGTACAAAAAGTCATTCATTTCTCACTCTTCTTGAATTGACAAGTAGGAATTAAAGATAAAATGGATTACGAAGAGTTTAAAATTGGATTCTCAATTCAGATGTCATGGGCAATAACTACTTCTTAAAAAAGAAAAAAAGTCCTGGCCGAATAATTGTCCCCTTTATTCTCATCTTTACCTATTTATTCAAATATATAAGAGCAGCTTCTCAGAAAAAACATAGACCAGAAAATTGCTATTAACTCAACAACCTGTGGAAGTTTTCAACACACTTCCCACTTCAAAGGTGAACAGTAAAAGAAATTACTTATCTGGAGTTTTAAAAAGAAGTTTTAAAAACATCCCTCACCTATGTGTGAAAGAAGAAATATACACTGACATTTCATGCCTGGTGTCTAACTGCTGTCTTCCTATGTTTGTTTTCTAGGGAAATTAATAAAATAAAAATAATAAGGATAGAAATAGTAATGGTAGGCTGGGCATGGCGGCTCACGCCTGTAATCCCAGCACTTTGGGAGGCTGAGGTGGGTGGATCGCCTGAGGTCAGGAGTTTGAGACCAGCCTGGCCAACATGGCAAAACCCTGTCTCTACTAAAAATACAAAAAATGGCTAGGTGTGGTGGTGGGTGCCTATAATTCCAGCTACTCGGGTAGCTGAGGCAGGAGAATCGCTTGAACCTGGGAGGCGGAGGTTGCAGTGAGCTGAGATTATGCCATTGCACTCGAGCCTTGGCAACAGAGCCAGACTCCATCTCATACATAAATTAATTAATTAAATAATAAATAAATAGTAAGGGTGTCAACTAGAAAGCTAAGAACAAGTAGAGCTGTAATGTCAAAAAATATCAGTACTATCTGTTAATGCTATTTATTTAGTAGTCTTTTCCTAGTATTTAATATCACACAACCTTTCTCGTGCCCACTGTTTTGGCCTGCTGAACTGAATATAGTTTATTTGTCAAAGATTTGCTGTAAGCCTAACATTTCAATGGTTCTATAAATTTTAACGTATTTTACCTTACTTGCTCTGAGACTTTGAATAAAAAGGAATTTTTCTAAATTTTCTAAAATAAACATTACTATTATAATCCAAATAAAATTTATTCTCACAAAATACATTATGGTACACATAGAGTCACCCAACTAAAATATAAAATATTTATTTCTATACACATATTTCATGGCTATCTGTATATATTTATTGATAAATACTAAAGCTGATACATAGAAAGACTTGATATATTTAGTAAGGTCATATATCAGAAGCACTGTTAATGCACATAAGATATACATCCACATTTTTCAACAAGAAAGATGTTATTTCAGTTCCAAATGACCACACTTAAGGCAAGGCACAGACATACATAGAATATAAGACAGGACTGTAACAATAATGTCTTCAGTTACTTTTTACTTCTGACTACATGAATATAGTAAACAAGATACCTCCATTAGCTGATTCTTGGGGGTAAAAATCCAATTGCCGTCTTGCTATACAATAAATTTAGAATAAATTTCTGTTGATTATTAAATAAGGTAAAGCATAAAGCACTTTAAACTTGTTGTTTGGTCTCACAAAATGATTCTATCTAAAGGCTTAATTTAGAGCTGCCTACAAAGATGACCCTGTAAAGAATTCTACATTATTAATCTTAAAAAGTTTAATAGTTCTTAAACTTACATAATTTCTTATTTTCTACCCAGAATCATCAACGGAAAATAGGACTAATTTGGATGAAATAAACCTAGATTATTTCCCTTTTCCATCAGCCTCTCTCTCAACCAAACAGTACTTAAATTATCACAAAGAGCCTTTCTAATCGCACTTATTTACTTTGTAGTATATTTTGAATTAGAAGGTACAATTAATGAAACTGTTCTCTATACGGAAAGATTTGTTATAAGTGCCCCCTTACCAGATGTGTCTGCTATTTCTCTGGCAAAATCTAATCTTGTAAGGGTTGAGGGAAAGGAAGAATAACAGCAAGGCTCCTTTTCAGCTTCACTTTAAATGGCCACCATGATTAGAGAGAACTGGGTTTCAGACATGCTTTTAGCAAACATGCAGTCACTTAACTTTTTCATGTGCTGTAAAGCTTGTAAACAAAAAGTCAGGAAAGTAAATTCCAATGAATCATATACTTTTTACAAAGCATTTCAGTTAACATATTCTCAGATATACAGAATTACAAAATATTATCAATTATAATCTATCCAATGATGACTATGGAAATATATAATTTCCAGGGATACTTTATCATCTTGATATTCTGGAAACACTAAATAATATAGGATCTTTTCATCAGAAGTCAATTTGTTCTGAAAGAAAAGGGCCTTTATGTTTAGCTATGCCTGGAAGGCACTGCAAAAGAGTACTTCCTTTCTCTAGTCAGCACAATGGCATGTGTATCTATCCAAAAAATATCAAAAGGAGATACGCAGAAAAAGGAGATGGGTTTTTCATTTTTATTTTTAAAATAATGGTTTCCTTAAAAAGCAGTATCAACTAAAAATGGATTAAGGACTGAAACAAAGGACCCAGAACTGTAAAATTCCTAGAACATAGGGGGAAATTTTTATGACATGGGTCTTGGTGATGACTGTTGGATCTGATATCAAAAGCACAGGCAAAAAAAAGAAAACATAGACAAGCAGCATAACTATATCAAAGTAAAAAGTTTCTGCATAGCAAAGGAAACAGGGAAATGGGAACTTACAAGATGGGAGAATATATTTGCAAACCACATATCTGATAAGGGATTAATAGCTATAATATATAAGAAATTCCTATAATTCAATAACACAATCCCCAAATATCTCAATTAAAAAATGGGCAAAGGACTTGAATTGACAATTCTCCAAAGACGACACACAAATGACCAACAGGTGTAGGAAGGTGCTGAACATCACTAATCATCAGGGAAATGCATATCCAAACAATAATAAGGTAAATGCTTTTAAAAGATTAAAAGCAGAACATATGATCTACTAATCCCAATTCTGGGATATGGTAGTTCTGTGTTTAATTTTTTAAAAGAACTGAAGTCAGAATCTTGAAGAGATAGTGGCACACCCATGTGTTCACTGAAGCATTGTAAACAATAGCCAATATGAAGAAACAACTTTAATGTCCATCAACAGATGGATAAAGCAAATGTGATATACACAGTGAAATATTATTCAGCCTTTAAAAAGAATGAAATCAACAACGCAGATGAACCTTGAGAACATTATGCTAAGTGAAATAAGCTAGTCACAGAAGGACACATACTGCATGACTCTACTTACGAAGTGTTTAAAGTAGTCAATCTCATAGACGCAGAAAGTAGAATGATGGTTGCCAGGAACTGAGGTGGGGAAGCAGTTGCTGTTAACATGTACTGTCAGTTATGCAAGATAAAGTTCTAGAGATCTGATGTACAACCCTGTGCTTGATGTTAACAATAGTGTCCTATACACTTAAAATTTTGTTGAGAGGGGAAAGGTTGGTAATATTTTACATTTAATTCTAAAAATTTAATTTGTTGCTTTTTAAAATTTATATATTTTTTGGGACAGGATCTCATTCTGTAACCCAGACTGGAGTGCAGTGGCATGATCAGAGCTCACTGTAGCCTCAAAAACCTGGCACAAGCAATCCTCCCACCTCATCCTCTGGAGTAGCTGGGACTACAGGTGCCCACTTTTTTTTTTCCAGTAGAGATAGGTCTCATTATTTTTCCCAAACTGTATTGCTTCTTCTTTTATTTAGGAATTCAATGTGGTTTTCCCTTCCTCTCCCCTTTTCTCCTTTTCCCCCTTTTAAAAAAATAAACAACAATCAAAATAATGCTAAATAAAACACTAATGTAAAAACTGTCCTATGGAAATACGGTAAAATATGAATCTAATGTGAAAAATTATTTAACCTCTAAAACAGAGGAGAGCTTAGCGGTTACTGAGAACAAAATGAATCTGATGGGTAAATTTCTTCAATAACCCTGAAAAGTGGTTGCCCTTTCTTTTTCTTCATTACCTCCAGTGGTGGGGAACTCACTCTCCTGTGAAGAGGTAGCTAATTCTTGGAAACTGTACTACTTTCCACCTTTTAAAGTTTTTTGAGGTGTCACGGAATATGCCTACTGGCTTTTTTCCCCTGAGATACACAGATATTCTATGCAACCAAGTCTTCCTTTTTAAGGTTAATAATCCGAACTTTTGACTTGATTCTTGCCTATGTGCCTAATTACAGGAATCATGCTCTACTACTGCTAACATTCTATGAGCAGAAGGCTTGGATCTGCCAACGTATTCTAGAGGTTGTGGAAAGGCCACAGAACATAATTCTTCTCACTTCCTTCTAGTACCTGTCCTCACCTGGACAAGTTATGCCTAGCCAGCAAAGCACCTTGGGTGAGTCAATGCCCCATGCCCCAGTACCACAAGCCCCCTGCAAAACCCAGTAAGAAAAGTCTTCAGACTGGTTGAATACAGACATCATTTAGAGATACAGGTACTTCAAAAGATGGGCAGAGTGGGCATAATAGAAGGAAAACTGATGCTTCTAAAAATATCACAGGAACTGAATGAGGAAAGAATATAGGTCTTATTATCAAGCAAAAATCCTCAGACTCAGACCTTGAAAGGCAAAACTCTCTCTGTTCTGAAAGGGGGAGAGAGAGGTGGAAATTCAGTCCTCAATTCTTGCTCAACCATATCAGAATAAGGAGGTATTATTTCTAATTTTCCCCAAACATGAGACTTTTGATTATTTCTTAAAATCTCTAAACTGTCCTCTATGGGGGAAAAATGCCTTTCAAGCATTTGCCTATGAACTTTCCATTATTTTTCATTCCAAAGAAATCTGCTTGTTTTCTATTAATGGATCTATTAAAGGAAACTACTTTTTATCCTTCTTAATCTTCTTTCCTAATACAGTAAGAAGAGAAAAATCCAATCCCTCAGATTTTTTTTAAAGCCTGTAATGGAATTTTAAAATGTCACTACTGTGTATATACCCAAAGGATTATAAATCATTCTATTATCAAGACATATGCACACATATGTTCACTGTGGCACTGTTTACAATAAGACCTAGAACCAACCCAAATGCCCATCGATGACAGACTGGACAAGGAAAATGTGGCACATATACACCATGGAATAATACACAGCCATAAAAAACGATGAGTTTGTGTCCTTTATAGGGACATGGATGAATCTGGAAACCATCATTCTCAGCAAACTGACACAAGAACAGAAAATCAGACACCACATGTTCTCTCACTCATAGGTGCGTGCTGAACAATGAGAACACATGGACACAGGGAGGGGAGCATCACACACTGAGGTCTGTTGGGGGGGCCAACGGAGGGATAGCGGTGGGGGGAGGGGAGGTCGGGGAGGGATAATATGGGGGAGCAATGCCAGATGTAGGTGACAGTGGGATGGAGGCAGCAAACCCCATTGCCATGTATGTATCTATGCAACAATCTTGCATGAGCTGCACATGTACCCCAGAACCTAAAGTACAATAAAAAAAATGCCACTAATCAGACTACACAAATATAGACACTACTTGCATTGAATACTGTCACTCCATAAACTGTCAAAAACTGTAAGAAACTTTCTTTTGTGCTACCATCTCTTGAGCAACTCCCATGCTTTAGCACCTAGTCTAGAAACTTTATATATGGTACCTCATTTTAATCTTCTACCTATCTGTTGAATTAGTTACTATTGATCTAACTTTAAAGGTGAAGCAACTGAAGCTCTCTGAGGTTAAAACCACAGCAAGTGCCACAGAGCCAGTAAGTGGTAAAAATCAGGATGTCACCCAGTTCTGATATTCATTGAATAGATGATTGAACTGATACAAGGATAAACAGATGATAGCTGTCCTGTATATTGAATGGCAGTTAATAAAAATCCAGAAATTCATTAAGCAAGCAATAATAATAAGGTTATTACTATACTTCAACCTCTGCTGCATTCAGAGATGGATGCATTAGATGTTCATTTCTATTCTTTTGCAGTGGGGCCGGAGTGCACCAGGACAGAACTCAATAGCTGAGGATCCCAATGAAACCGACAGGACGAAACGATAAGCAGAGGCCCACCAGGAAGCAAACTAATAGTCCAAAATAGCAACGATACCTATGGTCCACACCCCATCCTTCCTGGTTCTTAGTGCACAATTGATTATTGACAACATTGCTGAGGTAGCACAGGCTGGTGGTTTAGAGGATCTCTTTCCAGAACTGCCAAGATACTTTGTAACTTTTAGCAAGCTCTGTATTTCTGTCACCATCCAACTGGCCAGAAATCCACCATAGGAAAGTCATGAATTGCCATTTTGAAAACTAGAACTCTTACAATTACCACAGGAGAGGTGCTTTATTACTAACCCATGTATCATTACCTTCCACATCGGTACAGGATCCAGCAAAGTCGTCATCTGGTTCATGACTGTTTTTACTAATTTATTTTTTCCATATACATGGGAAATTTTAAAATATTTTTCAATTGTATATAACAGAAATATATTAAAATTATTTTAAAAAAGGAAATATACTCAAGGCTTCAAATGTGAAAAGGTATGCAAAAAGTTTCACTATCAGAATCCACTTTTTTTAAAGTTTCTCTCTTCTTCTGTATCTATCTGACCAATTCCCATCCTTCACAATACATAATCCTTATTACTAGTTTTTGGTTCAGAGATCACTTCATGTATACATAAGTTAAAACAAATACTTATCTCATTTTAAAACAAATATTAGGACAATATGTACTTTTCTTTGTCTTGCCTTTAGGTAACTTCAACATCTTCTACATCAAAATATAAATACCTTCCTTGTTCCTTTTTAAAGCAGTACAGTAATTCACAATATGAATGCAAATTCTAATTTTTGCAGGACTTCCCAGAATATCTGTCACATGCAACATGTTTAGCTTTAGTTTTATAATCCTTAATTTTATTGAACTTGAATTTCCATTTGACATTTAATTTTGAAAATGTTTTATAACAGTACCCTAAATGTAATTGTTGTAATAATATACAACAGTTTAATTACTTACATGTATGTTCAGTTTTTAGCATGGTATCCCCAAACTCAAAATAAAATGTATGGACACAGTTAAATTTTATGTCATGTGTTAAGACAATTATTTCAGGCCAGCCGCGGTAGCTCACGCCTGTAATCCCAGCACTTTGGGAGGCGAGGAGTTTGAGACCAGCCTGGCCAATATGGTGAAACCCCATCTCTGCTAAAAATACAAAAATTAGCTGTGCATGGTGGCGTGGGCCTGTAGTCCCAGCTAGGAAGGCTGAGGCAGAGGAACTGCTTGAACCTGGGAGGAGGAGGTTGCAGTGAGTCGAGATCACACCACTGTACTCCAGCCTGGGTGACAGAGCGAGACTTCATCGCAAGAAAAAAAAATATTTCAGTGGTAGCTATGTAATGGACTTTGCCCATCTGTGCATCCATCCATTTATTTCACTACTTTCCTCAGTAGTTATAAGATTCATTATGAGAAAACTGCTGATTGTTAAAAACACAGCATATTGTCATAGAACAGATCAAATCCACCTTGACCATAGAGATGGTTGTGGCCTAACTAAAGTTTGATAAGTTTTAAAAACTATAATATTAAGAAAGAATCTACAGTCATTTATGACTAAAAAAATTATTGGTTAAGGTATATTAATCATTAATAATATCATATGCCATGCAATTTTATTTCTTGCCACCTAATAGAAAAGCATTAGCTTGTGTGTATAAGAAAATATGAAGAAAAATCTTGACAGAGGAACCGCTCATAACTGCTAAAAACTGAACACAACCTAAAATCCATAAGAGAGATATTATAGGTATATGCTACATAGCAATTAAAAGAATGAACAAAGTCTGGAAGTATCAAGATGGCTAGATATCAGAATAACTGAGTGAAAAAATGCAAATTGTAGAATAATATATACACTATGATAACCATCTCTGCAAATAAAATTTTTTTAAAAAAGTCACATGGTTACACAAATATGAGTAAAAATATCAAAAAAGTACTAGGAACATACATACCCAATTTATAATAGGTTACTTATACAAGACAGAGGATCAGAATTGGAGATGGTGGTAAAAGAAATTTCAACTTTATTTGAAATATTTTATTTTTAAAGACATATTATTGAAATAATTTTAGAAGTATAGCTAAATAGGCAAAAATATTAATGTTTCACAATTCTGAAAGATTAACCTTTGAACTTTTCTGTGATCTTTTAATTTCTAAAAATTAAAAAATACATATTAAAAGTCCATTTATATACAGATTTATTGGACCATATAATTTTATAACTACAACCATGTAGAAAAGAATAAGTGAAATGAAAACATTTTAACTTGTGCATTTCAACAGCAAGATATACTGAGTAATTATAATAGTTATCCAACTCATAAACTCAGCAACCTTCAATGGCTTTTTCATATCACAGGGAGATAAAATTTTTCATTTTTGTAGCAAAACAGAAGAACAAGATGCAGAATTCACAATATTATTATTGTTGTTGTTATTATTATTATTATTATTATTTTTGAGATAGTTTCACTCTTTGTTGCCCAGGCTGAAGTGCAATGGCGCGATCTCAGCTCACAGCAACCTCCGCCTTCCCAAATTCAAGCAATTCTCCTGCCTTAGCTTCCTGAGTAGCTGGGATTACAGGCATGTACCACCACGCCCAGCTAATTTGTATTTTTAGTAGAAACGAGTTTCACTATGTTGGTCAGGCTGGTCTCGAACTACTGAGCTCAGGTGCTCTGCCCGCTTCAGCCTCCCAAAGTGCTGGGATTACATATTAAAGATTCACGTACTACTCTCACCACCAGAAGAAAAGCATATTTCAGTGAAAATAAAACAAAAGTTAGGAGCAGATAAATAAAATGTCAGCACCCATAAATGTGATATATTAGCAAAACAAATGAATTGATTTATAGTATTCATTTCCTTAGAACAGGAAAAAGAACCCTAACACCTTATTGCCTAACTAAGGTTTAATTTAACAAATACTGTTGGGAAATAAAGTGGCATATACAAGTAAATCTTCCAGATATTTGGAGTTTATCATTTTAAGCATTAAAACCTTTCAGTTATCTATTTTGATGAAAATCTCTCAGCAAGGACATACTTCTCTCTGTTTTAAAATACATATATTGAATATAACCAAGGTTTTCCTTGAAAATGCATGTGTCAGCATTCATTCATTCACTCAGCAAATTAAAACTGTCTTCAAAGAGCATTCAATCTTGACATTCTAAACTTGATATTAGTTTGGTCAAAGTAATGTTACAATTAGTACATCAACTGAATTAAAAATAAAATTCTGTAAAATTGGAAATGTCTAAACACCTTTTTACTTCATTCCAGTATTATCTTTTATTTTTTTCCTAAACATATTCTACCCAAACTGTTACATCCCTATAACCTAGTCCATGTTTTCTCATCTTTGAATCTTTGCTCAGTATTTATTTCACCTGGAATATCCTCCCTCCAATTGCTGTCAAAAAACCTATTCATCCTTCAAAGCTCATCTCAAATCTCAACTATAGCATGGATGATATTTCTTATCTTCCCAATTAAATTAACCATGCTTAAAAGTATTTCCTCTTCCCTGAACAACCTGTTTTAATTTTTAAACAACAGTACTGGGAGATAAAGATTTACACAACAAACGTTAATTTATTTCAAATTAATGGGTCACACTTAGGATCCTTTTTTGTAAAATAAAAATGATATTAAACTTGCAAGGTTATTGTGGAATGTATTATGTACAGAAGGTGTCTATATCAATGCTGGATACATAGTAGATCCATAAGAAATTGATAAATATTATGATCACCACTATAAGTGAAAAATCAAGTCAAGAAGCTACATACTAAATTATTATGATAACACATTTTCTCAGGGGCATGTACAAATATCAGAAAATCTATGCCATGAACTATGTGATATCGCTAAGAAAAAAAACAGTAACTTAGAACAGGGCTCATTTATTCTTCCTGAGTACGTGAAAAGTCTGAATCTTAAAGAAGAATAAATTTTTCAAAAAAGGTATATTTAAAAACTAATTAGAAGTATTGCTTATAATACAGATAGGTTAAAAATTGTTTATGGGTTAATTAGTTTCTATTGCTGCTGTAACAAATGACCAAAAATGACCAGCTCATAAGAATACAAATTTATTATTTTAAGAGTTCTAAAGGTCAGAAGTCCTAAAATCAAGGTGTCAGCTAGGTTACGTTCCTTCTGGAAGCTCCAGAAGAAAATCCATTCCATAGAAGCCTTTTCTAGCTCCTGAAGGCCACCTGCATTCCTTGGCTCATGGCCTGAGCCCACATTCTCCAGCTGTACAGTATCTTAAAATCTCTCTCTCACTAAGACTCTGATTCTCTTGCCTCCCTCTTATAAGGACACTTGAGATGACATTGAGATTACATTAAGACTACCAATTGAGATAATCCAGGATAATCTCCCCATCTCAAGTTCCTTAATTTAATCACACCTGCAAAGTCCTTTTTGTCATGTAAAGTGATGTATTCACAGGTTCTGGGGATTTAAGATGTAGAAATATTTAAGGAACCATTATTTAGCTTAAAACAATGGGCATATGTGGCTTTTTCATTTTATAAAGATTACTAACCCTATACTCTTTAATTCAAAACTATTTTTTATTGTCTTTTAAAAGGGAAAGCTTCGTACATATATTTAACACTGTAATAGTTTCTCAGCTGATAGAATTTGAAAGGCTTTGAAACCTCAAGATTCTTTCAAGATGTGATTCTGATTTCCTAGAGCCTCATTCTACTAGCTAGAGTATAATATTTGTATTTTCAAATATAGTTCATTGAATGGTTGTACATTTACAACACAAGGGTAATTTTAGTAAATACTTTAAAATCTCATAGTGAAAAGAATTACTATCGCTTGAACAATAAAGTTATCAATCCATTGTTAATTTATTTTCTCCCCTCCAGAATCTGGGAAAACCACCCACAATAGTTACTCTGAAAACCACAGATCACAAAAGATTAAAGTGTGGTGATGGTGGGGGTGGGGGCTTCAACTGCTCTAGAATGATTCTCCAAGTGTATACTGTAAATTTGCTATTCTCTTGTAATAGTATATTTGCAATGTAAAAGAATTTACATTTTCATTTGTCATGGAATAATAATTTACTGCGACTTTCCTCACTGATATTTCAAAACCATTCTCACCATTGATTCTATTTTTGTTTGACACTTGAAACAAATTAAAGGGTAGATGGTCAACTTATTTTTTAGACTTACCAAAGAACTACTACTACATTTTTGTATTTAAAAATTAATAATCATTGTATATTTACAAAATATTACTCATTAGACAGTATGTTAGCTACTGTGTCTCAACTGCTAAACCAGTAAAACTGTCATTTTTCCATTCCTTTCATTAAGCTTGTCATTGCTCACAGTGGTAGTATACTGTTATTCAGTATAAGGAATTGTAAGTCAGCAAAGTCAAAGTATTATGCTAACTAAAATATTTATCACTTTAAAGCCAGGAGCGGTGGCTCATGCCTGTAATCCCAGCACTTTGGGAGGTTAGGCGGGTGGATCATCTGAGGCGAGGAGTTCAAGCCTGGCCAACATGGTGAAACCCGTCTCTATGAAAAATACAAAAATGAGCTGGATGTGGTGGCGGGCACCTGTAATCCAGAGGCTGACGAAGGAGAATCACTTGAACCTGGGAGGCGGAGGTTGCAGTGAACTGAGATCATGCCACTGCACTCCAGCCTGGGTGACAAAAGCTAAACTCCATCTCAAAAAGGGAAAGAAAGAAGAAAAGAAGAAGGAAAGAAGGGAAAGAAGGGAAAGGAGGAAGGGAGGGACGGAGGGAAGAAAGGAAGGGAGGGAGGGAGGGAGGGAGGGAGGGAGGAAGGGGAAAGAAAGAAGCATGCCTGTAATCCCAACACTTTGGGAGGCTGAGGCAGGTGGATCATCTGAAGTTGGGAGTTTGACACCAGCCTGACCAACATGGGTGAAACCCCGTCTCTACTAAAAAAAAAAAAAAAAAAAAAAAATTAGCCAGTTGTGGTGGCACATGCCTGTAATCCCAGCTACTAGGGAGGCTGAGGCAGGAGAATCGCTTGCACCCAGGAGGTGGAGGTTGCAGTGAGCCAAGATCACGCCATAGCACTCTAGCCTGGGCAATAAAAGCGAGACTCCACCTCAAAAAAAAAAAACCACAACAAAAAAAAAAAACCACAAAAAACCAAACCAACAAAAATTACCACTTTAAATAAATATTTACATAAAAAGAATCAGAGAAAGAAGGTAATTTCAGGTTCTTATTGTGGAGCTGCTGTGAAGGCATTTCATACACTGCACAGAATCTAAGTAATGTAGTTATTATGTGACATGGTCTTTGAACTCTAACAAATTCCGTATTTCTTTCTAGCAAAGATTCTTCATTACCTATTACTTATGAGCACCCAATGGGGTTCTTGGAGTTCATCCATTCTAGTTCACCAACTATGTTTCAATAATCCCCTTGAGGAATATTTATGAATAAAATGGAATCATGTCTAAAATATGCTGCAGTGGGGAAAGGTACAGATGAAAAAAGATCAGACATGAGTCAATAATTCCTGTAGCCTGCTGATATATATGTAGGGATCTATTTTACTATTCTACTTATGTATATTTTGAAAATATTCATAACAATTCATAAACGTATATAACCTCAGGTTCTACAATTTATTAACATATTTAAACAGTGGCATTTATCATTATTATTATTTTGTAATCTGGAGGACCATCTTGATTGGAAGATGGAGTTTACAACACACTAAATGAATTACGAAAAACCAAAGACTGAAAATGAGTCAGATGAAAGGGAAGAAAACTATTTTTGCAAAGGACAGTAATCACAGATGGTCAAACTAAATCAGCTGTTCACCCAGAAAATCTGTGGAAGTCAACCCATCATAGAGCATATTCAAAACTTTTAATTATACTGATGTTCCATATATACATTTCATAGTACAATATCTGTTATTGGGCCTACCTTCACTGTCCAAATAATTAAAAAAAGAAAAATGCATTTTTACTAAAAACAAGAACTCAAGGTAGATAAATAAGCAGGACTATGAATAAGGAAAATATTTATTGTGTTGGAAATTAATTTCTGATAGTAAAGAGTTGTCACTGCCAATCTGGAACAATCTGTGAACACTTGTAAGCAAATAAATAACTTCCTATATTATATAAATAAAATAATAATATTTTCCATATGAATTATTTTGCAAAATAATGCTTACTAGCTGATACATTTAAGAACATTTCTTTTTTTTTCTTCAGCTACCACTGTTGGAGTCCTATTAAATACCACATGGAATTTTTTACATTTTAAACCTGCTTCACAATCACTTTAAATAATTAGCCATGTGTAATTAAATTATGTCTCACAACAATGAAGAAAGAATGGTGCACTGAACCAGTAAATTATGCCATAAAATATTAGAGTCATACTATGGTGGTAGAATAAAACATTTTTCCATTTTAGAAGACTGACACCTAAACATTTCATTTTTTCTTTAAAAAATTGTCACTCCACATTTTTAACCTTCCAAATTCTTCCATTTCCATTATCTAAATAACAACCTTCTGTTTATTATCATGTTCAGTAGTATTACAATAACATCTAGATCAGCAAATTTTAAACAACCATATATTAAATATTCAGTCACAGAATTTAAGAACTAGGAAAGAACCCACAGCAGTGCCACTCCAACTGCTGGTCTGAGACCAAATAAGGTGCTTATATCAAAGTGTAAACTAAATTTACCATTTTCTTAATCAATAGTCTTTCTACCAAAAAAAGAATGCCAACCAAACTAAATAGCACACTATGCTTTAGCTGATTTACATTCTAGCACAAGCTCCATGTGTACTTGAGGACTGGCAAAAAACAGTTTGTATAATGGCAGCCAGTCTGAACCACATTCTGAGTAGCACTGTCTTATGGATCATCTAGTCTATCTCAATGATAGCTCCCAACATGAGAATCATTCAGAAAATTTTAGGAAACATGTAAATCTGCGTTTTGCCTCTAAAGACTCTAATTTAATTGGTCTGGAATAGGACTGGAGCAGAAGTATTTCCACAGATATAGGCCTATCCCATTTTGGAGACAAGAACACTGAGACTTAGCCAGGTGCACTGGCACACACTTGAAATCCCAGAACTTTGGGAGGCTGAGGCAGGCAGATCACTTCAGGCCAGGAGTTCAAGACCAGCCTGGGCAATATGGCAAAACCCCATCACCACAAAAAATACAAAAATTAGCCAGGTGTGGTGGCATATGCCTGTGGTCTCAGCTACTCAGGAGACTGAGGTAAGAGGATCACTAAACCCCAGGAGATTGAGGCTGCAGTGAGCTGAGGTCAGGCCACTGTACTCCAGCCTGGGCAACAGAGTAAGACTGTCTCAAAACAAAACACAACACAATACTGAGTCTTAAAGAACAAAACCACTTAGTCTCAGTGTATAGTACCTGAGAATAAAACAACTGACTCTCAGTATAGTTTTGCTTTACATTGTACTCCAATACATAAGATGAGTTAAAATTCTTACAGTCCCACTCTGTATTCAGGACACTGGAAGAACAGAAATACTTGTCTGTGAAATTTTTCTTTCTTATTATGGGAGTAACAGACAACGTAGAAGGAAAACATTACATGGCTAAACTTAGATTAATTGAAGGATTAATTGTATCTCAATATACAAATAAATTTGTTACTTAGAAAAACTCCGGAAAGAACTATTACTAAGTCAAATAATCTGATTTCTTCAATATACTGAATTAACTTGATGATTTTTATGTTGCGTCGAGAGGCGTGTGTGTGTGTGTGAATGAGACAGGGTCTCACTCTGTCACCCAGGTTAGAGTACAGAGGCATGATCATATCTCACTGTAACCTCGAACTCAGGCTCAAGCAATCCTCCTGCCTCGGCTTCCAAGTAGCTAGGACTACAGGCACATGCCACCACACCTGACTAATTTTTGCATTTTTGGTAGAGATGGGGTCTCCTATGTTGCCCAGGCTGGTCTTGAACTACTGCCCCAAGATATCTTCCAGTGGAAAGGTAATTTTATTTTTACTATTTGAAAAGATTCTGTGAACATAAAAGCCAAATGAACCTTTGTATCTTTTTCTCCTCATTAAATGCTCATGGTAAAATTGTCAACCAGCACATCCTCGTCAATAACAAGAATGTGTTGGTTAACTAAGGACTCCAGGGCTTTGTAATTTTTTCAGCAAGTCCTACGAACTGGCAAAAACACAGATGAAAGCAAGCTAAAATTAATATTTGTAAGTGCTAGCATGTTTTGCTTCTTCTGCATTTGAAAGGAAAACTATATACAAATTTGCTTTCATTTTTACTGAAATACCTTTCTTCTGGGCAAGAAACTAAAATAAGTACCAAACATACTACAGAGTCATACTCAATTCTACTCCAAAGACCAACACGCTTAAACATAGACTTTATCCATTTTTAAGTGTCCCTGAATATGTTTATTCACCTTCTGAAGCTTCAGCTTCCTCATCTCGATAAATTTTTCTAGTCATTTTCCCTACCATCATCCTTCTGTCCTGCTCTAGCTAAATTAGGTACCTCTTCTTTCTGTTCTTTTATGAAAAGGATTTATTTCTGTAGATTTCACATAAGTCAAAACTCAGTATTGAATATTAATTTTCCCACAGGAAAAAGAAACTGTTAAGTGACATGGTGTGAGAGCACATAAATCTATAATAAATGCAACATTTTTGTTTTGCTGTTGCCTTTTCTCAGCTTTATCACTAATATTTTGTACAATTTTGACTCTCAACATCAGTTGCTTAGTTTAGGCTCAGTAGGGTTTACCATAAGTAACTTCTTCCCCAAAGTTACTGATTTCTGGGACCATGTTTGTCAGCATTACTATTGACACGCTACTGAATGACATAAGAAAAGATACAAAGACTTAAAAGTCAAACAAATGTTTAGAATAACAGTACAATAGTAATAAAAACCATCTGTAGAAAATCTAATGCAAAAAAAGAAAGAATAATTCACATGACACTATCCAAAGAAGGTGTTTTTGTTTTTTTTTTTTCTTTTTTAGACAGTTTGACTCTTGTTGCCCAGGCTGGAGTGCAATGGCATGGTCTTGGCTCACCGTAACCTCCACCTCCCGGGTTCAAGTGATTCTCCTGCCCTAGCCTCCCAAGTAGCTGGGAGGCATGTGCCACCACGCCCGGCTAATTTTTTGTATTTTTAGTAAAGATAGGGTTTCTCCATGTTGGTCAGGATGGTCTCTAACTCCTAACTTCAGGTGATCCACCCGCCTCAGCCTCCCAAAGTGCTGAGATTACAGGTGTGATCTACTGTGCCCGGCCAGAAGGTGGTTCTTTTTATTGGACTGTTAAAACATTGTAACTATGTGGCAAATGCACCCATACATGGTTTATGACTCACATAATATTTTCTTTAGTCTGCTAATGTACTAAATTATATTAGGTAGAATTCCTAATACTAAAGTATCCCTCCATTCCAGGGATAAATGCTACTTTTTCCTGATTTATTATTTTAAAACACTGCTGGATTTGATTTGCTAATATTTATATAACTATTTATTAAAATATTAAGATAAAAACATAACACTTGGGAAAGTTGGTTCCTCATGTCTTAACTAAGTACATCCAGTCATTTCAACCAGAAATAGAATACTAGGGCAAATTTTGTTTCACAACCTTTGTATAAAATAGGCTCTGATTTCAGCAGAGATTAAAAACAAAACCACAATCACAAACCATACTTTTTAGAGGAAACTTATTTTCAGTATAAATATAATAAAAGAACAGTGGCAATAAATTTTTTAAAAAATATCAGCTTTTCTGTTTTTACACTAGTCATTTCCTATAACCCTTTGCAACTATCCAGTATCCACTCTTTAGAAATTCCTTTCGGAATATGTTGCTATTCTCCCAAAATTTAGAGTTTGCAAAAATGTGTGTGTATACATGTGTTCAACATATGGTATATACCCATTGTAAAAATCCAAAATAAGGTTTTAATCCACTTTCTAATTTTCTACAGTTTATTCAATGTGGTAAATAAAACAATGTTGTCAGTTTCATGTGGGAAAATAGTGAGAAAAGCTGTTTAAAAAAAAATGTTCTCAACTGGCTATGCCAGCCACAAATGGGAATATGGTGCTATTTGCTGGGATACTCTTCAATGGGTAGCCAAATTATTTTTTTAAAAACAATGAAACTAGTTTCTTCTCCTAGTAAAGTCTTTTGCAAACTAAGTAAAAAACAAAAATTATTTGAAGGGTGATTGGAAGACCAGCAGGCTTCTCCCCTGGCTCTGAGTTGGCCTTGAATCACCTTTGTGAGGATCTGAGGTTTCTTGGCACACAGTTTAGAAATCGTAGCCCAGATATACCTCAGATGGGAGTCTCAATTTTGAGTTCTCCTGACATGAAAATCACGTGTCTAGTAGAGTATGTGAAATAGTAGTTACTCTCTATTGTTAGGCTAGAACTTGGTTTAACCTTTAAAAGAAATCTTATGACAAACCTGGGGGACACGGAAGGGAGGCAACAATTAATACCAGAAGATAAATCCAGATACAATCTAAGGCAGCATTTCTTAATATTTTAAAAATCTATGTCCCAGCCGGGAGCGGTGGCTCATGCCTGTAATCCCAGACCTTTGGGAGGCTAAGGTGGGCAGATCACTTGAGGTCAGGAGTTCAAGACTAGCCTGGCCAATGTGATGAAACCCTATCTCTATTAAAAATAAATACAAAAATTAGCCAGGTATGGGTAGCCCATGCCTGTTGTCCCAGCTACTCAGGAGACTGAGGCATAGAATCTCTTGAAATTAGGAGGCGGAGGTTGCAACAAGCTGAGAAAGTGCCACTGCATTCCAGTCTGGATGACACAGTGAGACCCTGTCTCAAAAAAAGAAAAAAAATCTATGTCCATTCTGATAAATATAAAAGTCTTTTTTTGCCACCCTTCTCAGTTGAGAATCTGTAACTGCTCACCTCCACCAGTTATCAAACCTTACTCATGTGGACTGTATTACAAAACAGCATCTTTTTAATTTTCATTTTCCTTGTATAAAATTATGTGATGTTAAAATATGCTTTTCCAAACCATATCAGCACCTATTTTGATCTACCACCAGTTGAGGAAGAATAATTTGAGCTCTACATGCTATGAGTTCTCGTTCAGATTTGTAAAGTCATGCATTTCTCCTTCCTGTGATTTTAAAACATGTTGTCCACTGTATGCTTCCTTCCCACTAATTGTTGGTAAAATAACTTAATTATAGTACTTATCTCATGAAACTCAAAGACAGTGAATAAGTTAGGGCATGAAATCACAGTAGTTCCATTATGCAATTATCTCGACTTGATAAAAAGAAAGTGGATACCAAATAGGGTGCGGAAGCCACTCACAAGAAAAAGTAACAGTTGGACAAAGAAGGGAGCTGCACAGTGCTTAAAAAATGACACTGCTGTTCTAATGGTATTTCAAAACCAACAATCTGTACTACTCTCAACTACTGTTAACTAACTTACTCATATTTACAGGTAATTAAAAACATGAAGAAATTGTTTCCAGACATATATCCATCTGCTTCAGACTATTACCAACATGTATTACATTGTTATGAAGGGTTCATTATGATTAACATAAATCAGAAAAATAAGCTGACTTTAAATTTCAGTATTATAATGAATATGTTGCAGCTGGGTGCAGTGGCTCACGTTTGTAATCCTAGCACTTTGGGAGGCTGAGGTGGGAGATTCACCTGAGGTTGGGAGCTCGAGACCAGCCTGACCAACATGGAAAAACCCCATCTCTACTAAAAATACAAAATCAGCTGGGCGTGGTGGTGCACGCCTGTAATCCCAGCTACTCAGAAGGCTGAGGCTGGAGAATCACTCGAATCCGGGAAGTGGAGGTTGCAGTGAGCTAAGATCGTGCCATTGCAGTCCAGCCTGGGAAACGAGTGAAATTTGGTATCAAAAAATAAAAATAAAAAAATAAAATCAATATGTTAATGAATGGGTCCCCTTAAAATTTAGGATATTTTAATTAAGCTTTTTCTTCCCATCAATAGTGCTCATAATCAAGTTTTATGATATTTATATTTAATATCTTCTTTTCTTAAGCTGGTAATTGAAGACCCTAGTTTTATGCTGCCATTCATTCAGAGGCTCTAATACAGGCTTCACACATATAAAGTTGCAAAATAGCGGCAAACATTCTACCTGAGGAATGCCACGGCAGTTAAGGCATACAGTTTAAACCTTGTAACTAATGAGATGAAAGAAAACATCAAAAATAATTCCTATTAAGAAACTTTGCCAATATATCGTTTATTTTTTTCATAATTAGACATATCCTATTTAAGAGAAACTATAACCAAACTATACACTTTTAATAACTTTATAAAATGTTCAGAATATTTAATAATGTAAAACCTTATCTCTCAAAAATTTTAAACGTATTAAGATTACATACGAATATTTATTTAACTTCTATAAATCACTACAGTGCTGTGTGTGACATAAGTCACCTAATGCCTTATGTTTTAAAAATATGATCATACCATATTTTTACCAAGGTTGCAGGTTAAAGCATGCTCTTAGAACAATTACAAGTATTCCTCATTAGAACCCATGAACGTATCTCAGTGAAAGCAGGGGCCAATAAACATTGGTGACTGCACTGGAAACTGTATAACTACCACAAAGAGAATGAACCTATCTAGTTGTAACAGAGCTATGGGGATGTCTTAGTTATATCTGCACATTTGCTGTGAATACCAGCATCTTTTTAAAAAATAATTTGTAAAAATACCAAACTATTTTTAATCAAAAATACAGTTGCAATATGTTGGCTCACTTTCACAAAGGAGAATAAGAACGTACCTTTTTTTAACACAGTATCTTTTGAATCATAGAAACAGCCTTATCTCTGCAAGTCCAGCCTGCTTTAACTGCAAGAAACTGAAACCATGCTATCAATTTTACTCAGTAACAATAAACGTATGACTGCAAATATTTCAGACTTAACTTTTAATTCATATAACATTCTGCAAATCCTAATTACTGGAAGAATTACATATAATAAAGAAGGGAAAGGTTTCCTAGAGACTCGTGAAGGTTTATATCAAATTTTTAGCAAGAGTTGGGGGTTGTGGGGAGAAAAGCAAATTATGTGGAATTCTTAGTGAACTCAATCATCCTTTATGAAAGGAACACATCTTAGACAAAAAAGGATTTTAAAATGCAAATTTTCTATGAAAAATATATAAATTTAGTGTTGAAATATAAAAGATATCCTACACAGGGGTCTCGGTGCATGTCTCAAGCTACTGTGTCTTAATTCCAAATTTATCCTTTTATACTCTGCTCTGTGATCCTAGGGCTGGGGATCTGAAAACTACATTTGCCATTTGCCAGCTGGCTTCCTGCTAGGTTCTGCCAATAAGGAACACTAGAGGGAGACTAGAAAGCATGACAAATATGTTTCCTGCTCACTTGATATTCCTGTTAGTGTCCTGTAAGCAACAATGCTTTGCCCTTGGCAGCAACTGTTGATTCGAGGCTCAAGTTTTATCCTAATTCTTTAGAGTTAGCAACAGCCACCAGGCAGCACCATCTCCTCAGGTCTTTGAGTCTCTGTCTGCAGGTCCCCTGCTTCTCTTTATTTCTCCAGTTCCAGAAGTGTTTGTTAGCTGCTTTCAGCAGTTATCACTCAGTTACCTCTGAGCTCTCATTTTTGCTCATTCAATCCTCTGACACCTACGTAACCAATTATCTAGTCCCTCACTGAAACGCATAATGAATTTCTGTTTTACTGAAGAAACCATGGCTGTTAGATTACCTGCTGTGGTATTTGTAGCTACTAGCTACTTGACTTTAGATAACTAAACGTAAATCATCTTTTAACAATTAAAGCATACATTAAGCATGATTGGTAAATTATAAAGGCATTTAATAAACAATTTCTCACAATTTAAAATTATATTTTTGGTATAACATAATTGAAACACAAATGCATAAATGTTTCTTAATTAAAATAAGTAAAATAAAACTTAGGAAATATCAGGTTGAAAAAGGACCTTAGAAACCAAATACTATATACCTTCTATCTAAAAAAGTATTCCTATTTCAATGGCAATTGTCACCATTTATTGAGGGCCTAACATAACATGATGTAGGGTACTTTACCTTTTCTCAATCCTCATAGCAATCCCATGAGATAGGCTTAATTACCCCCATTTCATAGTTAAGGAAATTTAAAAGGTTAGGTTTCTTGCCCAAGGTCACAATAGTCCCTAAGTGGCATAGCACTCAAACCTAGATGATTCTTTTTATTATTATTGCATTTTAGGTTTTGGGGTACATGTGAAGAACATGCAAGATTGTTGCATAGGTACACACATGGCAGCGTGATTTGCTGCCTTCCTCCCCTTCACCTATATCTGGCATTTCTCCCCATGCTATCTCTCCCCAACTCCCCACCTCCCGCTGTCTCTTCCCTATTTCCCCCCAACAGATCCCAGTGTGTGATGTTCCCCTCCCTGTGTCCATGTGTTCTCATTGTTCAACACCCGCCTATGAGTGAGAACATGCAGTGTTTGATTTTCTGTTCTTGTGTCAGTTTCTTAAAAATGACTACTGATCTCTCCATTTCACCATGCTTCCTCCTTTCATTAATCCTGATAGCAATCTCTGCATAACTGCCACCAAAAGTCTTGATGATACCACTCTTTAAATTGTTAATAGCTGCTAGTAAGTTCTTACATTAAGCTGAAATCTGTCTTCCTGCATCTTTTACATCCATGAGTCCTATTTTTGTCCTTTGGAGAAACACAGAAGTTAAATAATGGCTCCTAATGCGAAATCTGCTCTTTGTCCTGTTAGCCCTTTCTCCAATGGCTCTTCATCAGCTTCTACTATAGAAATGTCCCAGTAGCATGACCTCAAAAGATACATTTAAATCAAAATCTGAAAATGCAATAACATTCTAAGCATAAGAACAAAAGTCATTGCTGGAAAAAAAATCGTAATACAAATGATACCTTAGTGATTCAATAATCCTCAATTTTATGTTTAGAATTGTGTTTATCAAATTTTCTTAGACATATGAATGTTAAAACACATTAATCTACCTCATTCAATATATCCTTACCATGTATCTAATATATGCTACCTGTTGAAGAGAGTGATAAAGACGACACAGGTCTTGTCCTCAAGGAACTCAAAGTCTGGCATATCAAGATATTAGCATATGCTTCAGTTTTAATCTGTTCATAGAGATACACAAGGATATATTACATTTTTGTGCCAGTGATAGCATGCTATACATAATTTTTTTTTTTTTTTTTTGAGACTGGGCCTCACTGTCACCCATGTTGGAGTGAAGTGGCGCGATCTTGGCTCACTGCAACCTGTGCCTCCCACGTTCAGGTGATTCTCCTGCCTTAGCCTCCCCACTACCTGGGACTACAGGCACCTGCCACCACACCCAGCTAATTTTTATATTTTTAGTAGAGATGGGGTTTCGCCATGTTGGCCAGGTTGGTCTCGAACTCCTGACCTGTGATCCGCCTGCCTTGGCCTCTCAAAGTGATGGGATTACAGGCATGAGCCACTGTGCCCAGCCTATACATACTATTCTATGTTCTATGGATAGACATTTAGGATGCTTATGATCTTTTTTATTACTTAAAAAACCTGCTACAATGAATATCCTTGTAAATACATAATTTTGCATAAGTAGTTATTTATCTTTAGGATAACTAGAGTTTGTAGATTTTTAAAAGGGAATGTACATTTAAAATTTTGTATATTTTTTCCAAATAATTCTCCATAAAAGTCATACCAACTAATCAGTTCTGCTATTACACTAACTTTGAAATCTGAATTTGTTACAACACAATTGACATATTGGGAACAATTTTAGCATAACACAAATTTTGTATTTGTTTATGCTTGATTTTATCCTCAAGAAACTAGATAAATGTAGAAAACTGTACCTAGTTAAACAAAGCAAGGTAGACATATGCCAATCATACGTACCTCCAACATCCACCTCAGCTTATGGAGGTGCAAGCTCACATGTGTCACAAGCCGCACCCATTCACATCTACTGTTACAAGTTTTCAACCCATTTTGGGTAACCTTTCTCCCACCACTTTACAATATGGAAGATTTTGTGTTCCATATTGAAGATATGCCAGACTTTGAGTTCCTTGAGGGCAAGAACTGTCTCTTGTTTATTATGGCACAACTGACTGTATTTCCTTTTAAAAGTACATCAATATGTCTGTTTTCCTATAACTGTGAAAACAGTGTGTTGGCAGCTTTTTAAATCTTATTAATATGATAGGTAAGAAATTTATTATGGCACAACTGACTGTATTTCCTTTAAAAAGTACATCAATATGTCTGTTTTCCTATAACTGTGAAAACAGTGTGTTGGCAGCTTTTTAAATCTTATTAATATGATAGGTAAGAAAGGTACCTTACTAACTCACGAAGTGCAACCTTTCTAAGGCCCACTTCCACAAGCAAAGTTCAGGTCTTTCTGAAGGTAATGTACATGTTTATTATATTTAGCCATTCAGGTACTTAGCCATTTAACATGTATGTTTAAACTTGTGCTACAATTTTGATTAGGGTCTTGAATTTTCTGTGTCACTGATGAAGTTTTTGAGTGTTGTGCTCCTCTCTCATTTTTCTCACAGGTTTTGTGTTTTTTTATAGAGCAATTTTGCCTGGCACAGCTATTTTCAGGACTATATATGTTGAATTATGGCAGAACTAACTGTATTCGCTCATAACAATATATGAATATGTTTTCTCATAACTGTAAAAACAGTGTGTTGGCAGCTTTTTAAATCTTATTAATATGACAGGCGAGAAAGTTACCTTATTAAGGGTCACCTTGCATTTTACTTGAATTTAATGTAACAAAAATTATCTTTAAAAAAAAGAAACGATCCACATTTTTTCCACTTAATAATAACAGCCAATTGTTTTTTTTCAATTAAAATAATCTCTGTCAACACAGACCTACTGATATCACCCATTCTTCTAATTTTCCTTTCTAATCTCTCAAAAGAATTTTGGAAATTCTGGGTCAAACAGTATACCTGATACCTCCATACACATAAATTATCTCAAAGTACAAAACTGTGTTACTTTCAGGTTCTTCTGTGATCTTGCACACCACATATAAGTAGGAAATCATTTTCTAATTTGGCAGAAAATAAATGAGAACAAAACTTTCGTTTGAAATGTATAGTCAGAGTTGATGGACCTCTGAAAATCATCAGTGATATGAAATAACACTGTAAGCTGCACAGGGTAGCTCATGCCTAAAATTTCAGCACTTTGGGAGGCCAAGGCAAAAGGATCACTTGAGACCAGGAATTTGACACCTGCCTAGGCAACAACATGAGACCCTGTCTCTATAAAAAGGTAAACAATTAGCTGGGTGTGGTGCCAGTTACTCAGGAGACTGAGGTGGGAGGATCCCTTGAGCCTGGAAATTCAAGGTTGCAGTGAATAGTGATTGTGCCATTGCATTCCACCCTGGATGACAGAGTGAAATCTTGTCTCAAAATAAATAAATAACAACAACAACAACAATAATAATATTGTCAACTACCAACTATCAGAAAAGCCTTATTTTTGTTCGGAAAATACAAATTTGACAAGCAAGCCGAGTAGCTGGTTTAAAAGGCTACACTTATTATCTCAAAAAGGGATTTATGGAAGAACATGGACTGTTTGTAGGACCTACAAATATTGACTAGAGGGGGGAACTAATCAATACTGTATGGATCCTGAACAAGGTCTAAACTGCATGCTTCTTGCAAATTCAAAATATATGCTGGGAGTGGGAAACACACCTGAAGGGCAAGTGGAATAGGCCTGCTGGCAATTTTTTATATGTAATGGAAGAACATAATTGAAGGTGAATCAGTGAAAATCCTAAGGTAGACACCCTGCACTAAATTCCTTAAGTTACCTCGTGACTAACTTCCTAGCCAATGTCTGGGATAGATATAAGGTCATTCTAAATAGGAAAAGACGTGCAGCTGGGGTACTAAGGAACTTGATAACTAAAGGTAAAACTGATGTATCTATAGAATGAGGGCTCAGAGCTGTTCATGGTCATGGTTCATTTAGATGAGGGTTAAAGATCTTTTTATGTCCTGAATTGTATCCGGAACACCCAATTCATATGTTGAAGTCTTAACACCCAGTACCTCTGAATGTAACTGTATTGGGAGACAAGGTCTTTAAAGGGTTAAGTATATTCTCATAAGAGAGGAGATTAAAACGCAGTCATGCACAGAGACTATGTGAAGACAGGGAGAAGATGATCTACAAGCCAAGGGAAGGGGTCTCAAAATAAATCAACCCTGCCAACACCTTGATCTCAAATTCCTAGCCTCCAGAACAGTCAGAATATACATTTCTGTTTAAGCCATCCAGTCTGTTGTACTTTGCTACGTCAGTCCTCATAAACTAATACAGAACTAAAGAGAAGGGGCTATAAAAATAATCATATTAAGAAGGATATCTAAAATTCGTTGGAAACTCAGGAAATATAGTGCTCTTTTTGAGTTAAAAGTGTAGTAGAGCACTGATGGGGGAAAGTGTGGTTTTCCCCATTCACTTCAGCATGCATGTACTAGAGTGGGAAGCATAAAAGTGAATGACCAAATAGTAGCTGATCAGACATGCGAATGAGAGATGCATTTGTATCAGTGTAATAGAGGCAAACATACAATGTGAGAACTAAAAACTTTGGAATTACTAGCATTTTATGACACTCCAGGAACCATCATTTTTATTTCCTTTCTTCTATCCCTCAACTTTAGAGCCAACAAGATTTTAAATGGCCAGAGTTCCTTGTGATAAAGGGATTTGTTTTTATTTAGTAAATATTAATACTCTCAAACTAAAATTTAGCAAAAATTTTACTGTCACATAATAAAAAGGCCAAAATAACATCTCCAGCTGTACTCCCAAAGTCACATCATACAAAATAATAAGCAATACCCTCCATGCTAATAGAAACAAAAAAATTTAAGGTTATTCAAATGCCTTATGCAATAATCTCCCTGCCTGCTTGGCTTCCATTATTGGTACAGATATGAGCAAACTGATAGATTTCTATGGGAGTCAGAAAAAGTTTTTATTGTTGACAGCAACAAACACACTCTGTGGAGCAGATGCTGTCATCAAATTGTAGTATTATTCAGTTACTCTGCTTTGAAATTAAGTGAAGTACTTGTTTAAAAATGTTTTCTCATTAGAATGCACAATGATCATTTAAAATTCTATCTGCTATAATAGGATATTTCTACCACACTGCAATCTGGACTGTGCCATAAACACTATTGTACTTGAACAGATGGAAATCGTAAAGTGATATTTAGCTACAGATTTCCTGTTATATAGTTTTGCAAACTGAAAGAAGAAAAATCAACGTTTGCAACCAACTAAAAACAAAATACTATCTAGTAAGCTAAAGTGATGCTAATGTGAGATAAGAATATAAATGCATTCAATTTAATTGTACTGTGGCTTTTGGGGAAAAAAGCAAATATTAAAAAGATATTTTACAAATTTAGTCAAGTTTATCATGGGGGCAGGGCCCAGAGAAGGACTGATGTGAAAGACATCTACAACATACAAACTGTGACATTGCACGTAACAATTTTAATGGATCAAGTGCTGTATGTCCTGGTAAACTCAATATTTGACAGTTAAGAGTCTCACTCTGTCACCCAGGCTGGAGTGTAGTGGCACAATCTCAGCTCCCTGCAACCTCCGCCTCGCAGGTTCAAGCAATTCTCCTACCTCAGCCTCCTTGGAAGCTAGGATTACAGGTGTGTGCTACCACGCCCAGCTAATTTTTTGTATTTCTAGCAGAGACAGGGTTTCACCATGTTGATCAGGCTGGTCTTGAACTCCTGACCTCGTGATCTGCCCGCCTCAGTCTCCTAAAGTGCTGGGATGACAGGTGTGAGCCACCACACCTAGCCCTTGGAGAGCTTTTTAACTTATCAATAGATGAATGTCTAATCTGTTAACCACATAAGACCACATTGCTGATTCATATTGCTAAAATTCTTGGTTCTAAACTCACAGTTTTGAAAATTCAATACAGTCATCGAAACTAACATTATAGTGAAATATATTCCAGATGCATGTGCTCAAGAATGCCAATCTAAAGAAACATCATAATTTATATCATGGTAATTTATATACCTAACATTCCATGCATCTTACAAACACACAATGTATCAGTCAACGTTCAATTAGAAATTAGAAATCACACAGGAGTTTGAACAGGGAAAATTCAACATAAATAATTATTATTATAACTAAACAGAGTACTGGAGTAACCCAAGATTGACTACTAGAAGAGAACTCTAGAACATAAAACAGCAGATATAATGTGCAGCCACCACCCTTAGGACTAAAATGGAGTGGCCAAGAAAGAATACCTACTATATCCCCAGACTGAGATCCAAATTTTGTTGGATATGGCTCACTGGACAGCAGAGAAGATGCTGTAGTGCTGCATCAGCAGAACTTGCTGGAAATCTGTCCTCTAGAGCATCATGAAAAGCTATTCATGGGTGGTGTCTCACCGGAAGCACTCCACTTTAAAACCACCCAGAAGATGCCGGCTGCTAGGTGCTGCTGGTTGTCATGTACTACAGGAGCCAAGTGCTATTGCTACACGCAGCAAAAGCAGAATTATTCTGCTACAAAACTGCCTGGTGGGTGGATAGGGTATAGAGTCCCACAGGAAACTACTGGCTATTGGGTGCAGATGACCATTTTGCACTTTAGGAGCCAGGAAAGCTGCAAGCACTCAAAAGCCAGTAAAGAAGTTCCCCGCCTCCTTTAACGGCACTGTGTCAGTACTCTTAACTGAAGTTAATACTGTGCCAGCTGGCAAAGGAAAAATATTTAAAGGATTCATCTCCATTTTCCCAGAGCAGTCAATGAGGGGTAAATAATGTTTCTCTTTTTTCTTTTTTTGTGGCTTTTATTTATCTTTGAGGGTAAATACAGAGGTTAAGAGTTAAACTGATGAGTAGCAAACTCAGCTAGAATTCCAAACTGTTATGTTTTACCTTGGGAAAGGGAAAATAAAGCTGTAAGTCAGTGAGTCAAGGATGAGAAAATCTTAGGTAAAATTAATTCCTTAAACCTCAGATTTCCTAGCTTTAAAATAAGGGAACAGCCATTCATATTTAAGACACCTTTGTGGGAAACAGATGGGTAAAATACAAAATTTGAATATTCTGATTTGGGGCCTGTTTTCCCTCGGAAACATAGGCTAAGTCAGAAGAAAGGACACATATATCAAAAATCAAAAAGCGTCAAATATGCAAATGAAAGTTTACTTTTGTTGAAACAAAAGACGAATGGCTGTCCCCACTGTCTTCTGTTACCATGCCTATCAAGCATGATTAGCTAATACTTAGAACATTTCTCCTTGCTGTGTAGATATAACACATGGTTATAATGACTAGACTATGACATGTGATAAATATGAAGAAAATGGTAATTTTAAAAAGAGAGAGAGGTCAGGTGCGGTGGCTCACGCCTGTAATCCCAGCACTTTGGAAGGCCGAGGCAGGCATATCACCTGAGGTCAAGAGTTCAAGACCAGCCTGGTCAACATAGTAAAACTCCGTCTCTACTAAAAATATAAAAATTAGCTGGGCATGGTGGTGCTCACCTGTAGTCCCAGCTACTTGAAAGGCTGAGCCAGGAGAATCGCTCGAACCTGGGAGGCAGAAGTTGCAGTGAGCTGAGATTGCACCACTGCACTCCAGCCTGGGTGACCAAGAGATTTCGTCTCCTCTTCAGCAAAAAATAGAGACAAAGGAAGAGAGAGAGGGGAAGACTGTCACACTAGACATAAATTTTGTTTTTCATTCCCTGCATTCTTAATTTTATAGCCTCAGCCTAGAAACCTCATTCGCTCCCATGTTGATGCCTAAATCTTCATTTCTAGGCTAATCTTTCCAAAATTCAAGACACTTACACATCTTAAAGTTAACGTATTATATGTGACAACCAAGTTCCTTTAAAAATGTCATAAAAATTGACCCCAAAAAGAAAGTGAAAACCTGGAAAAAAACCCAATAACCTTAAAGAAACTAAAATGACAGTAAAAAATCTCCACCATCCTATAGCAACTCACATTCTGTTCCAATAGGTATCAGGTCCAGAGCATATGGCCAAACAGAGCCAAAGGTAGAATGCGGGCAGGGGTGAATGGCCTGCACGCACTTGGTTGCTACATTCAATTTTGTGTGATTTATGTACAGCTGCTGTAACTTGGAAGTCCTGGGAAATATTCTAAACCAACTTTACTTTCATATTATATTGATGTTATTCCCTTATAACATATAACCCAAATTATTTTCTGAAATAATGTAATAGAATAGATTGTGCTATGTTTCTATATAATTTTGAGAAAGAATTCTACTGAAAGGATGGCAGAAGAGAGAGAGGGAGAGAGAGGGAGAGGGAAAAAGAGGGAGAGAAGAAAGAATGAGAGCAAGAAAGGTAAAGAATAAATTAATTCACTGACTGATTGATTCTCCTGGAAAACAACTGCATTTGACTATCGTCTCCAAAACTAACGTCTCCTATCGAGGTTTCTAATGGGAGGTGAAGAGGTAATGAGCTCAAGGTTAAATATCCTGATGATAAACCAAGATTCATGGAAGCTATGTCATTCTGCTTTTAACTGAGTTAATCCAGAGTGGATTAGCACCTTTGGCTTTAAATTCTTAAATAAAGATATAATAACCAAAAACAAACACAAACAAACAACAATACAAAAACTCACTCATTCTCATTAAGAAAAAGTGCTCAATTGCTTTTCAATGGCTTTAATTTTTAATTCTAAGGTAGAAATTCAAAATAATATCATTCTAAACCAGAAATTTAAAGTAAGATGGGCCACCTTATGGCATTTTCTTTCACATGCCCTTTAAGAAAACACCCCACATAAAAAATAACAAAGGTACTGCTTATTAAAGGCATGTTATTGTTAACCTTAATAACAAACTGAAAAAGACTCTCTAAAAGAAAGATATTTGGAAAGATCAGTGTAATGAGAATACCTGTATCATAGTAAACTATGTGTCTATTTAGGGAAGTTAGAAAGGCAACAGTTTTTAAAGGAAAAATTAGGAGGATTAGGCAATTGTTTTAAAATATCCTTGGCTACAAAGATTAGTAATGGGTGACACCAGTCGGAGGTTGGACAGTTAGTTGTTGGACAGATGTCTTTTGTAGAATTATTTTTTGAGTAAAGTTGTGATGGCTTTTGTGCAAGGCTGTGGTTTTTATGGAGTCTTTCATGATAGTTTTTATCAGGCATGCAAGCATGAGAACCCTCTCTTCACTGTTTCCTCCGGCTCTACTTGTCAGGGTTTTGTTTTTTTTAACATTAGTGATTCCATTTGATTTTTGACAACTTTTACACTATATAGCTGTTCTAAAATTTCATTTTGAAAAATGAATACTGATATGGTTTGGCTATGTGCCGAACCAAATCACATCCCAAATTATAGCTCCCGTAATTCCCATGTGTTTTGGGAGGGACCCAGTGGTAGGTAACTGAATCATGGGGATGAGTCTTTCCCATGCTGTCCTTGTGCTATTAAATAAGTACCACAAGATCTGACGGTTTTATAAAGGGGAGTTCACATGCACAAGCTCTCTTGGCTGTTGCCAAGTAATACATATCTTGCTTCCCCTTCAGCTTCTGCCATGATTGTGAGGCCTCCCCAGCCATATGGGAGTGGAGGGTCCATTAAGCCTTTTTCCTTTATAAATTACCAGTGTTGGGTATGTCTTTATTAGCAGTGTGAGAACAGACTAATAAAGTAAATTGTTACTGAGGTAGTGGGGTGCTACTGTAAAGATACCCAAAAATGTGGAAGCAACTCTGAAATTGGGTAATAGACATTAAACAGTTTGGAGGGCTCAGAAAACAGAATGATGTGGGAAAGTTTGGAACTTCCTGGAGACTTGTTGGATGGCTTTGACCAAATGCTGCTCATCGCAGATGGAGATGAGGAACTTGTTGGGAAGTGAAATAAAGGTGACTCTTACTACGTTTTAGCAAAGAAACTGGTGGCATTTTGCCCCAGCCCTAGAGACCTGTGGAACTTTGAACTTGAAATAGATGACTTAGGGAATCTGGTAGAAGAAAATTCTAAGCAGCAAAGCGTTCAAGAGGTAACTTGGATGCTGTTAAAAGCATTCAGCTTTATGTACTCACAAAGATATGGTTTAGAATTAGAACTTATGTTTAAAAGGGAAGCAGAGCATAAAAGTTCAAAAAATTCGCAGCCTGACAATGTGATAGAAAAGCCCATTTCCTGAGAAGAAATTCAAGCCAGCTACAGATATTTGCATAAATAACAAGAAGCCAAATGTTAATCACCAAGACAATGAGAAATATGTCTCTAGGGCATGTCAGGTCTTCATGGCAGCCCCTCCCTCCACAGGCCCAGGGGCCTAGGAGGAAAAAATGGTATCCTGGGCCAGGCACAGAGCCTTGCTGTTTTGTGTAGTCTTGGGAATTGGTGCCCTGCTTCCTAGCCAAGGCTAAAAGAGGCCAAAGTACTGCCCATGCAGTGGCTTCAGAGAGTGCAAGCCTCAAGCCTTAGTGGCTTACAAGTGATACTGGGCCAGTGGGTGCACAGAAATCAGAAATTGAGGTTTGGGTATTGCTATTCACTCAACAAGGACCCCCTCACCTAACAGGCCCATAGCTAAACACATCAGTGACCAGCAGACAACAGAGCCTAATTTTATTTAAAAAGAAAGGAGGAGGAAATGTTGCTATTCACTTGGGGTGGTTGGCAAAATATTACAGAAAATATTTAGGGTAAGTTATATAGTCTCAAACCTTTGGAAGGCCAAAAGGTTTACTGGGGCAGGCCAAAAGCAGCTGGCCAGCCCATTATATTAAGTTAGGGAGAGATAGAGACAATCAAAGGCTTTACCCCACACCCATTTGTCTCCACTCTGTTTACTCATGCAAATTTTGTGCTGGGTGGCCTCTCCAGGGAAGATCAAAGGGGAATTACCTGTTAATGGCATTTACTCTGGGACCCAGAACCTAAAGATTTTATCAGTTGTAAAACCACTCTTTTAACCATGTTACTTATCTACAATTGTGTTAACTTAAAAACTCTGTTGTAAAATCTTAAGGAATAAATGTATGATGGACAGAAGGTCTGGGTTGATTTTGCCCCCTAAAAGCAGCCAACAGCCATCCCTAGCCCACTTGAAACACTGTAATGGTGTAAGAGTGCATTTATTAATCTTCATTAAGTCAGGGTCTGCAGGTCAAGCTTCCGCAAACTTTGGCTGTGTGCCCACCCAAATCACATCTCAAATTGTAGCTCCCATAATGGGGAGTTACAATGAGAGGTAACTGAATCATGGTGGAGACTCTCATTTGGGAACCTCACCTAGATTTCAGAGGATATATGGAAATGCCTGGATGTCCGGGCAAAGATGTGCTGCAGTTATGAAGTCCTCATGGAGAACCTCTGCTAGGGCAGCGTGGAAGGGAAATGTTGGGTGGGAGTCCCCACACAGAGTCCCTACTGGGGTACTGCCTACTGGAGCTGTGAGAAGACCAGTGGTCCAGTGGTCTGGACCACTGTACTCCAGACCACAGAATGGTAGACAGCTTATACCACGCATCTGGAAAAGCGGCAGACACTCAAAGCCAGCCCATGAAAGCAGTCACAAGAGAGGCTGTACCCTGCAAAGTCACAGGGGCAGAGGTGTCCAAGGCCATGGGAAGCCCACCTCTTGCATCAGTATGACCTGGATGTGAGACATGGAGTCAAAAATGATCACTTTGCAGCTTTAAGGTTTGACTGCCCCACTGGATTTCAGACTTGCATGGGGTCTGTTGCACTGGAAGACAATATTGCAGAGAGGAGAATCAGTTAATTATGAATCAATGCAATTGCATGCACACTGAAGGAGAATTGATAATTATGTTACTATGCAAATACAGAAAATAAATTGAGCAAGGTTTCAAGTTAATTTTCTATAGCTACTAAACAATATAAATAAAACCTTACGTCCTAGCTATGCTACTTGCCTCTCCAAAATCATGCATAAAGAAGAAAGTTACAATATCAATTCCTCAAGGTACATATCTTAGACCTAAATCTGTCACTTTGACAAAGTATTTTTGGCTTTGGACTGGAGTGCTACCAAATAAGAAAAATTCTTGTCTACCCTAACAGAGGTGCTCAATATGAAATTAAGATTTAAATTATGCTGATTTTGTTAGTTAAGACAGATGGTTAGCCTATAAAATAACAATATACAATGCCCTAATTCTATTACTGATGAGTTTATTGAAGAATAAAAAAAAAAAGTGAACTCATTTATAGAATCAATCTTTCAAGTGGCATTAAGAATACTGGGGAACAGCTGGGCGCAGTGGCTCACCCCTGTAATCTCAGCACTTTGGGAGGCCAAGGCAGGAGGATCACTTGAGCCCAGGAGTTCCAGACCAGCTTGGAGAACAGAGTGAGATCCAGTCATTACAAAAAAATTTAAAAATTAGCTGGGTATGGTGGCATGCACCTGTAGTCCCAGCTATTGGGAGGTGGAGGCAGGAGAACTGCTTGAGCCCAAGAGTTCAAGGCTGCAGTGAGCTATGATCATGCCACGCCACTGCACTCCACCCTGGGCAAAATAAAAAAATTTAAAAAATAAAAAAAAAAAAAGAATGCTGGAGGACAAAATTTTGGTAAAAAGTTAAAAAAAAATTATAACTGAACAAAAACATAATGGAACGGATGGCTTCTTGATTTGACAGGAAGGAAATTCAGAATCTCTATTTTTATGTTCAGAATCATTTGCTACTCATTAACAGAAATATTTTTCTGTAAGAAATGTGAAGAGGCCAAGCGTGGTAGCTCACATCTATAACCCAGCACTTTGGTAGGCTGAGGTAGGTAGGTCACCTGAGGTCAGGAGACCAGCTTAGCCAACATAGTGAAACCTCGTCTCCACTAAAAATACAAAAGTTAGCTGGGTGTGGCAGCACACACCTATAGTCCCAGCTATTCAAGAGGCTGAGGCAGGAAAATTGCTTGAACTCAGAAGGTGATGGCTGCAGTAAGCCAAGATCATGCCACTGTACTCCAGTCTGGGCAACAGAGGAAGGAAGACTCTGTCTCAAAAAAAAAAAAAAAGTAAAGGCATGAAAATATATTTGTGATTTTGTATGCTTTTATTGTGTTTTAAATAAGTAAGAAATATTACTTTAAAAGCTTTGGTACTTCAAAATATTTCAAATTTATAGCCATATGAATAGAAGAGCAGAACATCTAGTGTTAGTCTACATATAAAAATATCAAACATGAAAAATAAAAACGTTTAATTTGTTACTCCAAATTTCTCTTCTGGCTCCTTCACCAGAATGGTACTCTATACAAAAAATGAGGCAGGAATGATATTTTTTCCTACATTACTGTCAATTTAATTTTGTAGTAAGAAGTTACCAGTGTCAATATAAATGTCATAATATGCTCTGTAAACTAATCTCTCTACATTCAACAGTATCACTGATTTTACTGTTACTTCCTAATTTCATTCTATAATATGTGAGTAATTAAGAAAAAAATCAAGAATCATGTAAAAGGTTAAAAAAAAGTAGTGGTTCTCTACCATGAACAGTAGGGATGGGGCAGTGGTTGGTGCAGTTGGGAGAGAGAAATGTTAACTCCTATGTGACAAATAGTATTATAGTCCTAATATTAGCTGCTCCGCCTTAACAAGCCTGTTCCTATAGAAGGCTTACATTTCTTGTTTTCATTTGACCTGCTTTACCAGTGAAACGTGAAAATGCTATGTGCCAGTTTCAAGCAGAAGTTTTAAGAGCCATGATACAAGTCCTGCTATCACATCTTCCCTCTTTCCTTTATCCTACGTATCAGAGTAAGGGGGCACAGAGCAGAACACAGCAGATTCACAAAGTACATATGACAACAAATAAGCCACTGAAATTTTGGAGTTGTCTGCTATGACAATTTACCAAAAGCTGACTAATAAACCATGATATGTGGGGAGTGAGAGAGATGTCCAATACTGTAAACAATTCAGACATTAAAAACAGTCAAATGGTATATACCCATGACAACTACTGAACATGAAGTCCATTTCTGTGTTTGCTAGTAGTGGCCCAATTGTATATCAGGGGACTACCATAAATAACAAAACCAGTTGCTCCCATGTTCTTGAAGTCTCTTCAATGTCTGAGATTGCATTTAATTTGAGCCTGTTCACCTTTCCCACTACTTTCCATAGATTACTGGAGAGATGTTCAATTTTCACACTTACTGTTTTACATATAGTTTAAAGGGATGGGGAAAGGTAAACGCATACTACACATTGTACATAACAGAGGTAACAGCAACAAGCTAGAAATTCACAATATTGTCCACAGTAATTTTCTAATTTCAAACTCCTTCTGGGCCAATGCGGGGTGGCTCATGCCTGCAATCTGGGAGGCTGTGGTGGGCGATTGCTTAAGTTCAGGAGTTTGAGATCAGCTTGGACAAGATGGTGAAACCTCATTTCTACAAAAATTACAAAAATTAGCGGGGTGTGGTGGCATGCTCCTGTCATCCCAGCTACTCAGAAGGCTGAGGTAGAAGGATCACTTGAGCCCTGGAAGTCAAGACTGCAGTGAGCCATAATTACACCACTGCCCTCCAGCCTGGGTGACAGAGTGAGACGCCACCTCAAAAAACAAATAATTAAATAAAACAACTCCTTCTGATTTTTGTAATTTGTTAGCTACAGAATTAGCAACTAAATTTTAATATTTTAAATACTGTTTATGAGGAATTTTTACTGTGATGGGGCTTGCCAAACCTTCTTAAGCTATAGCCAGTCAAACATGAACAGTTGTACCCACTCCAAGTCTTTTCCATTTTATCCTGCATGTTTCCTAGTAAATTCACCTACTTGCCATTTTTAATGGCTTATCAAAACATTATTTTATGAGCTAGACTAAAAGGTTACTTGCTACTGAATTTAGAAAGTTCACTTAAGAACTGCCTTGGAGTTTCTGGATAACTGATACTAAAGCAAATGCAATTAAGTAAACAGTCATGTCATTTTTACTCAGTAATTATGTTTCAAAATATTACAGTGTATAAATGTTTTGTCAAAACATGACACAAGCAATCAGTCTTCATTTCTGCTTAAGTGCTAGATATAATTTAATTATCAATTTCTAAATATCAGTCATTAACTAATGGTATATGTCCTTCAACATGTTATTTATTATTTTGCCCTAAGAACATGAATTGTGAAAAGAAATGAGACAAATTTCTCATAAGACCAGTATAAGACCTACTGGACTTGTCTTCTTATTTTTAAGTCACTCCACATATTAATCATATCTCAGCAGAATTTCAGGTAAATTGACTTTGCTTCTCAGAGATTTAATACGGGAAACATTCTACTTAAATCATTTGTCAGGAAAACTAGACCAAAAGCAGTATCCAAGAATGTCTAATTTAAGTAATTTTCTACTAAAATATTACTTCTTTCCTTGTTGGGGGAAGTAGCAATGGAGGAAGGGTTTACAGTGTGCCTACATAAACTGGTTATATGTATAAAAGAAATTAGGAACAATAAACTGTAGAAGGCCACAGGAGGCCTCTTGGGGAGGAAGGCCTCTCCATGCCTCATGTTCTGCTGTCGGGTGACCTAGGCTCTGCTACCATAAACATTGTTCTCAAGAATGTAAAACTCCTTTAGAGCACTAAGATGCAACCAGATTTGTAGGCTCCTTGTAAGGCCCGTGTTCCACCAGCTGCACAAAGATAATAGGCTAAAAATAACCACGTTCTTGTTTTGTGAAACTCCTACACCGCCACTGTTATCAATCTTTAGAATGACACACCAGTTCCAGCTCACTGATTCAGTTCTGGCTCACTAATTCACTCCACCATCACATCACACTCTCCCCACCATCATTCTACCCCTACCCTATAGATCAAAGTGACTGTAACCAATAAACACTGCGAGAGATCAGAGCTCAGGGCCTTTACTGCCTCCAGTAATAAGTGATGGCTCCCTGGTCCCACTTTCACCCTTAATCTTTTTCTCAATCCTTTGTCGCCACCGAACTTAGGGTACCCACAGGTCATGTGGGGGCTGGTTCCCTACATTTCCTCACAATTCAGAAATATCAGTATCTTTTTTCAGTTATATACTACAATTTGAAATTAATTTTATGCCTACTCTGTACCCACAAAAATTACAAATAAAATTTAAAAAAATAATACTTTCAGATTAATTTGCAAATAAGAAGATAGATTTTTACCATTTTATTTTACTGAAAACTAAAATTGCATAGTTGAGACTGTTGACAGATTTAAAAATAGATGCACAGGAATATACAGAAAATCATAAACACAGCACTTCAAGGAGAATTTGATGACATTATTTTTAAATTAAAGAGAGACAAGGACACCGGCATCGAGACAGTAATGGTATTCTGCATTAGCACTGTGCATAAATAATAAATTATGTCACACTGCAAATACTGTAAAGTCAAGTGTCACGAAGTAGCCTTAGAACGGAAAAAACACAGTAAAGCTGTGAATCACTGGAGATATGTCAAAGGAGGGCAAAGTATTTTGAGGTGAAAAAAACTGAATAGAAAGTAACAGGTATGAAGTGAAACAGGAGGTGGTTTCTCCTACCACATTTTAACCAGCCTTGCTATGTTGGGAGCATATAATTACCAGTATCTCTCTCTCTCAGTGCTTGAGTGTATGTCCTTCTGTGCATCCTCTATAATAACTACAGGCCAAACCTCTAGGTATTCCCACCATTGTAGAAATGGTGGCAGGAGCTACAAATTAAGTATTTGGTAGATGTTTTTACTCATGTGTTAGGAAGCCAAGCATCACAAAATAAAAAGATAAATAGAAAATGCATATACACATATACATGTATCTCTTAGGATGTTATACGAATATGTGTATGTGAAAGTACATGTATGAAACTATATTCTAGAATATAACTTTAAAAAAATTAGAACAAGTAGTATCATAAACTGATATATTTGAGTTTCTAAATGATTTTCATTTGCTGCTGGTATGACTGCAGGGCTGAAGGAAAGAAATTAAGAGGTTTTTTAGGTACAACCTATACAGAACTTGTTGACCAAAAAACCAGTATGCTATTGTTAGAAAAGAAATTTGACTCCTCTTCCTACTGCAATGGACAGTATTACTTGCTTAGTCTAAAATATCTTCTCTTTTGTAAGACTGCTGTTTTACTCTCTCCACACTATAGAGAAAAAAAGTACTAGCAGTCATATAATGAAAGGAGTAGAAGAATTCTACAACAGAATGTTAACAATGACTTGTCCTTAGCGCTCTAACTCAGCAGCTGCTAGTGAGGAAAAATTATTGCTAATAAAGGGATTAAGCTAAAATATTTAATACTTTAAATATTTAAAAATCAATTTTAGATTAATTATAGTATGTTAATATTATGAGAAGAACTGACTAAAACGATTCAAACTTTAGTTAGAATTCTCATAGCATGATTTACCTTTACATGGATGGCAATCTTAAGCATTAATAATTTGATGTAGAATGGATCAATATAAAGAAATAATTTAATTTATTTCATTCAGAATTTTCATCTTAGCCATTCTAATTAACTAAAATCTGTAACCATTTGGCTATTAATCATCTGTACAAAGAATTACTAAGTGTTGCCTTTAATAGAAATACAATCTCATGATAACAGACTTCATCAATCAGTAGGCAGGCATTGCCTACAAATGCAAACCAAGTCCTGTTGATTATTAAGTGCTCTGTGTGTATTATTTACTTTAATGTCCTTTATTTACGGATTTCTTGCATGTCTGGGTTGTGCTGTATAATAAACCAGCTCAGCAATTCCCATGGCTCATAGCATTACTAAATGTCTTCTTCTGAACCTTTTAGCAACAAAAAATAAGCTGAGTAGGTCATGTCAGTGCTAAATTTTTTCATTAATTCACTACTACCCTTAGGCATTACTAGTGCATTTTAATGTAATAGAAAACATTACAAGTAAAACAGTAATCATTTCCCCAAATTGCACTGGGATGCTGAACAGCCTATTACAAAACTTACCAGTGTGTTTCAAGAATTTCACACAAAAAATGTTTATTTAAAGTTTTGTTTTCATAATAACAGTTTAGGTAAAAATTTCTCTTATTCTATCTAATATTTAAAATGTTATGAAAACCCTAATTTTATACAAAAATAATATAACTCTAGAAATAAATCTTTCTTTTCATTCAATTAAAAATGTGACAAGAATATTTTCTTTACATGTAAGAAGTAGAGTCAGCAGTAATGTAATCTTCTATTCCTCACAAAATGCTAACAGAAATCTACTCTTTTCTTCCATCATACTTATTCTTAATAAAATTCTAAAAAGTTATTTTATCATAGGCAAATCCTTCAAAATACAACAAATTTTGGAAATGTGATAGAGGAGGACTGATATGTGAGGTCTTTCACTATGTTATTATATTTTAGAAGCATCTCAGTTCACTTAGTAAGAGAAGCTCTTCAACATGCCACAAAGGCCATGTGAATACTTCTGTATCCAACACATAATAATATATAAAAGAAGATCACTCAACATATATACATTCATTTAATAATTATTGAATCCACAATTGCTACAGAGATCATGTTTACAGTGTTATTATTTTGTCAATAGTGTCAATCACTAATGTTTATTTATCACTCAATTTTGTCGTCCATTGTAGTTAATTTTTTTTTACTGGCTATACCTTAATATTAAATATAATGATTTAAGAGTCAATTAGTTAAAATAACAAAAATAGACTAAATATTTTCTTTGCTTAAAAAGGTATCAGGATTGATTTATATAGGAAAATTGGAGGATCAGGTTCACCAACCTTGAGCTAACAAGACAATATTGAAAGCTCAAGAAAAATTAAAAAACCAACATATACAGAAGAGGATTCTGCCTCTATGTGGGCAAAAGGGAATTTATAGTATAATAAGCAATCCTTCTCAATTTGAGACTCATAGGAAAAGATATCAACTTTAAAAGATATTGATACAAAGAAAAAAACCATCTTAGCAGAAGAACATGATAACTATCTTTAAACATGTCAACTGCTATCATGTAGCCTGATCAGACTAGGCTTAAACTTTTAACTTCAGAGTTCAAAACTGGGACCACGGAATGGAAAACAAGAAGCATTTTTTGTTCAACTAATTATTCAAACTATTATTTCCAATAATTACCTATTTAAAAATGAAATAGATTGTCCTTTACTATTATAACCATTTGTAGAAATTTTAAGTAGAGGACTGATGCTGGCCTATCAAAAATAATATGGCCTGGATTCCTATGTTACTTGAGAATATGCACTATATGGCTCCTAAGTCTCCTTGTAACTCTTAATATTCTTTGAAAAATTTGAAGCTCTATAGCACCTTTAGTGTTAGTGTTCACCATGAGTCCACTGTGAATATTTCTAGAAAGGCTATTTTGTCTTTTACATTCTCATATCAAACTATGGATGGAATTAGTTCAGGGAATAAACTCAAACTGGTACAAAAAAACTTTATCATTCTTCAGATGACAGTGATTCTAATAGAGAGTAAATATTTCTCTGCTTATAAACAGTTATCTACTGTATAATGCATTCCTCTAACAGCCCCTTAGTAAAGACTGGCGTGTAATCATACCTTTTAGATCCTAAATTTAATGTTGAAATGGGTGGCTAGTAGTCAGGAAATATATATATTTTTTGTTTGTTTTGTTTTGTTTGTTTTGAGACGAAGTCTCCCTCTGTTGCCCAGGCTAGAGCACAGTGGCATGATCTCAGCACGCTATGACCTCCATCTCCCAGGTTCAAGCGATTCTCCTGCCTGAGCCTCCAAAGTAGCTGGGATTACCAGTGCCTGCCACCATGCCCAGCTAATTTTTCTATCTGTAATAGAAATGAGGTTTCACCATGTTGGCCAGGCCACCCGTCTCAGCCTCCCAAAGTGGTGGGATTACAGGTGTCAGCCACTATGCCCAGCCAGTATTTGGTAAATGTTTTTCTAATCAATAAATGAACAAAAAAAAAAGACTCAGAAGCTATGTCTGGTGGCATAAACAAGCATTTTCCTTAGCCATATGTTGAGAACTCTATTCTTAAAAAATGTAATAGGTTAGCTGGGGACTAAAAAACAAACAATTACATAAGAGTTTATCCCTCAGTATCCATGGAAGATTGGTTTCAGGAATCCTGGCAAATACGAAACTCCAGAGGAGATGCTCGAATCTGTATATAACCTACACACATCCTCCTGTATACATATATCACCTGTAGATTGCTTATTACACCTAATACAAAAAAATATGTAAATAGTTGTTATACTGTATTGTTCAGGAAATAGTAGCAAGAAAAAATGTCTGTGTATCTTCAGTACAGAAGCAACCATCCTTCCTTTTTCTGAGTATTTTTAATTGTAATTAGTTGAATCCAGGTACGGAACAAATGGGTACAGAGAGCTGACTGTATTTGACAGGATCTATAAAGGTAAGAGCATCAAACAAAATTCAAGAGACAAGCATAAAAGAAACTACAAAAATTGATTCTCTTTGTTCTAACATAAACCCAGAATATATACCTCTAAGTGCATTTCATTAAATAGGTCAATGGTAATGTAAGCAATGACCTTTACAATGCTACTCATAAAAAGAAAAAACTCAATGGCTTTGTTCATGAACACTGTATATATTTTTAAAATATTTTTTAGCTTTAGTTAACTACATATAAAATCCCATTTGGTATGGCTGGGGTCAGTGGCTCACGCCTACAATCTCAGCACTTTGGGAGGCTGAGGGAGGCAGATCACCTGAGGTCAGGAGATTGAGACCAGCCTGACCAACATGGCGATACCTTGTCTCCACTAAAAATATAAAAATTAGCCAGGTATGTTGGTGGGCACCTGTAATCCCAACTACTCGAGAGGCTGAAGCAGGAAATCGCTTGAACCTGGGAGGTGGAGGTCGCATTGAGCCGAGATTGCGCCACTGCACTCCAGCCTGAGCGACAGAGCAAGACCCTGCTCAAAAAAAAAAAAAATTTTGATTTAAATTTTAAAAAATCCCATTTAGAACACTAACGTTTAACACTGTGTTTTTTCCTCCTGAATCTCAGCCTCAACTAATTTCATACCTAACACTAAATAGATAAAGTGCATCTTAAACAGCTTTTCATTTAATCTTCTACTTCAACCACAGCCAGTCAAGGGTTTCTTCAAAACATATGAGGCAGCAACACTTTGCTTTTCCTATTCAAAGATCCTTCTTCACCTGATTCATCACTATTACAAACCCATTCTTCTAGTCTGGACTGGCATCTATGAAGCCATTAGGGCTTGGACCACACACACCCCTTGCTTACATAGCAGATAGGGCCCAAATCCCACCTCTCCACCTACTGCTTTAAAAGAAGAGTAGTTTGTTTATGTGTTGCACATTTATACATCCTTCCTAAGTTTCTATGATAGATTTTAATTAAATAGTTCCATTGCTAAAAAGCTTGAACAGCCATTGTTCTATATCTACATTCTAGACTGAGCCATGGTGCTTGGCCAGGTTTTACATTTAAGAGTCTAAATAGTAGCTACAGGCCATCACACCTGTAATCCCAACACTTTGGGAGGCTGAGGCAGGCAGTTCATGAGGTCAGAAGGTCGAGACTAGCCTGATCAACATGATGAAACCTCATCTCTACTTATATTACAAAAATTAGCTGGGCATGGTGGCAGGCAGCTAATTTTTAATCCCGTCTACTCAGGAGGCTGAGGCAGAAGAATCCCTTGAACCCAGGAGGCGGAGGTTGCAGTGAGCCAAGATCATGCCATTGCACTCCAGCTTGGGCAATAAGAGCAAAGCTCCATCTCAGGCAGAGAAAAAAAAAAGTCTAAATAGTAGCTACATACAAAGTTATCTCACCTATCAAAAAATTTGGAAGCAGATTTTAAAATAGTCCTGTAATTGCAGCACATTGCGGGGTCGAGGTGGTGGATCACCTGAGGTCAGAAGCTCGAGACCAGCTTGGCCAACATGGTGAAACCCTGTCTCTACTAAAAATACAAAAAATTAGCCGGGTGTGGTGGTGGGGCACCTGTAATCCCAGCTACTCAGAAGACTGAGGCAGGAGAATTGCTTGAAACCAGGAGGCGGAGGCTGTAGTGAACCAAGATCACATCACTGCACTCCAGCCTGGGCAACAAGAGCAAAACTCTGTCTCAAAAAAAAAAAAAAAAAAAAAAAAAAAGATAGTAATTAATAATACAGTAACAACTTTTCATGGTCCTTTTAAAATAATACTTTATTTTTAAAGTGCTTTAATTCTGACCTCTAAAGTTCTAGAAGGCTTTTTTAATTTTCAGAACAAAACTGTCTTGGACTTTTAAAAACCATTTAAATATTTGAAGTTACATTTAGATTACAAATTTTCTCCTTCGCAGGTGGCCCACATAAAAAAAGACAAAGCAAGGAAAATTTGGAAGATAACCACTACAACAGACTTTTTTTTTTTTAAAGGAAATAAAGATTTAAAACTTACAATATTAACAAAATTCAACCCAAAGATTACATGGTATTTGGGGAGATAGAAACGACTCAAAAAGATAAGCAATGGATTATGACAAATAGCACCTCTCTTCTCCTGATTATCCCCACAGAACACTTTGGCATTTTAGAAAAATAAAGATTTTAAAATATTTTTGCTCTCACTTTTCAGCTATTTTTCCTATTTCTCAAAGTAATACACAAGATTATCACGGTTATATCCACTTGCATAAAAACAAAAGCTTTCCTCCATTATACTTAAGATGAAGCTTCTGGGTACCTGGCCAATACAAAGCAACAAACCCTGGAAACCAATATATTGCAGGCACTGATTTTGATTCTGAGGGACTGGTACCTTAAATATCTCTAGAATGGTAGGCATATTTGGCTACTCAGCAGAAACTGAGGGTAGAACTGGTAAAATTGTTTCAGTAGTTATCACCTAGAAAAAACTTTCTCAAGTGCAAAACTGTGTATGTCCCTACTGTGCCATATCACTGAAGCATACAAAAGCTCTAAAAGATAAAATGATTGTTATGCCCTATAAAGAAAATGATAGTAGAAAAAAATCCACAGAGTGAAACTGGGCAAACTCTTACAAGCTTTCAAATGCATAATTCTAGATGTCCTCAACAATTGATTAGGACAAACTACCAACTACATCCAACTCTTTGGATCATTTTTTTGGAAGAGGAAGCATTTTGTGTTAAAACTATTCACATGTAGTCTAATGCCAAACACCACTTAGTCCAAATTTTATTCCCTATTTGAAGTTAGTATAATTTGGAAATTTTTATCTTGGAGCTTCTGAACTTTAGACTAAAACTCAAAAGCTAGGAGATATGCTCTACATACTTTTTGGTAAGAAATACTAGAAACAAGCATTTAATTGCTATCTCAGTTTCCATTACCGTAAAATAAAGGGATGATACTCTTCAATGTTCTTTAGTCTTAAAATTGTGTTTTTTAAGTTAGTATTCCATTAGTTTACATTTGCACCATCCAATACAACTTTAAGAAATGATTACCTGTACATTTGATAAGGAATCAAGCATTTTAAGTCCATTTCTTATGTACTTAAAGGTAAGAATACTCATTATTTGCTTTATAAGAACTGTTCTATTTTTGGGATTTTCATTTCGTTTTTGTTTTTAAATAAGTCAAGATTTGTTAAGAATTAATTATTACATAACATGCCAACCCTGTTAACCGAAAACATAGAAACAAAAAAATTAATGTTTACAGTCAACCAATAGGCAAAGTGTACTTGCTGGCATAACTATTTTCTCCCGTTTTTTGGTGTAACTATTTTCAACTTAATCATTTGGAATATTACTGCCATTTAAAAAGAGACATTCCAAGGACGTATTTTATTGTCAGAAACCTTATTATTAGAAGTACAAATAATGTAGAAATAGAAGGTTGGGTTAAAGACATGAATTCATACCTACTCTAGGGTTATGGGAACAAAGAAAGGAAAAGTCACTGTATGCTAGAAAAGTTGTGAAAAGACTCTTAGAGAATATCTGACTTTACTAGGCCTAAAACAGATGTATGATTAACAAAAGTAAGTTGGGGGAAAAAGCATCATTTGAAAAGAATGATGAAATATTTTTTTTTTGGATATGATAAATGTCAAATATAAATTGAATCAAATAGAGAGAACAGACATTGGTTTTAAAACTCTACAGAAAAGAGCTGACGCTGAAGATGTGTACCTAGATTAATAGATGAACAAAAAGAAAGCGTTGTAACAAATGACATGGTGAAACCACTAAGAAGAAAATAAAAATTACTGTTTTCCAAAAAGAACAGATTACAGCAGCCTCTAAGATATTCCTAGAAACCTTTAAAATATCTTGATCTTTCATTCTGTTGTATATATTTTTTAAAACACAGGGCTCTTTACCTTCGAGGGTTAACTAGATAAAGTACAAGCACTAGCAAATAAGCTTTTAGATCTGTAGGTCTATGCTTCTCAAACTTAAATGTGTGTGAGAATCACTGAGCTTATTAAAATGCAGATTATGAGTCAGTAAGTGAGGGCATGGAAAAGGAGGAGGATTCTGCATTTCTAATAAGCTCCCATGTGATGTCCAAAGAGTGCTAGTCCATGAACCATAGTTTGAATAGCAAAGTTTTAGATGAATTTCTGTAAATCAGCCTTAATATTAAATTAGATTTTGGGAAAGTAGAAAAATACATATTTAGTGAATTTCATTGAAAAGTTCAATAGAAAATGCTTTAAAAACAGCAAAAGTAAAATAAATTTTGATTTAAAGGGTACTTTTTAGAAAGTTATATTAAACGTGTAAGTGCATGTATGGAAACAGAAGCCTAACAAATTCAAGATCTTGAAACCTAATAAAATCTACCTTATTAAAAGCCACGAATAATTCCACTTAAGAGAACTGGAATAACTTTTGTGCTTCTGCAGTAAAACCACTGTGAACAGTAAGAAAAATAGAGACATTATGTCAATTGAGACAATAAAAATTCATTTAGTGTATGTATTGCTTTATTTACTGCCTGGAAACTTTCTAGTGAAATGGACTTATTGACTAAGATGAGCATATCTGAGACAAGCATATTATTTTAAAAAATAATTCTCAGAAGTAGCTCTGTAGAAAATTCACTGACCTATAAAAAAACATGCTCCTGAGTGCTATATGTTCCTATGGATGTTGAATGTATTTGGTCATGCATTAACTGTGCTGGTCAATCCTGAGGACATTTTAGTACTTACATCAAATTTTCCTAAGCATTTAAAAGGGGGCTGTATATAACAGCAACGATATATTGAAAACCCTTAGCAAGATAAAAACAAAGATGACTTAAAAAATTATGTAGGGACCAACACAAGGATATCCTTGACCTCTAAGTAGGTCTTACCTTCTGTGGCAATCTGGTACAGCAAGTGAAAAGTTAGTAAGAATCATACATTACTTCATTCAGATGGTGGACAATTATGATCTAAGGTGTAATACAGTAGGCCTCCTTCATCTGCAGTTTCAAGACCCATGGTTTTAATTATTCACAGTCAACCACAGTCTGAAAATATTAAGTGAAAAATTCCAGAAATAAACAATTCAAAAGTTATAAATTCCACACTATTGTGAGTAGTGTGATGAAATCTTAAACCATCCTGTCACACTCAGGACATTGTCATTACTTTGCCAGTGCATTCATGCTGTATATGCTATCCTTCCCTCCCCACCCGCACAGTCACTTTTATCAGATAAAGTGACACTGCACATAGAGTTCATTACTACCTGAGGTTTCAGGTATCTACTGGGGGGTCTCGGAACATATTACCCACGGATAAGGAGGACTATCATATTTTCTTAGTCTAATCTCAAAAACCTCAAACAGTATTTGGATTTGGGACACAGCCTTATTTCTCCGTATATGTATAAGATAAAGATCACAGAACTTCGCCTATTACTGTATTTCTTTAAACAGATTCTTTCATCTTTAGCTTTTAAGATACAATATACATAGATAAATATATCCTAAAGGATATACTTTTTAGATAATGGCTTCAGTGTGCCACTTACTAGTTTTTTATGCATTCCAACTCTTGATCTGTATTTCAAGGTTGCTGAAATTTTTGCTCGGCTCTTAAGGCTTAAGGTCACTGTTATCAGATGGGTTTCCAGAAATCCTGCTCTGGGACCGGTAGTGATTAAACTACCATACTTGAAGGAGAATTTATATGCAGATATTATGTGCAGAATATTTCGTTTTCTGCAGTTCTTCCCCTACCCCCAATCACCATGATTAGGCCTCAGTTACCAGCCTCTCTACACCCCTTAGCCATGTAAAACCACTTCTTTTTTCTTGATTTCCATTTGGCACTGAGAATTAGAAAATTCCTTCAAGGAAAGGACCAGAATAAATACGGAGACCACTTCATGAGTTTCTCTCTTCTAAAGAATCACAGGCCCTTAAGTCAAACCTATACCAGTTACTCTTCAAGGCCTTCAAATAGCTGTTGTATATATATGGCCTAACGTTTATAATGTTTCAGTAGGATATACAAAGCACTCAACATGGACAAAACCAGGTTCATTAAATATCAGTTACTTAAAAGTTTGGTCTGGTTCCTCTCCAAATCTACTATGCTGTTTTTTGTGATTTCCTTGCAGGTATCTTCATATGTATTAGAATTCATAAGCATAGTTATTTTAAATCTGCGTCTAATATTTTTAATATCCCAAGTCTATGGAGTTCCAATTCTGCTGTCTCATTTAGTTATGTATCTCCAGAATTTATCTAGTAGTTATTGATACAGTGTAATTTCCTATAGATATTGAAAGAATGGATTAAATGAATAAAGATAAAAAACCTGAGATCTCCTGCCCCACCCCACAAAATTTCATTTTTTATGCATAGAAAAAAAGAAAAACATTTCAATTCACTTTCTCTCTTTAGACAAATGTACTATTTCTAACAGCTCAATCCCAAGTGATGGCATCTAATCCCCTTTCTTTCTTACTCTTCATGTCACTTCTATGTTGCCCAAGAACTGCTATGTAGTGAGAGAAATAAAACATAATGTTGGTGTTTTTAAGAGCTTTCTAATATCACACAGTGAAAATAATTCCAGATCACATGCTGGTAAATAGATTAATATTCATCAGAGCTCTTAAACACCAAGGTAATTAAACATGCAATATGAGTAACTATAGACATGTTAATGCTTAGTGTAAATAGCTTATATTAGATTTAAATTTTGACATTTATGTACATACTTTTGAAAACAAATAGGTCAATTTTAAAATCAAGTGTGAAGCAATTGCTTTAATTTTCCAATTGAGAAACAAGAAATCCAGCAGTTAAATAAACATACAGGTTTTATACTCTTTCACCTCAAAGAGCAATGACAAGACAGTAGTGTTGGCATAGAAAGAAAAAGATGCTGTAACTTTATCAAGTTCCAACTTTTTATTCTTGACACATACAGTACCTCATTTTTTTAAGCAAGCATTAACAAACTTTATTCTAAAGCAGTATAATGCTACAAAAAGAGTTTTGTCATAGGAAAAGGATGATTAGAAATCTGAAACATTCACATTCCTATTTTAAGTCCCTTAGTTAATGGATTTCCAGAAAACTTCACTATTTAACAAAAGTATATACTTTCTGTTAAATGAAGATATTTGGTCAAAATATTACAAATCAGAGTGTTAAGCAAAAACATGTTTTACTTCATTAAATTCCTTAAGAAACAATACAGCTTTCATGCTTGTAACAAAAGACCCTAAAACATTTTTACCTGTCCCAGAATTAGAATTAACCATTGAGACCCCACTACAAAGCCACTCTCACTGTTAAAGAGCGAATTACACTTTATACTATCCTGAAACCATCATTATTATTAATTTGTTTTTTAAAAAACTGAATCCTCAAAAAAAAGTAATCTCTTTGTGTAACAAATTTCAGTCTCATATTACAGCTCTTATCACAAGTACTTTTGTATTCCAGAATTGGCCTACACTCAGATATTTTAACTATAGGGCCTAGTAAACTGTAACAAAGCCAAGAAACTGTTGCCCATAATGAAGTTAAGAGAAACCTCATCTAATTTCTCTAAACAGCATATACATACACCCACTAAAGAGCATTGAAAATAAAATGTATAAAACTGCATTATCTTTGGAACATTATCTTGTATCTATACAAACACAAATTTATCAAATTGCATCAAGAGGAAATGCAATCATACTGAATGGATTATATAATTATGAAATGATTATATTAAGTTTTCCCTCTTGGTGTGATTTAGCAAATGTGAATTTATGTAAATGTACAATGATGCTTCATAGGTAATATAATACACATGGAAGCAAGAATAAGGTGTTTCTTTAACATACCTCTTAGAACACTACATTTATAAACTGTTAAGTATCTGGAGGAAAACAAAATATTCCTCTCTAAAATACTGGGGATTTTAGTTTATGCTAAAAGCTTAAAAAAATTGGCACACTGTGCCCGCCCCTCCTTGCTGCCTTTCTCACCTAAAGGTAGGCCTCCTTTGCAACACTGCTTATCAGCTCAGAGACAGTAGTAGTACATTTGTGTTCCCATATTACCCCAACCTTTTGGAAGCCTGAAAATAAATCTTTTTTGTCTTGTCACTAGATAGAATTTCTGGCTTTTTGTTAAGATATTATTTAATGAGCAAGGCCCCCATGCCACTGCCTGGAAAGTGATATACTTTTGAACTGAGGCCTCTCCTAAGTGATGGGTACAGCACACATTAGTAAACTTGTTTCTTTTGTTAATCTGACTTTTGTTTTCAAGAGAATGTCTGAACTAAAAACCTAAGAAAGGAAATAAAATAAATTATGTTTTCTCCCCTATATATCCACATAGTATTTTTATAAGGTACTGTTAACAATACAAGGGCACCATCTATACAGAATCTAGCTGGGTCATATAGTAAACATGTATCTTACTGATAAGAATACACTTATAAGCCTCTAAAGAGAGGGTAACTAGTCAACTTTTAAATTATCTAGAAATAAAGAAAACAAAACCTTAAAATAGTGCACTTCAGCAGACATGTAAGTAGGAGCATCCCCACCCCACCCAAGTCAACACTGCTGTATTTTTCAAAGGGAAACAATTTTGATCAAAGCTCTAGATAAACATATGTAATCAATATAGGGGTACCCTCCTGCCAAATCCTACTGACAGTTTTTAGATATCTAAGTGTGATTGCATACATTACAAACTGTACCTTTTATCACAGAGGATCTAAAAGCTTTTGAAATGAAAACCATTGATGAGGGTTTGGGACACGTTACCCCAAAATACAGTAGCTGGCATACTGAATACTTTAAGATGAAGGAATCTGAGAAACAGGATGTACAGGAAAGACGTGGTGATCTTCCCCTGATGCCAGTCTTAAGACTCTTCTTTTCCTCCCTACACTGGGAGGAAAGGAACATAGACACAGACCCCAAGAAGAATGTGAACAAACAGGCCTTGCTAAGTTTCCCCCAGTTTATTACACTTAGCTCATACTTTTTACCTTATTAAATTCTTCTACAATCTTAGCCTTCATCAAAACTAGAATAAAAACACTCAGGTTCAGCTACTTCAGCTCTTCATTTCCTTATGAAGGTTCCCGTGTCAAATAAACCTTACAGTAAATAAATTTGTATGGTTTTGTCTTGTGCATCTGTCTTGTAAAGGGCCCCAGCCAATGAACCTAAGACCAGTAAAAGAAAAAGATATTTTTCTCCCCCTATTTAGTACATAAAAGAAACAGAAAATTAAAGTGTTACAAAACTCCAAGTAACCCAAATTTTCAGAACATAAGTTACTCAAGAAAGTTTTCCAGTCAGTTAAAAACTTATTCTCTTTAAGGCTTAAAGCAGCAGGATCAGTTTCTAGGAAGACTATTTTTTTTTTTCACAGAACAGGGGTCTGGGGGTGGAGGGAGTGGTTTCAGGATGAAACTGTTCTACCTCAAATTAGACTTTCTTAAGGAGTACCATCTAGATCCCTTAGATGCACAGTTCACAATAGGGTTAACGCTCCTATGAGAATCTAATGCCACCACTTATCTGACAGGAGGCGGAGCTCAACTGGTAATGCTACTCACCTCCTGCTGTGCAGCCCAGTTCCTAACAGACCACAAACCAGTACCAGTCTGTGGCCCTGGGGCTGGGGACCCCTGGCTTAAAGTATATTTAATCATTCTGATTATGAAACTGTATCTTCTTTCTTTGAAAAAATATTTTATACATATTTTATACTCTTCTATCGATACGTTAATATGAGTAGTAAAAGGCCAAACTATGCTAAGCATACATTTTCTCATTTAATCCCCACAGCAACTCTGTGAGGCAAAAAGTCTCATCTCCATTTTGCAGATGAGAAAACAGAGCCTAGGAAAGTTTAAGCTAATTACCAAAGGAAGTGGCACACTTGAGACATAAGCTTAGTATGTTCAACTCAAATATAAGTTATTTATATTGTTAAATTAAGTATAGCCTGAAGCTGCCTCCTTACATATTTCAGGTTCAGCCTAAAGGTTTCTCGATATAGTGAACTATAACTTCAGTAGATGTGTAAATACATTATAACCTACTGTTGTACCAATTACAAAGCTTCAGCCAATCACAAGAGGCCAACTATTCAAGCCCTGTTCATATAAGGCAAACACCAAGCTGTAACCAGTACAGCAGTTTCTGTGCCTCACTTCTGTTTTCTGCACTCATTTTCCTTCCTTTTTCTGTCCTTAAATATTATCTGACCATGTGGGAACCCCAGAGTCGCTCTGAACCTATCATGTTTTCAGGGGGGCTACCAGATTTGCAAATCATTCCTGGTTCAATTAAACTATGTTAAATTCGTCAAAAGTCTTTTTTTGAAACAGATGACATCAGAGTGAGACATGAAGTGGAGCAATTAGCAATCCCCAAGAGCAGCTGGTAACCAAGAAAAGTACCCGCTGGGCCCATTCTGTCCATTCCTCTCTCACAGCAACCAGAGACTGCAGGGATGTTCTCTCAGTGGAGCTTCAGAATCCAAGATTTTGTGGTTTTGAGCTATACATTTTTGAGCAAATTTTTTTATCAGAACTTGGTTCAGAAGTCACAATAGAAACTGGACTGCATCCAATAATTATCTGGATTGAAACTGGCTAGAGGCCTTAAATATCTGACTGGGTCAAACAAAAACTGGCAATACTACAGGGGGTGCAAGCTCTAGCTTTTGAAAATTCACAGGGCTTTATTTATTATTTGCCCTTTGATGCATTTTCTTGCATGCTTAGGTAGGAAAGATCATTGGCTAACCTGATCAAGGAAATCTGAGAGACAAAACCAAGATTCAATGTAAAAATGTGATGCTTAATTTCTGAAGAGCTGAGTAGTCTACCTTCCAGCTACATCTACATTTACACATAAAATGTTTAGGCCCCAGAAGCAGCAAATGCTCACAAAAAATGGCAAAATCATACAAACAATAATCTTAAATTACTGTGGAATGTTCCAAATAAACATTGCAATAAGTGCATTTTAAAATAAGTTCTCCTAAACAGGAAAGCTTTAACGCTGTTGGTGGGAATGTAAATTAGTCCAACCATTGTGGAAGACAGTGTGGCGACTCCTCAAGGATCTAGAAATAGATATACCATTTGTCCCTGTAATCCCATTACTGGGTATATACACAAAGCATTATAAATCATTCTACTATAAAGACACATGCATACGTATGTTTATTGCAGCACTGTTCACAATAACAAAGACTGTAACTAACCCAAATGCCCATTAACGATAGACTGGATAAAGAAAATGTGGCATATATACACCATGGAATACTATGCAGCCATAAAAAAGGATGAGTTCATGTCCTTTGCAGGGACACGGATGAAGCTGAAAACCATCATTCTCAGCAAACTAACACAGGAACAGAAAACCAAACACCGCGTGTTCTCACTCACAAGTGGGAGTTCAACAATGAGAACATATGGACCCAAAGAGGAGAACGTCACACACTGAGGCCTGTTGGGGGTTGGAGGGATAGGGGAAGGACAGCATTAACAGAAATACCTAATGTAGGTGACGCATTGATGGGTGCAGCAAACCACCATGTCACGTGTATACTTATGTAACAAACCTACACATTCTGCACATGTATCCCAGAACTTAAAGTATAATAATAATTTTTTAAAAAGGTGACCCACAAGCCAGGCGTGGTGGCTCACGCCTGTAATCCAACCACTTTGGAGGCCAAGGCGGGCTGATCACCTGAGGTTGGGAGTTCAAGACCAGCCTGATCAACATGGTGAAACCCTGTACTAAAAAAAAAAAAAAAAAGAACACGCTGATCCAGCGATGCCTACTGATGTGCAGAAGCTTCTAAAAATATTGCAATATTGCTTCTCTTGAAAGCCTCTTGATAAAAGGCAACACGTTGATTTAAAAAAATTGAATCTGCAAATCTTTTGGCTAAGTTGCTATAGTGTCCTGAATGTGAAAACAAAGGTGGACAAAGTGTTTGTTACAAGAAGGTAAGCCCTCAGGTGAATAGGCTTGCTTCTTTACCAGAGCTATCCATGTGGAGTCCAGGCAGAGAGAATATTTTCTTTGCCCTATTAGTTAACTGGCTTAGCCCTGAGCTCAAGTCATGTAGCTAAAAAACGATAGTTAAGTTAGAAAGACTGTCTAACTGAACTAAATTGGTCTCTAAAATACACCTGTCTGTCATTTAGCTGACTATTTTGAAACACGTTTACAAAACCAATCTATATCTATAAAGGAAATCTCAATTTTTAAGGGTGTCTACCTCTGCACCAGAAAGAAAGGAAGGACTGAGTAGAGAAACTCTTATCATTGATCATTGGCTTAAATCTACATAACAAGTCTTACCTTTGCTACATCATCTTTCCTCCTTTGAGAAAATGATGGCTCCACCATCTCCACCAGTCATCTGAAAGTTTAGAAGGCTATTGCTTCTAATCTCAGCCATCAGAAAATTTAGAAAACGCTATTTTTGAAAAATCTTACTTTCCATCTTCTTGATGTGACTGAAAAAGAAAACCCTTTGATTTTCCTGCAGTTCTTCATCCCCACTGCAAGTGGAGCTAAGGTGAGAGAGACTAGCAACCCTTATTTGGATCAGCATGGAAAGTGAGTCTCTCTCATCCTGGATATCTGAATTATAATTGAAAAAATGAATGGTGATCCAATGGTCACAGACAAAAAAGGTAAAAGGGGAAGATCTTCCAAGACAGCCCCAATTTCTTATAATCAGGATTATTTTATCTGTTGTCAATTCCTACCTTCTAGTTGAATATAAATGGTTGGTTTCTTTGAATGGTTGCTGTAGATTAAAATTTTAAGTGCCATGAATTACAGGCATCTTCCTGCTACAGGAACATTTGACTTGTAAACAGCAAGATAATGATGCTCCTAGAACAAAGTGAATAGGGACAAACTAATAGGAAATAAGATCAGACAGGTAAGGGCAGGGCCAGATAGTCTACTGCAGTGTGAACCAAAGAAGATTTAGGTCAAGAAAAAGGCAAAATAATCTTCAGCCAGATCTCCAAAATGATCTGGAACCTGAGGTAGGAGCCACCTGACTCTGTAGCTTTCAGAACAAAGCTATCAGCTATCAGCTCCATAGGCTGATTCTGCAGTATGGTTTTGAGAGCCTTTCCTGGAAGCTCAACCACCTCCTTTAGCCCTCCTAACAATTCTCTATGCTATAAAACCTTACTTAAACTAGCTACAGTAGACTCTTTTGTCTGCAAATAAGAACCCTGGCTAACACAATCTTAATAGTGGCAGAAAGCCTATAAATAGCAGCTCTGAAGTCAGGGAGGGGAAAAAAGCAGTCCCAGGCAGAACAGGGAGTATCTATCTACCCAGGTCTAGGGTGAATGACAAAAAGGAAAGGCAATGACAGTTACATGGTATATTATTTTTCTATGACTGTCATAACAAATTACCACAATTTGGTGGCTTAAAAGAACACAAATTTATTATGTTACCGTTCTACAGATGAAAAAACTAAAATGGGTCCCACGAGGCAAAAATAAAGGTGTCAGCAGAACTGTTTTGTTCTAGAGTCTCTAGGGGAGAATCCATTTTCTTGCCTTAACCAGCTTTTAGAGGTTGCCTTCATTCCTTTCCTCGTGCTTCCCACTCCTCCATCTTCAAAGCCAGCAATGACCAATAAAGTCTTTCTCAAATAGCACTTTTGGTTCCCTCTTCCACAATTTAAGGATCCTAGTGATTAACACTGGGCAATGTGGATAATCCAAAATAATCGTATTTTAAAGATACCTAATTAACTTAATTTCATTTGCTATTTTAATTACCCTTTGGCACTAAAGTAACATATCCACAAATTCCAGGGATTAGGACACAGCCATCTTGAAGGGAGGGGGATTATTCTGCCTACTACAGATGAGAGAATCAGAAAACTGGCTAGGTAATTAACAATCTTTGAGCAATAAGATACCAACCTAGTGGAACTTATGCAGCCCTGAGGCTGACAAAGTATAACTAAGGTAACTGTAACACACACTGTCCAGGCAAGGCCTTTTCTGTTATATATTTACATAGATAAATATTTATATAAGAAGTTACTTAAAAATAAAACCCACCCAATGATAAACCTTAAATCGCATACTTAAGGAAATCACTTTTAAAATAAATTTAGAAGAAAAGTAAAACAATGCTTAGCATATACAGCAGATAAAATAATCCTGACTGTAAGAAATTGGGGCTGTTCTAGAAAATCTGGGAAGAGAACTTTTTCATTTTTCAAAAAAAAGAGACCAAGATCATTAGTGCACTACAAACAGGTAATGATCACATTAACACGTCAAGCAAAGCCCATACACTTTAGGTGATTTTATAAAAGGAGGAGAATTTGTGTTTTTTCAAAAAACAAAAACAACACGAAACAAACAAAAATACAGGTATCAATTCCTACCTTTTAGTTGAACAGAAATTGTTGGTTTCTTTGGCTGGTTGCTACAGATCAAAATTGTTAAGTACCATGAATTTAGGTACAATAAGGGGGAACAAGCATGTAGTAAAATATCATAAAAGGCTTAGAAGCTTTGGCCTTTGAAAATTTTTTCTTACAGATAAAATCTCTCTAAACTAAGGAGTTAAGACTGTCATTTATGCTCCTGCCAGGTATTCTTCAAGCAAACAATGTACACTGTTATTTTTTTGAGGAAAATTAACCTCAAATGCATTCTGAAAACCAATTTTAAATGTATACCAAGATTGAAATTGGGATTTTTCTGCTAGAAATGTATATACTTTTAAAAACTATTTGACCACAAATGCCAGGAGCCACAGTGTAGGAATAAGTTTAACAAATTCCAATAGTTTTATCTAAAGAACACTAGAGCAAAAATATAACTGGCTTAAAATTAACCAAGGACTTTACAAATAAACTTTGAGAAATGAACTCACATTAAATATACACAAAGGAATCTGATTTATAAACCAGAATGACAATTTATAGTACCAATTAACAGACAAAGCATGGAATGAGGGGTTTTCTCTATATTTCAGTGGCGATTTCAGTCAGCATCTACATAAAGAAAAAGCCAAATTTTATTTAACAAGTAATTAACAGATACTAATAATCAAAGAGTAAAACAGAATAAATGGTTATAAACATTAAGGGTACTATACGACTCTGATATATATTTTTAATTTCCTATAAATGCTAGAATACTTAATGAATAATTTTTGTATTTAATTAAACTTAACTCCTATAAGATATAACATAACTTATATTTCTTTTTTCTTCTTTTTGTCACCCAGGCTGGAGTGCAGTAGCATGATGTGGATTCACTGCAACCTCTGCCTCCCAGGTTTAAGCGATTCTCCCGCCTCAGCCTCCTTCGTAGTTGGGATTACAGGTGCGCACCACCACGCCTAGCTAATTTTTTGTTTTAGTGGAGATGAGGTTTCACCATGTTGGCCAGACTGGTCTCAAACTCCTGACCTCAAGTGATCTGCCTGCCTCTGGCCTCCCAAAGTGCTGGGATTACAGGCATGAGCCACCACATCCAGGCTTACATTTCTTTTAAACATTTAACTCATAAGAAGCTACTTAAATCCCATAAGAAAATAGAATTAAGCTCAGTATATCTTAAATAACACCTAATTTTCCTTCCTTTTATTGAATTCTTATACATCCAAACCCTAGTCACCTGACCTCCATTTTCTCTCACTTCAATGCAGGGATTGGTTCTTAAGAAAAGCTTCCTCCTAGAAAGTGTTGAGGAGACAAAATAAATTCAAAGCTAGTTACCTTGTAAACTAGGTAAGTTAGATTATTGTGGAGTTAATGATTCTGAATCAGACATAAGAATCCTATGAAAACATCCATTACTAGGGCTTACCTGAAATTATCTTCAGGCTCTCTCTTAGTAAATTTTTTTTTAACTCAAATATACATATTAATTTGTGACTTTGGAAATATTAACTGACTCTCTTGGGCCTCAATATTCTCATCTATACTATCAACTTTTATAAGGTTAGAAATACTACATGCTAACATGCAATGTGTGATAAATATCCGGCATCTAATAAACAGTTATTACTCAGTTGAAAATTTTTTTAAAAAAGAAGCACCCTTCCCCTCTCCAGAGCTTCTTCTAAAAGCATTATTCTATTACGAGGCAATGTACTATATTGTTATGCTAAACAGGTACTCTTCAAATCAGACTGTAACATGAATTCATAATAAGTTATTCAAAATTCAGTACTATTTTAATATGCTTTGGCTTTGTGTCCCCACCCAAATCTCATCTCAAATTATAATCCCCAGGTGTTGAGGAAGGGACCTGTAATTGCCAAGTTGGGGATTGCCTGTAATTGCCAAGTTGAGGGAGGGAGGTAATTGGATCACAAGGGCAGTTTCCCCCAATGCTGTTCTCGTGATAGTGAGTTCTCCCAAGGTCTGATGGTTAAAAGTGGCAGTCACCTCTGCGCTCTCTCTCCTGCCACCATGTTAAGACATGCCTTGCCTCCCCTTTACCTTCTGCCATAATTTTAATCTTCCTGAGATCTCTCCAGCCACATGGAACTATCAGTCAATTAACTCTCTTTCCTTTATTAATTACCCAGTCTCAGGTATTCTTTATAGCAGTGTGAAAACAGACTAATACAGAAAATCGTTACCAGGAGTGGCGCACTGCTATAAAGATCATATGAAAGTGAAATCATTTTCACTTCCTTAAAAATGTGCAAGTGATGTTGGAACTGGGTAATAGACAGAGGCTGGAACAGTTCAGAGGGCTCAGAAGAGGACAGGAAGAGGGAAAGTTTGGAACTTCCTAGAGACCTGTTGAATGGCTTTGACCAAACGGCTGAGAGTGATATGGACAACGGAGTCCAGGCTGAGGTGGTCTCAGATGGAAAAAATAATTTATTGGATATTGAAGCAAAGATGCCTCTTGCTATGCTTTAGCAAACATACTGGTGGCATTTCCCCTGCCCTAGAGATGTGTGAAACTTTGAACTTCAGAGAGATGATTTAGGTTATCTGGCAGAAACCTTTTTTTTTCTTTTTTTTTTTTTGTTTTCTTTCTTTGGCAGAAGAAACTTCTAACTTACATAGCTTTTTCTGAAAGCAGTCAGTCAGGTGTGTTCACAAAGAAACTGAAACTTGAACTTATTTTAAAAGGGAAGCAGGGTATAAAGGTTTGGAAAATCTGCAGTCTGACTCTGTGGTAGAAACAAAAAAGTCATTTTCTGGAAAAGAATTTAAGCCAGCTGCAAAAATATGCATAAGTAATGAGGAGCCAAATTTAATAACCAAGACAATGGGGAAAATGTCTAGGGCATGTCAGAGATCTTCGTGGCAGCCCTTCCCATCATAGGCCCAGAGGCCTAAGAAGGAACAATGGTATCATCAGCTGGGCCTCTGCTGCTCTATGCAGCCCTGGGACAGCATCCTGCATTCCTGCTGCTCCAGCTCCAGCTGTGGCTAAAAGGGGCCAACGTATAGCTCAGGCTTTTGTTTCAGATGGTTCATACCCACAAGCACTGGTAGCTTCTATGTGGTTTTGGACCCGTGGGTGCACAGAGGACAAGAGTTGAGGTTTAGAAACTTCTGCCTAGATTTCAGAGCATCTGTGGAAACACCTGGATGGCCAGGCAAAAGTCTGCTGCAGGGGCGAAGCCCTCTGGAGAACCTCTGCTAGGGCAGTGTAGAAGAGAAATGTGGGGTTGGAGCCCCCACAGAGAGACCTCACTGGGGGCACTGCCTAGTCAAGCTGTGAGAAGAGGGCCACCATCCTCCAGATGCCAGAAAAGTAGGTCCACCAACAGCTTGCACCAGGTATCTGGAAATGCTACAAGCACTCAATGCCAGCCCATGAAAGCAGCTGCAAGGGCTGTGCCCTGCAGAGCCACAAGGGCAGAGCTCCCCAAGGCCATGGGAGCCTATCCCTTGCCTCAGCATGCCCTGGATGTGAGACATGGGGTCAAATGAGGTTTTGGAGCTTTAAGATTTAATGACTGCCCTGCCAGGTTTCTGACTTGCATGGGGCCTACCTATGGCCCCTTTGTTTTGTCCAATTTCTCCAAGTTGGAATGAGAACATTTACCAAATGCCTGTACTCTTCTTGTATCTTGGAAGTAACTAACTTGTTTGTGATTTTACAGGCTCACAGGTGGAAGGGACTTGCCTTGTCTCAGATGAGACTTTAGACTTGGACTTCTGGATTAATGCTAGAATGAGTTAAGACTTTGAGGGACTGTTGGGAAGGTATTGTTTTGAAATGTGAGAAGGACATGAAATTTGGGAGGGGCCTGGGATAGAATGATACGGTTTGGCTTTGTGTTTCAACATAAATCTCATTTCAAATTGTAATCTCCATGTGTTGTGGGAGGTACCTGTAATACTCACATGTTAAGGGTGGAAGGCAAGTGACTAGATCATGGGGGCGGGTTCCCCCATGTTGTTTTCATGATCTGATGAGTTCTCAGATGATCTGATGGTTAAAAAGTAGTAGCTCCCCCCACCATCTTGTAAGATGTGCCTTGTTTCCCAGTTCACCTTCCACCACCATTTTAAGTTTCCTGAGGCCTCCCCAGCCATGTGGAACTGTGAGTCAATTAAACCTCTTTCTTTTATGAATTATCCAATCTCAGGTATTTTTTATAGCAGTGTGAAAACAGACTAATACATATTTTATCTACTCATATATTACACAGTTTTTAGTCAGAAAGAACTATAGTGAAAGAACTACAGTGAATTTTCCACTATTTTTCTTTTTGATAAAAATGGCAATTTTCCATTAATAAATACTGCGCAATTTTAAAAATCATACTTTCTATTTTGTCCATAATATCCTAATAGTATTGCAAACTGACCAAAAATAAGAACTATCTTCCTAGAGCTAAAATTAACATTCAATCACAATAAACCTTGGATTTACCTGGCATGAATTACAATAAGCCTTGCATTTACTTGGTATAATTAAGGTAGAAAAAATGTTCAATAATACTTAGCACTTTTGGTCACAACTGGAAACAGGAAAGTCAAATTAAACATCATCCCAAAATTAGTGTTTATTAATTTATTGTTTATGGAATTATTTGTAGTTTCTAAGGTAACAATATATGCATACTTGAAGAAATTTTAGTTAAGAAAAAAAAAAGAAATCAATGAATTGGATCATCCTAGAACCACTGTTAGTATTTTCATGACATTGTTTCCTTTCACAAGCATTTTAAAAATGAGGTTATAGCTGGAATACATACACTCTTGCAATATGTATTTTATTTAACATTAGTATTTTCACTGAATATTGTATACATTATCTTTGAAAGCACAATGTCAGATAAATATCATGAAAGTGATATTTTAATTTTGCATTTGTTAATTTATCATATGTCTCTCTCACTACAACGCAAGCTCCCTCAAAACAGGGGCCATGATTATCTCATTTATCACTGTATACTCAAAGCTTAGAACACTGCCCGACATAGTGTAAGCGGGCATTCAATACACATTTTTTGAATGAATGAAATGAACTTATTTAGCAATTCTATTGTTAGAGATAATTCTCCCTTAATGCAACAAATACAATAAGAGTTTTTTCTCAATACCTTATCTAAGTAATCTGTCTTTTACATTGAGCAAGATTTTCCAAAGAAGAAATAGTATACCCAGTGAAGACAGGGTAATTTTATGCAGAAGTAAAAACAGGTAAGAATACACTTCTAGCCCTTTAGGATGGTTATTTAAAAAAGAAAGAAAATAACAAGGGTTAGCAAGTATGTGAATTAATTGGAATCCTTGTGCATTACTGGTGGAAATGTAAAACTGTGCAGCTGACATGGAAAATGGTATGACGATTCCTCAAAAAGTGAAAGATAGAATGACGATATTACTGAGCAATTCCACTTCTGGGTCTATATTCAAAAGAAGTAAAAGCAGGCACTCAAACAGGTATTTGTATACCAGGTTCATGGCAGCACTAGTCACGAAAAGTCAAAAGGTAGAAGCAATCCAAGGGTCCATGAATAGATGAATGGATTAACAAAATGTGGCATACATACAACGTAATAGTACTCAGCCTTAAAAAGGAATGAAATTCCATGCATGCTATATAACATGAATAAATATTGAAGACATTATGCTAAGTGAAAAAAGTCACACACAATGTGACAATACAAATACAAAATCCAGTGCTTTATGACTCTATTTACATGAGGTACCTGGAATAGTCAAATTCACAGAGTGAGACAGAACAGCGTTTACCCAGGGGTTGCGGGAAGGGAAAAATGGAAAGTTACTGTTTAATGTATAGAGTTTGAGTTTGACATGATGATAAAGTTCTATAAATAGATAGGGATAATGGTTGCACAACTCTATGAACATACTTAATGAACTATATACACTTAAAAACAGATTTCAATGGCAAGTTTTATGTTATGTATATTTTATCATAATGAAAAATAACTGAAAAGCAAATAAGGATAAGGATTCACAGCTGGGCATGGTGGCTAATGCCTATAATCCTAGCATTTTAGAGGGCTGAGACAGGCAGATTGCTTAAGCTCCAGGGGTTCAAGACCAGCCTGGGCAACATGGCAAAGCCCTATGTCTACAAAAAATACAAAAAAAATTAGCCAGGTCTGGTGGCATGGGCCTGTAGTTCCAGCTACTTGGGGTGCTGAAGAGGAAGGATCACTTGAGTCCAGGAGTTCGAGGCTGCAGTGAGCCAAGATCATGCTACTGCACTCCAGCCTGAGTGACAAGGGGAAGCCCTGTCTCCAAAAAAAAATAAATAAATAATTCACAAGTACAAATTCTTAGGAATTACTATTTTTGAAATAAAATATTTCTCCATTTAGACAAAAGGGACTGAGATACAATCCTGCATCTATTTTACTATCAATATATTGTATTCTAAATTTTTAAAATTCCATTTCTATTACTATTGCATATGTAAATATTCAGTTAGAATGTAATTATGATAAACTATATATTCTCAATGTTCGTATCTTCTGCAACATGCCAAATTATATCATCACAAACTTACTACACATTTAATCACAATATCATCTAATAATTTAGATGCTAGTCTATTCAAATAGAGAGAGTCTAATTTGTGGCCATATGTAAATATGAGGATTCAAGAAAAAGAACATTTACTAAGGATTTCAAAATTGGTATTCTAGACTTACTAAAGGGAATAAAAAACTGCATATTTAAAAAATTCTTGGCCAGACATGGTGGCTCACCCCCATAATCCCAGCACTTCGGGAGGTCAAGGTGGGTGGATCACAGGGTCAGGAGTTCAAGACCACCGTGGCCAACACAGTGAAACCCCATCTATACTAAAATACAAAAAATAATTAGCTGGGCATGGTGGTATATGGTCTATAGCCCCAGCTACCCAGAAGGCTGAGGCAGTGAAATCACTTAACCTGGGAGGTAGAGGTTGCAGTGAGCTGAATCATACCACTGTACTCCAGTCTGGTGACAGAGCGAGACTCCATTTCAAAAAAAAAAAAATTATCATATTAGTATTTCCTTTTTTGAGTAAAACTTGCCTAGCACAGATATATCTGAATTTGTTTGAGACACTGTCCAATATTTATTAAGTGATTAAAATATTCATGATACATGATAGTTGATAAATTCTTAAAATTCACTTAAAACTTACAAATATTTAGGGTTCTCTAAGATTTTTATTAGTTTTTAAATGTGTACGGTTATACATCTCCTAATGACAGATATATGTTCTGAAAATCGCCTTTGTTCAGTGATTTTATCAGTGTCAACATCAGAGTTTACATACACAAACCTGTTTTTTTTTTTTTTTTTTTTTTTTGAGACGGAGTTTCGCTGTTGTTGCCCACACTGGAGTGCAATGGCACGATCTCGACTCACCTCAACCTCCGCCTCCTGGGTTCAAGCAATTCTTCTGCCTCAGCCTCCCGAGTAGCTGGGACTACAGGCACACACCATCATGCCCAGCTAATTTTTTTTGTATTTTTAGTAGAGACGAGGTTTCACCCTGTTGACCAGGATGGTCTCGATCTCTTGACCTCGTGATCCACCCGCCTCGGCCTCCCGAAGTGCTGGGACCACAGGCTTGAGCCACCGCGCCCGACCACACAAACCTATTAATAGATATTATAGCCTACTGCTCATAGGCTACAAACCTATATAGCATGTTACTGTACTAAATGCAGGTAATTGTAACACAATGGTAAGTATTTGTGTATCTAAGCACAGAAAAGATTATGTGTTGCACTACAAGTTACAACACGTATGATGTCATTAGGATATAGGAATTTTTTTAGCTCTACTATAATTTTATGGGACCACCATTGTATATGCAGTCCTTTGTTGATTAAAACATCCTTATGTGGTACATGACTGTATTAAAACCACAAAATCAATGACCCAAACTTTCCTTTAGTTACTTTTAATTTCTCATGTTCTCCATATCTTTATATTTCTGCATCTCTGAAAAACAAAATAAGTGTTAACCTTCAGCTACTGAACTCATTTCTCTCAAGTAATTAGCCACAAAGGCATTACCAAATAGCCAGTAGAATGGAAAGAAGACTTGATAAATTTGACAATGCCTTGCTTCCTCTTGGGCTTGAGGTCCAAAAGGCCTTTTCTATTTGAAAAGCTGCTTAAGTATTAAGTGAGTATCCTCATTTTAAATACAAGACTTGATATTTTATTAGACGGTCTTCCATATGCTCCGATGACCAAGAAATCATAATTCTGTCTCAGTAAATGTCACAAGTCACATTATTTTAGGATATGACATTACAAATATGCAGTATGCCTTAAAGCTGCCAAGCCAATATAATACAAAATATCTCAAATTAATCAAAGACATGTCAGTTAGCCTTACAATATACAACTACTGGAAAAAATCTTCTTACTCCCTTCTGTGTGCCTCTGAACGTCAAATTCTTTTTATTTGGGAGGTCTCTGTTGGCAAATGACAATTTGCCACTTGCCAATCGCCCTCAATTTGTGTAGCTTTGACTACTAGTGTATACATTGTCTGATGACAAAAACAAACATTAAGCTTTAGTATGGAGTTAATATCCATCATGTAGGAAATTATTAGCTTGACAAGAATTGCACTAATATTCTTCCTTTAAATAAATTTATTTTCCTTTAAAGACATTTAATGTAATAAAAGTAAAGTTAATAGGAAACACAAAATCATTTATACTAACCAGATTATGATGCCATGGTTTTCTTTTCTTTTTCTTTGAGACAAAAGTTTTTCTCTGTTGCCCAGGCTAGAACACAGTGGTGTAATCATAGCTCATGTATCCTTGAAAACCTGGGCTCAAAGATCCTCCCACTGCAGCCTCTTAAGTAGCTAGACTACAAGGCACATTTTTGGTTTTTGGTAGAGACAGAGTCTCGCTATGTTGCCCAGGCTGGTCTGGAACTCCTGAGCTCAAGGGGTCCTCTGGCCTTGGCTTCCCATCATGCTGGTATTACAAGTTTGAGCCACCACATCCTGCCCTCTGCCATGGTTTTCAAGAGAACAAGTTAAAAAAAACTGGGCAGCAGAAGACACTGGACATGTTTTTTTAAAAACGAAACAAAACAAAACATAATATACAATTTTATAAAGACAGATTTACAAAGTGTTTCATACTATAGAAATAATAGACTCATTCAAAGAAGTTCCTTTTCATAGCATTTAATTTGAATACGTTATTCATTGAATTTGTCAAAAAGTGTTAAATTAAGCTCATATTTTTCTTAAAAAATGTTTTAGCTTTATCTTGCCTGTTTTTAATTGAGAAAAAAATCAATTCTAATTATATCTAACCAAAGCCATGGTTTCTGAAAGCTTTCGTCTCTCTAACTTATATCCCATTAGGAAGCATTCAGCATTGTCCTAATAAAAGCTTTCCAACAGAACAGTTCATCCTCCTCGCTCCCGGGAATAAGCAGCCAGATAGATCACTTCAATGGCAAAGATAAAAAGATGAGGTAGCAAGTTACTTTGCCATGGCAACAACTTTAAAAATTCTAAACAGATCACCTTCTCCTATTTAAATATAAATGTGGTCTAAAGCAGCTGCTACAATGACTGACAAGTTCTCAATCAAAATCTATTACCATGGGGGTTTCCAGCTTAGAATGTGTAACATCTGCCACTGAAGAGAAACAGAAACTTTAAAGATATTATTCCAAACTATATTTCTGCTATAGATAGCTACATTGCAACATTTGGTCTATCTTAATGATGCATTTAATAAAAGTGCACTTTGACTTTATTCTAGATAATCAGGAAAAAAATACCAAAGATACACTTGCCATGGCACTTTAAATTTGGAATTGTAAAGCTGAACCTCATGAGAACTATTTCAATCCTCCAAAGTACTTGGCCAAAATTTACAGCCTGTAGAAATAGCTAGTAGAAAGTTGGTGATTTTTAGTTATTACCCCTGTACCTCACCCCTAAAATAGGTTCTCACAGTTGTATAACCAAACAACAAAATTTATAAACTTTTCCAATCAATAATGCTTTTAAATATATATAAAGATTTACTAAATGCCATTAGTTAACATTTAAAAGAATAACATAGCATTTGGTACAAGGTATAAAATAAACAATGCTTTAAACTGTAAAAATTACCTCAGACTTAAATTGAACACATTATTTATAATTTATCCAACACAGCTTAATGCCATCGTGATATCAACAAAATTTTATTAACTACACTAACTACAGGTGACTCAAAAGCTCCGCCCTTCCCTTTAAGCAGTCTCATTTAGTAGCTTGCCTACAGATTCAGAATTCCATTTAAATATATTACTATCTACACAGCTACATGTCATTGTTTCAGCTTTCTCCCCTCAGCCTTTGGTCTTTCTAAGGAAGAGCTACCGAATAATTTTGTCTCCATCAGAGAAAAAAAAAAATTAAGGTGACTTTTTTATGCAGCCAATTAACATTTTGAGCACTATAAATTACAACAGTACTTCTTCCTTTGCCTACTACCAAAATAGGAAAAGCTTAAAAAGAAAAAAAAAAAAGAAAAGAAAAAGCTATAATTTTAAAACACTGATCTCTTTTCCATAGAAAATGACTTTTAGATCGCATGGAAAGTAACAAGATTTTAAAGTACGCATATAAAACTTTTTTCTCTACCAAAATCCTTGAGTACTTTGGAAAAGAATAAATTAATCGTAAGGTTCATATAGATAACACAAGGGTATGCCAACCAAACATCTGGAAAACTACAGATTAACAAATAATAACTTTCAGGAGCTCAATGGAATCCAGCCAGTTCTGTGGTTGCAAAGAGAAGAACAGAATTCTGTACTCAAAGGAGTCCCAAGAAACTTACTTCAGTTAATCTGAACCTCTAGACAGTCAAACTCCCTAGATAATTAATTTAGAAGAATCTAAGGAGACCAAAGGAGATCAGAAAGATCCTGAGTCTGAATTTACTTAAGAAGAAAAAGAATAACTGGAGAGCCTCAAACCTAAAGACATGCGGAAATACAATGACTACTAAAGGAAAAACATTTGTTTTTCTTCTATTCTCACACAGAAACACCAGTGGTTCTTAATGTGTGGGTTTTCCACACCAAGCAATTCTCCAGTTCTCTGCAGTCAGCAACTGAGTGTCCTCCAATTTAACCCAATTCTGCTCAGAGTTAGTGCAGAACCCACAGCTTAAAGGTTCAGTCCCAACAAGACTGCTCCCACTTCAGATGTCAATTTCTAGTAGGGGTCCTCAGGTTATCCACAAACTCCTGTCTGGCTTGGTTATAAATCTGAGGTTTCCATGACATCTTCCATTAGGTTCGATAATTTGCTATGACAACTCACAGAACTCAGGAAGGCACTTTAGTTACATTTACCAGTTTATTATAATGAATGCAGCTCAGAAACAGCCAAATGGAAGAGATGTATAAGGCAAGGTTGAGGAGGTACACAGAACTTCATGGCCTCTCTGGACTCGTCACGCTCCCAGCATTTCAACGCAACCTAGAAGCTCTTTAAATCCCATGGTTTAATAATTTTTAGTGTTCATCATGTAGGAATAATCAATTATTAATTCAATCTCCAGTCCCTCTCCCCTTTCCAGAAGATGGAAGTGGGGCTGAAATTTCCAAGGCTCTAATTATGGTGTGGACTTTCTGTTGACTAGCCCCCATTCTGAAGCTATGCAGGAGCCCAAGTGTCACCCCATTCCAACAAAAGACACTAATAACACCACAAAAATGTAAAGGGATTTAGGAGTTCTGAGACAGGAACCAGGGTCAATGACCAAATATTTAAACAACATAGGACAGCACTCCTACAACTTAGGAAATTATAACGGCCTTTATGTTCTCTGTGTCAGGAACTGGGGGTAGGACCAAAAATATATTTCTTACTGTGTCACAACTACAGACTTAAACTCTTAAACCACTCTGCAAATGCTAGGCTGTCACAAGACTCCTCTGGATAAGGGAGAGCTAGATGACTGATTTCTAAAACCTAAGACTTATGAATTCTACATGTCTTATTTTATGCCATTAAATGGAAAGCTAGATTCAAAGAGAACCAACTTGGTTTTCAAATCAATTTCACTAAAATATAATTTGCCTACAATAAAATATACTCATCTCAAATGTACAGGATAAAGTTTTAGAAAAATAAAGAGATAAGATATTGCCTTCATCCCCAAAGGCTCCTCAGCTCCCTCTGAGTCAACACCTCACTCACAGCCCAAGTCAACCAACAATGTACTGGCATTGTAGACTATTTTGCCTTTTCTAGAATTTCCAATTTATCCCTTACTAATAATTCTGTGAGATAATTTGAGGTTCAACAAAGATAAGCAACTTGCATAACCTCACAGGACTCCAAGATTAAAATTTAGGGTTTGAAATCAGATCTGTCTGATGCCAAAGCCTACTATTACGTGCTACTACAAGATGTGGATCTTGTTCATTTTTGCATCCCTCGTGTTTTTCTTTTCTGCATACCTGGCCATGAATGATAAAATGAATTTAAGGAAACTGATCCAAACTTGATCCCCCCAAAAAAGGAAAGATTCATTTTGAATGATAAAACTATAGGTCTTAGTAATTAATTAGATTAAAAAGAACAAAGACCATAAATTTACACAAATTAAAAAAAAATTTTAAGAATAAAGAAAGATAGAGCCTTAGATTTTATCTGCATAGTCTCAAAGTATCTTCTAAGAAATTTATTCACTGCAAAGAGATAGTTTTACAGTAGAGAAACCCAGCATAAACCACCTTAACAAGTGATCAAGGTCAGTATCACCAATAAAGAGGACATACATCATGAACCCCATGATAAAAGACATATTGTTTCTGTGGTATTGTTGTCAAATATGCGTAACTTTGGCCCAATCATGACAGAGCATTGTACAAACTCAAAGTGTAGTCATAAAAGACAAAAAGTCTGCAAAACGATTACAGACTGCAGAATAAAGACAACTAAATCTAATGTGCAATCCTGGATTCTATCCTGATCAAAAAAAGGCATTAGAGGAACAATACATGGAATTCAAATAAGGTCTGTAGTTAATAATATGTATCAATGTCAACCTCCTAGTTTAATAACTGTCCCATGGTTGTACAAAATGTTAACATTAGATGAAACTGGGTAAGGAACACAGTAGTCCCACCACCCCATGACTAGGGAATGTATCCCAAGACCCCCAGTGGATGGGTGAAACTGCAAATAATATTGAACACTACATATACGTTTTATCCTATACATACCTATAATTAAGTCTAATTTACAAGTTAGGCAAATTCGATTAACAGCAACAATAATAAAATAGCCAGGTGTGGTGGTTCACTGGGAGACTGAGGCAGGAGGATTGCTTGAGCCCTGGAGTTCAAGGCTACAGTGAGCTATGACGGCACCACTGCATTCCAGCCTGGGTGACAGAATGAGACCTCCATCTCTTCTCTCTCCCCTTCAAAATATTTTCTTATAATGTACTCATCCATTTTCAGACAAACGCTGACCTTAGGTAGCTGAAACTAGAGAAAGTGAAACCTAGGATAAAGGGGGTATATATATAAACTCTACTATTTTTGCAACTTTTCCGTAAGTCTAACATTAGTTCAAAACCAAAAGTTTTTTAAAAGGAGTCCTTAAATATTTTTCTGAAACTCAATTTGTAACCTTGCAATTGCAAATGCACTTAAATCAATCTTATGGTGAAATTCTATACATTTAATTGTTAAATTTAAATCATGCCACATTTACTAAACATCTCTATGTAAATCACTATAGAATGTGGCGACAGTGATTCATTTAATAAATAAGCTATGACAAATACAAAAAGTTGAACATGAAACTATTAAAACAGCTGGTTCAAAAACAAAATCAGTAATTCTGAAAAGTGATAGTTTTCATATCTTCTGAGATCAGAGTATTTTTGCATTTTTTTCTTTCTAGAATGAAGACTTCAACCTCGGTCAGAATATTAATAAGTATAAACATTATAACCTCTTGTTGCACAAAGTTCCTACAAATTCTTAATCAAAAACATGATGCAATGAAATAAAACTTCCAAGTCCTAACCAAAAACAATGCAGTATATTTGATAGATATACATTACAGTGGACACTGTTTTGTTCAGAACAAAACTTTCTGCTGTGAAATGCTCATTTCCCTACCCTAAGATTTGAACTGTAAAGAAGCTATCATTTGTATTCCAATTCCACATCTTCATAGCCAATCTGTTAGATATAAGAGTAGCCATCTAGCCATCTGACCAAAGCTAAGTCCATAATGAAACCTCACCTTAAGTCCAATTTATATATTGGTTAGGCTCTTTTGGCTTAAAACAAATTTAAGAAATTAAAAATAAGAGTAAGGGGGAGGTGGTCCATCTTATTGGAAAGACTGAAAGGATGCTGGGGTAGCTCACAGAACTGAAGAAATAACTAAACCACTAAGTTTTTTATAATGGCAGGAATCAGAGTAGTTCTATAGATCTTAACAGCACAAATTTATAGACCTTCCCTCTTGGATGCCCCTATTTCCATGTCTAGCCAATTTAATTTCTTTGTTTGAGCAGAAACTTTATCTGAATTTTCCATCCTTGTATCTCTAGCAACCAAACATATAATAAGCCTTCAATAAATACTTGTTGACTGAAGGAACTAATAAAACTAGTCAATAAAGTAATTGCTGAGTGAGAAAATCAAACTGGCCTAGCTTATTTCAGATATTTTTCCCTAGATAATCAACTAATCTAACATCAGTAGAAGACATTTTGTGGCCTTTTCCATATAAGAGAAACTTGTCAATGGGGCTAACTGGCATCTATAATATATACAAATATTAAAATATTTGACCTCTAAGTTATTCTGTCGTATCAAATAAAAAAACTTTTCAGGCACATTTTAAGTCCTCTAGATTTGCATTTCTGTACTACCCCTGAATTTATTTTGTTAATTTTTTTTCTCATAAATAAAAAACAAAGGCCATGTGTAAACCAAAATAACTTTAAATATGGACACTCACTCATGCCATCACTGGAAAAACTAAATAAAAATTATAGGCCAGGCACGGTGGCTCACGCCTGAAATCTCAACACTTTGGGAGATTGAGGGGGGCGGATCACTTGAGCTCAGACCAGCCTGACCTCAAGACCAGTTCGAAACCAGCCTGGCCAACATGGTGAAACCCCATCTCAATACAAAAATTAGCCAGGCATGGTGATGCACTCCTGTAGTCCCAGCTACTCAGGAGGCTGAGGCAGGAGAATCACTTGAACCTGGGAGGCAAAGGTTGCAGTGATCCGAGATGGCGCCACTGCACTCCAACCTGGGCAACTGAGCAAGACTCCATCTCAAAAAAATATACATATATATAAATTAAAATTATGCTTAAAATCTTTTAATTTAGATTTCATTAACCAGATTTTTCATTCAGTTTTTTTTCACTACTGACCTATACTTCTTATAGATTCTCCTCAGCACTGTTAGATGGCTTACAGAGGAAATTATCATAATCATGTTTATTTGCATTAATACATTATTAATTGTACAATGTACATTGTTAGAATGAATAACCAAAACAAGATATAATAATTCTGTTATAAAATGTTAAAGTTGTCTCTTTAAATATTCTTAATTAAAATATTTTACATAACTCAGTCTTGTCAGTAAACAAATTACAGCTAAAAGTAAAAAGCCAACTACAAATTATTTTTATAAATTTGTAAAATTAACTCTTCTACTTCATATGTTCATAATTCTAAATTTCAGTAACATCTATACAAGTAACTATGTGCTTATAGGTTTTAATGTGTAACATTATTATAAAAGTCTTGCTCTTAGAAAACCAATAAATCATTCCAACCTCCATACTGAAATAAATTACATGAAATTAGCTGAGAAGGAATGACTTGCACTGCAATCTGACACCGGTGTGTGCATGCACACACACGCATGTGCGCACGTGCACATACACACACACTCTCTCTCTCTCTCTCTCTCTTTTTTACAAAGCTACTTCCACAAGTCAAAAGGAGAAAAAGGCTCAATAAACAAGTTAAAATGTGAGTTTTGGAAATAAAAGGCATAGAAACAAAATGTATCCTGAAATCCAAATTGAGGTTTCAGAAGAACCTAACCAGGGATTTGTAACTGAGTTTAGAATTAAGAAGTAAAATTTTAAACCTGAAAGGCAATTTTAAACCTGAAAGAAAATTAATGTAACTTTAAGAACAACAGGCTTTTAAGTGAGAACCTCTGTGGGTAAAGTATTAAAATAAAGTATTAAGTATGAAAAGTTAACACTTTATACTTAGTACATACTTTGACATGCATGTATGTCACGAAATCATATATTTGGAGCAAGCTTACATGGAATTGGTACAAAGAGTGATTTGGTGAAAATATTTTTATTCAATTCATTCCGCAAAGAAAAAAAATTCAGTTTCTACACTACTCAGATGAATGGTACTAATGACTCATCTTTATGTCTCCACACAAATAAGAGAGAATAAAATTAGTTTACAACATTCATTTTTAACAGTTAAATTCCCAAAAATATGATTTCTTGACATCTTAAATCTAGCGGCATGAAGCTTTTTGTTTTAAACATACGATTAAAGTAAAGATGTTTAAACAGTCTACAATAATATAGAAAGTTAGAGGAACCTCTTAAAAGGAATGGAGGCTGGTGTGCTGGCTCATGCCTGTAATCCAGCACTTAGGAAGGCAGAGGCAGGAGGAATGCTTGAGGCCAGGAGTCTTGAGACCGGCCTGGACAATATAGTGAGACCTCATCTCTGCAAAAAATAAACACAGCTGGGCATGGTGGCATATATCTGTAGTCCCAGCTATTCGGGAGGCTAAGGTGGAAGGATCACTTCAGGGTCAAGGCAGCAGTAAGCCATGACTGTGCCACTGTACTCTAGCCTAGGTGACAGAGTGAGACCCTAACTCAAAAAAAAAAAAAAAAAAAAAAAAGGATTGGAGAAATAAGTAATCCAAAGATGACCTAAGCCAAAACCACACAAAACTCATTATGTTTCTGCCAAGACTTCAAAAACTTTGCTACCAAATATATACATTATATATGCTTTGGATATCATGCAAAGCCTACATCTAAATAAATAAATCCCACATCAAAAGAAATACAGTGCAAATCAGCAAAACAAATAAACAAACATTATTTATCATCAGAGTGTGCAGACAACCCACAGAATGGAAGAAAATAATGGCAAACTATGCCATCTGACAAAGGACTAGTATCCATCATCTCCAAGGAACTCAAACAAATCAATAAGAAAAAAGCAAATAATCCCATCAAAAAGTGGGCAAATGATATTTCTCAAAAGAAGACATACAAATGGCCAAAAAACATATGAAAGAGGGCTCAACATCACTAACCATCAAGGAAATGCAAATTAACACCACAATGAGACCTTATTCCTGCAAGAATGGCCATTATTAAAAAGTCAAAAAACAATAAATGTTGGTATGGATGTAGTGAAAAAGGAAGACTTATACACTGCTGGTGCAAAGGTAAATTAGTGCAACCTCTATAAAAAGCAGTATGGAGATTCCTTAAAGAACTAAAAGTAGGTCTGCAATTCAATCCAGCAATTCCACTACTGGGTATCTACCTCAAGGAAAAGAAGTCATTATATGAAAAAGAGGCATGCACTTAAATGTTTGCTGCAGTAAAATTCACAACTGCAAAGGTATGGAACCAACCTAAGTGCCCAATGACCAATGAGAGAATAAACAAAATATGGTATATATACACCATGTAATACTACTCAGCCATAAAAAGGAACAGAATGTCTTTTGCAGCAACTTGGATGGAACTGGAAGCCATTATTCTAGGTGAAGTAACTCAGGAATGGAAAACCAAATACCATATGTTCTCACTTATAAGTAGGAGGTACACTATGAGTATGCAAAACCATATAGGGTGATGCAATGAGCTCTGGAGACTCAGTAGGGGAAGGAGGAGAGAGGAATGTAAAATAAAAGACTATATATTGGGTACAATGTACACTACTTTGATGAGAGGTACAGTAAAATCACAGAATTTACCACTATGTAATTCATCCATGTAACCAAAAACCTTCTGTACCCCAAAAGCTCCTAAAATTTTTTAAAATTAAAAAATAAGAAATATAGTGCAAATGGTTACATAATCAAGAGCTAGTTAATACACCACTTTAAAAAACAAAAGATCCTATTACTCCTTTTCAAAGACTAAATAGGCCAGGAGTAGTGGCTCACACCTGCAATCCCATCACTTTGGGAGGCCAAGGCAGGCAGATCACCTGAGGTCGGGAGTTCAAGAGCCTGACTAACATGGAGAAACCCCATCTCTACTAAAAATACAAAATTAGCTGCGTGGTGGTGCATGCCTGTAACCTCAGCTACTGAGGAGGCTGAGGCAGAAGAACTGCTTGAACCTGGGAGGCAGAGGTTGAGGTGAGCCGAGATCACACCATTGCAATCCAGGCTGAACAACGAGAGCGAAACTCCATCTCAAAACAAAAAAAGAAAGAAAGAAAAAGAAATGCACTCTACTATTTTTTTAAATGACTCAAACTAAAGTTTAGTAAGAGAGATTTGTCTCATGGGTCAAAATGTTAAAAACTAAATAGCTGCAACAGTATTCTTAACAAAATAATTAACATACAAAAAGCATTATTAAAAAGAAAATGAACTGAGCATGGGAGCACGTGTCTGTAATCTACCAGTTACTCAAGAGGCTTCAGTGTTAGGTTCATTTGAGCCTAAGAGTTCGAGATCAGCCTGGGCAACATAGTAGGACCCCACCTCAAACAAAAGAAGACAAAAACAAGCAAACAAAACAGGATGATGATTACAAATAGTATCTAGTAACAACTGTATCCAACAAGTTTGTATTAAAGATTTATTTCCCATCAGGTTTCTAATTCAACTAAGAAATAATATTGTACGAATACTTTATGAGTTTCAGAAAGTAAAACTTAGAACATTCCATAAAATTAGAGACTCCAATTTGAGAGCCAACATCCCTTAACCCTGTTATAAACATTGTTCACAATTCTGGTGGCTATCATTGGAGTAGGAAAAGTACCAAAGAAGAGAGAGGAGAAAAGGTAGAAACACAGAAGAGAGAAAAGAGAAGCATATTTTAGTATTTACAGGGTATACCAAATAGGAGTCCAATCAAGAAAACAGAAGCCTCTCAATATATTTCAGAAAAGACATAGCTACTAATACAGGAAATTTTCCAGTACACACTGGGACCATGGAAGGAGGAGCTCTCTGAAAAGAGCTAAAGTCACAAAGGACAAGAAGCCATCACCAGAGAAATAGCCTTTACCAGAGATGGCAACCAAAAAATACCCCAGCTTCTCCCTTTTACCTGTCCTCCAATCTTCCACTAGTATCTGTCAATGGCCAAACTAATGCAGAAGCCTATGGTTCAGCCCTTAAAACAGAAAAAGAGGAACTGAAAATTGAGAAATAGAAAACCAAACAGGCAAATGATAACACAAAGTATCTTCCCAAAATCTCTTCTGGTATTAGTAGATACTACAAAAATCTTAGATCCTATTGCTTATTCTTACCATTCCTTGTCTATTCTTTTCCTGAGAGGGTAAAAATACTTCTTTATTTCTAACTTTAATGCTATTTTTTAAAAACACAATATGATATATAAAAATGTGAGGACTATTAATCTAAGTAGCTCAAGCCCTTCAGGATTCCAAGGGTCATTAATACTAGAAGTTAGCTCTTAATCACTGGCTAGAGATTCTAATAACCTAAAAAAATACCAGCCTCCCACCTCCACCCAAGACCAATTAAATTAGAAGCTCCAAAAGTGAGGCCCACACACTGGTAGTTTTCTTAAAACTCCTCAGAGTGATCCTAATATGCAGCCTGCCTTGAGAACCATTGGTTTATCAAAAATACTTCTGGAATTAAAAACTACAATTTGCTCAGTAACACCCTAATGTCTCAGCCAGAAGAGGGCAGCAAGGAACTATTCTAGAAGGCCACAAAAGACAAAATAAGGGACCCTAGTACTTTAGTCCCTTAGAAACTGTGCAAAGTGGTGAGAAACCACCGAGATTCAAGTATTCTGGGATAAATGCCATTCCTCAAGTGGGAACTAATGAGTGAATGGTAAGGAACCAAGCAGAGATAAGCCCCCAGGAAGGGTAAGTTTAAGAAACAAGAGAGAGCCAGTAAATGGTCAGAAAAGGACCAGGCACAAAAAGCCACTCAATTGTGCTAATTTACCAGTCATCCTGATTTCCTTAGCTAATTAGTTTGTCTTACTGTATTACTGAAAGTTGCATAAAATCCTTTTTGAAATAAGGCTGAAACTGAGGGAATCAATTAAAATATGACCCAGACACACCTAATGTGAGCCATCAGATCAGTCATTTACAAGCATTATCAGTAATACTACAAATGTGTGATGTTTAAAGGAGATCCAGTATGAACAAACTAGTGCAAATCCATCATGACTACAAGAAAAATAGCTCTAAGCACATGGGACATCATCAGTCTTCACATATGAAGACAGTATTATCTACTACTGCTAACATTACTGCTGCTAACCACCAAACAATAAAAACAAATACATGGAACTCTGTAACCTTTAAAAACTCAGGCTGGTACTGAATCACCTGTCACTTATTCATTATAAATAAGTGTGAGAGAGAGAGTGTGTGTGTGTGTGTGTGTGTGTGTGTGTTGGGAAGGGTGTGTGCGTGCGCACATGTAGAAAGACAGCAATTACTAAAGAATATTTTTGACGATATTTAGCTTTAAGATTTAATAAACAATTTCTCTGTACCTTCTGACAGAAAAATATGAAAAAATAATTGAACTTTCTCAGGCCTTTTTGTTTTTAGCTATTAATAGACATTTAGCCCTCCGCTTTTAGTTTATCCAAAAATAAATACAGCAATACTGCCTTTTTCTAGAGGTTGAGGACTGGAGGAGAATCACTACCTTGGAAGAGAAGAAATCAATTATCAGAGATTTTCATTTACTTTCACTTACGGAACTTACTGACTTTAGGCAATGGATATCTGACTTCATATCTTTTAGAGGATGCTTGGGGGGAAAAAAAAAACTAGGTGTTCCAATTCAGGAACTTACCTACAACTATCTATAACCTATATTTACTTTGAAAAAAATGAAAAAAAAATCTATTTTACAGACTAGTCTCTCTTTTGAATGGTCATTAGGAATCTCAGAGCTGTAGTTTTTACTGTTTGTTTTGTCATTCACAGCTGTCTAGCTGAATACAGCATCCAGGCAAGCCAAGAATCTTACCCAATCATCTGTGTACAAACTTCACATTTTGTAATTATCTATGTTAACTCAATTTGTATTACCTTAAAACTACTTCAAGGGGAGCCTCAATTCTACACTGAAGCTCTAAAATGTGCAACGTTAGATTACTGTTTTTGTAATTCCACAATAAAATTCCATATATACCCCTGAGGGTGAAGATCATGCTTACTTCATCTTTGTGTCTCTCAATATTTAGTGAAATGCCATTATTGGTAATGCATAGTCCCAAGATCTTTTTCCTTTTTTTCATGGATACATATCTTACGTATATTAAAATACATAAAACTAGATGTATAGAAGTTTATAGCAGCATTACTTATAATACCCAAAATATGAAAATAACCCAGATATCCATTAGAGATAAGTGGGTAAATTGTTATATAATGAAATATTGGTCATTAAAAAAAAGCTGATACATACTATAACATGAATGAATCTTGAAACCACTATGTTAAATGAAAGAAGCCACATTAAAATGTCACATACTGTATGATTCCTTTTATATGACATATTCAGGATAGGCACATCCATACTTAAAAAAAAAAGCAGACTGAAAGTTACGAGAGGACCTGAGTGGTGGGGGTTAGGGAGTGATTACCTAATGAGGTGTAGGGTGTCTTTTTAGAGTGTAATTTAAAAAAATTTTGAAACTGTTGGTTGCACATCATTGTGAATACACTAAATGCCACTGAGAAGTACACTTGACAATGATTATTTGAATGTGATGTGATTTTCACCTCAACTAAAAAAATGTATTTGAAGAAAAATATGCACAATTTAAAAACTTAGAAAATGAGTACTTAAATAAAACACCACAATGGAAAATAACTCTTCCACCGCCCTCAGAAACCTCTCAAGTGTTCCTCCTTGATTCTCCCTTCTCCACAGAGATAAAGACTGTCCTTCCAGCAATCATTTCTTAGCTTTTCTTGTTTTATCAACTAGATACCCATTCTTTAAACAATATAGTAAAATTTCATCATAGTTTGTTTTCCCTTGCTTCCTTGTACTCACCACCATATTTATAACATTCATCACACCTGTAGTTCATTTCATTGCTTATATAGTTCAAGGAATTTAGGGGGGGGGGCTGTTTTTGCCTTTTTTTTTTTTTTTTTTTGAGACAAAGTTTCACTCTTGTTGCCCAGGCTGGAGTGCAACGGCGCGTTTTCGGCTGACTGCAACCTCCATCCCCCAGGTTCAAGCAGTTCTTCTGCCTCAGCCTCCCGAGTAGCTGGGATTACAGGCATGTACCACCACACCTGGCTAATTTTGTATTTTTAGTAGAGATAAGGTTTCTCCATGTTGATCAGGCTGGTATCGAACTCCCTACCTCAGGTGATCTGCCTGCCTCAGTCTCCCAAAGTGCTGGGATTACAGGCGTGGGCCACCGTGACCAGCCAGGGTTTTTTTTTTTTAATAAGGTCTCACTCTGTTCACCCAGGCTGCAGTGCAGTGGCATGGTCACAGCTAACTATAACCTCAAACTCCAAGGAGTTTTTTTATTATTATTAATAGACTTTGTGCATGTCTTTTCATGATTTGATAGCTCATTTCTTTTTATGACTAAATAATATTGCATTGTATGGAGGTACCACAGTTTGTTTATCCATTAACTTACTGAAGGACACCTTGGTTGCTTCCAAGTTTTGGCAATTACAAATAAAGTTGCTACAAACGTGTGGGCAGATTTTTATGTGGACTTAAGTTTTCAGTTCATTTGGATAAACACCAAGGAACATGACTGCTGAATTATATGGTAAGAATACGTTTAGTTTTTAAAGTTTTTAAATTAACTGCCAGGCCGGGCGCGATGGCTCAGCCTGTAATCCCAGCACTTTGGGAGGCCGAGGCGGGCGGATCACGAGGTCAAGAGATCGAGACCATCCTGGCCAACACAGTGAAACCCCATCTCCACTAAAATACAAAAATTAGCTGGGCATGGTGGTGCATGCCTTTAGTCCCAGCTACTTGGGAGGCTGAGGCAGAATTGCTTGAAACTGGGAGGCAGAGATTGCAGTGAGCTGAGATCACACCACTGCACCCCAGCCTGGTGCCTGGCAACAAAGCGAGACTGTCTCAAAAAAAAAAAAAAAAGAAACTGCCCAAGTGTCATTTGAAGGTTATTATTTTGCATTCTCACCAGCAATGAATGAGAATTCTCATTACTTCACATACTCACCAGCATGTAGTATTGTCAATGTTTGGAATTTTTGTCATTCTAATAGGTGTGCAGTGGTATTTCAATGTGGTTTAAATTTGCATGTTCTCGAATGACATGTGGTAAACATCTTTTGAATGCCTGTTTGCTACCTGTATATCCTTTCTGAGGAGGTTCAGATTTTTTTGTCCATTTTTTAATTGCGTGTTTTATTATTGAGTTATAAGGGTTCTTTGTATATTTTAGATGCCAGTCCTTTATCAGGTATGTATTTTCCAAAGATTTTCTCCCAGTCAGTGGCTTATCTCTGTATTCTCTAAACAATTATCTTTCACAGAATGTACATTTTTTATTTTAATTAAGTCCAACTTATCAACATCTTTCTTTCATGGAGTATGCTTTTGGTGGTGCATCTAAGGTCATCACCAAACCTAAGGTCACAAGATTTTCTCCTATATTATCTTCTAGGAGTTTTATGTTTTTATTCTTAACATTAAGGGCTATAATTCACTTTGAGGTAGTTTTTGTGAAAGATACAAAGTCTGTGTCTAGATTTTTTTTTTTTTTTTTTTTTGGAGAGGGGAAAGGGGGATGAGATACTCTGTTATTCCAGTGCCACTTGTGAAAAAAATTACCTTTTTTTCCTTGAGTTGTCTCTGTTTCTTGTCAAAGATCAGTTGACTATATTTGTGTAGGTCTATCTATGCACTGTTTTGCTTTAATAATCTACTTATTCTTTCAACAATACCACAATGTCTGATTACTGTGGCTTCATTAGTCTTCAAGTCCAGTAGTGTTAGACTTTGTTCTACAATATTGTGTTGCCTAGTCTAGGTTTCTAACCAATATAAACTTCAGAATAACTTTGTTAACAGCCAAAAAATAACCTGCTAGGATTCTGAATGAAATTACACTGAATCTATAGATCATGTTGGGAAGAACTTCACATCTTAACAATACTGAGTCTACCTAAGCATGAATATGGAACATCTGTTTATTTAGATCTCCTTTGATTTTCTTTATTTTTGTCATTTTCCTCATATAGATCTTGTACAAATGTTGCAAGATTTATACCCAGGGATTTTAGTTTTTTAGTGCTAATATAAATGGTACTGCAACATGGCTATAAGAATTTATTTTTTTAGTTTTTTTGGAGATGGAATCTTGCTCTGTTACCCAGGATGGAGTACAGTGACATGATCTCTCATCTTTGCAACCTCCACCTCCCGGGTTCAAGTGATTCTCCTGCCTCAGCCTCCCAAGTAGCTGGGACTACAGGCATGCACCACCACGCCCGGTTAATTTTTGTATTTTTAGTAGAGACGGGGTTTCACCATGTTAGCCAGGCTGGTCTCGAACTCCTTACCTAAGGCAATCCACACACCTTGGCCTCCCAAATTGCTGAGATATCAGGTGTGAGCCACTGTGCCTGGGCTGCTATAATCATATATTAGTTCCAGAACACTTACTATTTGTAGGGATTTTCTACATATACCAACATGTCATTTGTGAATTAAGTTTCATTTCTTCCTTTTCAATATGTGTATCCTTTATTTTCTTTTCCTGTCTTACTGCATTAGGTAGGACTTCCAGGATGTTGAAGTCTAGTGAGGGGGAACAACTTTGCCTTTTCACTAATCATAACAGACAAGGATCTATGTTCTTTATTAAATTATTAAATATGACGTTAGCTGTAAGTTTTTAGTAGATTTTCTTTACCAAATTGAGGAGTTTTCCCTCATTCCTAGATTCCTGAGAGATTTTCATCGTGAACGAATGTTGGATTTTATCAAATGCTTTTTCTTTGTCTACTGATATGATCACATGATTTTTCTTAGACTATGGATGTGATAGATTATATGAACTGATTTCCAAATGTTGAACCAGCCTTGCATACCTGGAATAAATCCCACTTAGCTATGGTATGTAATTCTTTTTATACATTTTTGGATTTGATTTGCTAATATTTGGTTGAGGATTTTTATATTTATATTCATAAAATATTTTGGTCTATAGTTTAGTTTTCCTTTCTTGTGTGGTCTTTGGTATTAGGTATTCTTTGGTATTAGAGTAATGCTGAGTTAAGAAGTATTCCCTCTGTTTCTACTTTCTGGAAGGGACTGTAGAGAACTGGTATGATTTCTTTCTTAAATGTGTAGTAGAATCAGGAAGATTTTTTAGAATAAAACATTTAGCTCTTAAAGTCGAAATGTAGATAATAATATGCATAATGTTAATTACAAAACAGTACTAGAGTTGACCCTTGAACAATGTGGGTTTGAACTGCACAGGTATACTTATACAAGAATTTTCTTCCACCTTTGCCACTCCTTTAGACAGAAAGACCAACTCCTCCTCTTCCTCCTTAGCCTATTCAGTGTGAACACAGCAAGGATGAAGACCTTTATGATGATTCACTCCCATTTAATAATAGGAAATATGTTTTCTTTTATGATTTTCTTAATAACCTTTTCTCTAGCTAATTTATTGTAACAATACAGTATAGAATACACATAACATACATACAAAATATGTGTTAACTGGCTGTTAAATGTTACCAGTAAGCCTTCAAGTCAACAGGAGACTACCAGCAGTTAAGGTTTTTTAGAATACCAATAGTTATATGTGGTTTTCCAACTATGCAGCAGGGGGATTGATGGCCCTAACCCTCTCATTGTTAAAGAGGCAACTGTAGCTACCAACATTTAAAATTTTAGCCAGGTGCAGTGGCTCACACCTGTAATCCCAGCACTTTGGGAGGCCAAGGAGGGTGGATGACTGAGGTCAGGAGTTGGAGACCAGCCTGGCTAACATTGTGAAACTCCGTCTCTACTAAAAATACAAAAACTAGCTGGGCGTGGTGGCAGGCGCCTGTAATCCCAGCTACTCAGGAGGCTGAGGCAGGAGAATTACTTGAACCCGGGAGGCAGAGGTTGCAGTGAGCCGAGATCGCACCACTGCACTCCAGCCTGGGTGACTAGAGTGAAACTCCATCTCAAAAAACAAAACAAACAAAAAAAAAAAACCCTTTAATATCTTCCAGGTAATAATTTCAATACTTTAAAATTTTTACCTGCGTACTATTCACAACAAAACATTATGTTTTTAACTCCCTTTCTAGTACATTATTACAGTTTTGTTGTTTTTTTTTAAGTGAGCTCAAATGAAGTAACTTGTCATGTAGCTACAAAAAAACAGAAGATCTGGTCTTTCAATCCAATTATTTAACTACAGCAGTTCTATTTCCTCTAGATGTTATTATTAAAACCAGCAAAAACTGGGGATTAGGAAGTAAAAAGAGAAGTAAAATAAAAGAACAGAGACCTTATCAATTCAGTCTTAGGGGAGAGCTGGGACATTACATTTTGCAATTGTGTTTATTCCACACATTTTGAGAAGCACAGCATAGTGGCTGAGCATAAGACTGCTAGAGTTTAAATCTGGTTTCTATCACTTGCTAAACATATGGCCATGGGCCATTTGTCCTATAAGAGTCACGTTTCTTCCTCTGTAAAATGGGATGATTAACATTACTTAACCCATGTAAGAATTAAATTGTCAAATTAAGTAATTCATGTAAAGAATTTAAATTCAGAAATCTTTTTTCAATAATTTCCCATTGCTCCTTAAAATGACAAAATTTATTCAGGAAACTTAAGACTATAAATGTCAAGAAACTTGCTTTATGCCTAAAAATTCGCTTGACAATTTGGAGCCCACAACTCACTTGGTAATTGTGATTAATATAACCCTCTTCTTAATATACGGTGCAAAATGTGACAGGACTTTTCACAGCATTACCATCTGGAATTTCAAACCACTAAATTGTGAATGATTTCAATGTAATATAATGTATTTTTATTGTCTAAAGATTCAGGGGTAAGAAAACAAGGTCAATTATGCAATTACTGAATATATGATACTACTTCCTTAAATTCAACTAGCAAGGATGTATGCAGCGAAATGTTATTCAAAATCTCAAGAGAAAACCATATGGAAGTACAAACCTCTCTAAATGCAGGATAAGATATAACAGAGATGTATCAAGCACCATAGAGTAACATACTTTTCCTAGTGGGACAGTATTCCTAGTTGCAACCTATAAAGAAGTCAATCCTCCCAAACTAAGCTACAGGTTTTCTAAATAACATAAAATCAAAGTAGCAGAGCCAAAAAAAAAAAAGTCAGATCACAGAAAGTGATTCAGGGTAGGCATCACAAAGAATCTAGAGATGAAAAAAAGTACCTGTGCTCACCATCAGTTCCTTCTGGGCAGGTTCACATTGCTGAAAATCAGATTTTCATGGGAGCAGTACTGATATTTTTCTACAGCCATAGTGGCCAAATGGGAGCATTTGTTTTAAGCTGTCTTTCCAGCTAAAATGATCTAGGCCATGCTCTGTTTTAAAGAACTTTGAGGACTTAACCAATTCCTTTTCAGGCATTGAATCGGACATAGAATTGTTCCTTCAGAAAAATCCTGGCTTTGCCTGCCGGTTCACTATTAGTCTACTTTCCTCTGAATGTGGGACAATCTTGGAATCGAAAGGAAATCCTTTTTTAACCCAGAATTTTTGGAAAAGGAGTCAATATTATCACTTGCTTACTTATTCCTTAAAGCAATGGCTCCACCCCAGTAAATAACCCAAAATAACTCTTGCTCAAGTCTTTTCCTTACCTAATTCTTAACAAATATGTTCAAAGAAATTATACACATGTATGAATATATTCATTTCTGTATATATACACATATATATGTGTGGAGAGAGCTATTTAGCTATTTTATTTACAGAATATGCAGAGCAACCATTTCTCCTTTTTTTTTTTGAGATGCAATCTCTCTGGATAACCCAGACTGAAGTACAGTGGCAAGATCACAGCTCACTGCAACCTCCATCCCTCCAGGACTCCAGTGATCCTCCCACCGCAGCCTCCCAAGTAGCTGGGACCACAGGTGTGCACCACTCAGGCGCGGCTAATTTTTTGTATTTTTGATAGAGGGGGTTTTGCCATGTTGTCTAGGCTGGTCCCGAACTCCTGGACTTAGTCAATCCACCCACCTCGGCCTCTCAAAGTACTGGGACTACGGGTGTAAGCTACCATGCCTGGCCATTTTTTAAAAATTTCGATTACAAGGAAACCAAAAGAAACCAAAAAGTGTCCAATTATTTACATACTCTAGGTTTTATTTTTGGATGGAGATTATTTATTTAGCTCCCCATCCTTCACTCCCATTAAAAACTGCTTCTCAGCGTCATGACCTGAGATTTCACTTGATATACCATAAAACCCATCCCCAAACTTTTTGGCACCAGAGACGGGTTTTGTGGAAGACAATTTTTCCACAGCAGGTGGGTAGGAATGGTTTTGGAATAAAACTGTTCCACCTCGGATTAGATTTTCTTAAGGAAAGCCACCTAGATCCCTCCTTGCATGCGCGTTCACAATAGAGTTCCCGTTCCCATAAGAATCTAATGCTGCTCACAGGCACTAAGGCTCACCGGCCGGTGCCTCACCTGCTGCCATGTGGCCCAGTCAGTGGCCCAAGGGTTGGGGACCCCTGCACTATGTCACTCAATATTTCCCTATATTGAGGCCTCATTTTAAAATTTTCTTTCAGAAATAAGCACTAACAAAAGTTTCATCCCCTCTAAGAAATTATTTTTGTCTTTAGACAAAGAAATGCAGAACCAAATTCATAGCTCAAATTTATCAAGCTGTACATTTAAGATTTATACATTTCACTCTAGATAAATACAAAATTTCACCTCATGATCATGGCTCACTGTAGCCTTGACCTTCCAATTCAAGTGATTCTCCCATCTCAGGCTCCTGAGTAGCTGGGACTACAGGCATGAGCCACCACACCTGACTAATTTTTAAAACTTTTCGTAGAGATGATATCTCATTATGTTGCATAGGCTGGTCTTGAATTCCTGGGCTCAAGTGGATTTCACACTCTTGAGACAGCATATGTACTCTAACTGTTCCTATCATCTGGCCTTCCTATTCTGATATATATTTTGACCTAATGATAAAACTCTATTCTTTTCTCATTGAATATATATTTCATCCTGATCCTATCTTTCCCCACTGAGATTTAGAGGGAACCTGAAAATGCCCTGTAACATAACATACATGAGAAGAAGGTGGAACAAAATAGACTGGGGTTTTCACTTAGCCAATTGTAACCAATGAATCATTAACAATTTCCCAGAGGAAAGGAATTAGTAGCTCAAATAAAATTCACACTGGTTACTGATCCTATACAGGATACTTATAACTAGTTGAATAATGTATAATTAAACAATTTGGTAAGCCCTATTACAATGTGTTAACATTGAGCATGGACAAGTTATTCTCAAATCAATGTCTTTTTATCTTAAAATCTCACTTCAAGAACCTAAACTAAATATTACAGTGCATACAGTACATATTGTAATATTTGGTTTAGGTTCTTCATTTTATAGTGCTTCACATCACTGCACTTCACAGGTACTGCCTTTTAAATAAAAATAAATAAACAAATACAAACATTGAAGGTTTGTGGAAACCGTGCACAGAACAAGTTCATCAGCACCATTTTTCCAACAGTACATGCCCACTTTGTGTCTCTGTGTTACATTTTGGTAATTCTCAAGATATTTCAAACTTTTTCATTAACATATATCTGTTATGGTGATCTATATGCTCAGTGATGTTTAATACTACTATTTCAATTGTTTTGGAGTGTCACAAACCGTGCCCACATAAAACAGTGAACTTAATAAAAGTTGTGTGTTTTCTGACTGCTCTGCAGACCATCCATTCCCCATTTTTCCCACTCTCCTCGGGCTTCCCTATTCCTTGGGATACAACAATATTGAAATTAGGCCTAATAATAACCCTTAAAATGGCCTCTAAGTGCTCAAGTAAAAGGAAGAGTTCCACGTTATTCACTCCATTTAAAAATATATATATATATATTTTTTGAGATGAGTCTCAGTCTGTTGCCCAGGCTGGAGTGTAGTGGTGCAATCTTGACTCACTGCAACCTCTGCCTCCCAGGTTCAAACGATTCTCTTGACTCAGCCACCTGAGTAGCTGGATTACAGGCACCCACCACCATGCCCAGCTAATTTCTGTATTTTTAGTAGTGACGGGATTTCACCATGTTGGCCAGGCTGGACACAATCTCCTGACCTCAAGTTATCTGCCTGCCTTGGTCTCCCAAAGTCCTGAGGATTACAGGCATAAGCCACCATGCCCAGTCCCTACATCACTCACTTTAAATCAAAGGCATGCTGAAAGCCAAGACAGGCTGAAAGCTAGACCTCTTGTGCCAAATAGTCAAGTTGAGAATGCAAAGGAAAAGTTCTTGAAGGAAATTAAAAGTGCCACTCCAGTGTACACACCGTAAGAAAATGAAACAGCCTTATTATTGAAATGGAGAAAGTTTAAGTGACCTGGATCGAAGATAAAATTTGCCACACAACATTCCCTTAAGTCAAAGCCTAATTCCAGAGCAAATCCTTAACGCTCTTCAATTCCATGAAGGCTGAGAGACGTGAGGAAGCTGCAGAAGTAAAGTATGAAGCTAGTATAGGTTTAAAGAATGATGCCGTCTTCATAATATAAAAGTGCAAGGTGAAGCAACAAGTGCAGCTGCTGAAGCTGTAAGAAGTTAACCAGATCTAGCTAGGATGCTTGATGAAGGTGGCTACAATAAACAACAGATTTTCCATGTAGATGAAACAGGCTTATATTGGAAGAAGATGGCATCTAGGACTTTCATAGCTATAGAGAAGTCAGTGTCTGGCTTCAAAGAACAACCTGACTCTTATCAGGAAGTAAAGACAGCTGGTGACTTTAAGTTGCAGCCAATGCTCATTCACCATACAAAAATTCCTAGGGCCCTTAAGAATTATGCTAAATTGGCCAGGCGTGGTGGCTCACCCTTGTAATCCCAGCATTTTGGGAGGCGGAGGCAGGTGGATCACTTGAGGTCAGGAGTTTGAGAAAAGCCTGGCTAACATGGTGAAACCCCGTCTGTACTAAAAGTACAAAAATCAGCTGGTATGGTGGCACACACCTGTAATCCCAGCTACTTGGGAGGCTGAGGCAGGAAAACTGCTTGAACCTGAGAGGCAAAGGTTTCAGTGAGCCAAGACTGCGCCACTGCACTCCAGCCAGGGGAACAGAGCGAGACTCCATCTCAAAAACTAAAATAAAAATATAAATATGTCATCTGTTAAAATAATTATTTCAGGCCAGGCGTGGTGGCTCAGCCTGTAATCCCAGCACTTTGGAGGGTGAGGCTGAGGCGGGCGGATCACCTGAGGTCAGGATTTTGAGATCAGCCTGGCCAACATGGTGAAACCCTGACTACTAAAAATACAAAAATTAGCTGGGTATGGTGGCACGCGCCTGTAATCCCAGCTGCTTGGGAGGCTGAGGTGGGAGAAACACTTGAACCTGGGAGGCAGAGGTTGCAGTGAGCCAAAACTGTGCCACTGCACTACAGACTGGGTGAGAGTGAGACTCATCTCAAAAAAAAAAGAACTATACTAAATCAACTCTGCCTGTGATGTATAAATGGAACACAAAAACTAGCTCACAGCTAGTTGTAAATCTGTTTACAACCCGGTTTACTGAATATTTTAAGTCCACTGTTGAGACCTATTCCTCAGGAAAAAAAGATTCCTTTCAAAATGTTACTGGTCATTGACAATGCACCTAGTCACTTGTGATTATTTAGGGAAATTATATATTTCCCTATATATAATTATATAATTTCCCTAAATAATAGGAAAATATATAATTATATATAGGGAATATATATATAATAGGGAAATTATATATTTCCCTATTATTTAGTCTCACTCTCACCCAGTCTGTCTCAAAAAAGTTTTTATTATTTAAGAAAAACATTTTGTAATACTATAGCTACCACAGACAGTGATTCCTCTGATGGATCTGGGCAAAGCAAATTGAAAACCTTCTGGAAAGGATTCACCATTCTAGATGCCATTCAGAACATTAATGATACATTGAAGGATTTCAAAATATCAATTAACAAGTTGGGAAGAAGTTAATTCTAACTACCATAAATGACTTTGTGAGGTTCAAGACTTCTGTGGAGGAAGTCAATATACATGAGGTAGAATTAGCAACAGAATTAGAGTTAGAAGCAGAGACTGAAAATATCACTGAATTCCTGCAGTTTCATTACAAAACTTGAACAAACGAGGAGCTGCTTCTTAGGGATGAGCAAAGAAAGTGGTTTCTTGAGATGAAATTTCCTGGTGAAGATGCTGTCAACATTGTTGAAATGACAACAAAGGACATGGAATATCCCACATACTTAGTTGATAAAGCAGCATCAGGGTTTGAGATTGACTCCAATTTTGAAAGAAGTTCTACTGTGGGTAAAATGTTATCAAACAGCATTGTGTGCTACAGAGAAATTTAAACCTCATTGTTGTTTTATTTTAGGAAATTGCCAGTCACTCCCACCTCCACCCACCACTCTGATTAATCAGCAGCCATTAAATTCAACACAGGATCCTATTATCGGCAAAAAATTTACAACTCACTAAAAGCTCAGATGATTGTTAGCATTTTTTTTTTAGCAATAAGGTACATTTTAACTTAGGTATGTGCATTTTTTTTATAACATAATGCTACTGCACACTTAATAGACTATAGCATAGTGCAAACATAACTTTTATATGCACTAAGAAGTCAAAATATTCATGTGACTTGTTTTACTGCACTATTTGCTTTATTTTGGTGCTCTGGAATTGAACACAAAATATCTCTGAAAGATGCCTGTATTTGTAACAAATATCTGAATCCAGGCGGTCACCAGAATGTTAAGAAGGCAGAAACAGGCAGTGTCCAATTGAGTCTACCTGTAGTTGTCTAGATTTAAAACACTGAGAGTATGTATGGGGGGGATGAGGGAGAGTGTTGCTAGAGAACTTATACGTAAATGTTTTTCAAATGCATTCCCAGTGTGCCATAAAAGGAAAGAATAAATATGAAGCACTTATGTCTAATAAATTCTGGCTGAATTTATTATGTTGCTTCCTTGCTAAATGCCTGTTGTCCTACTACTTGGTTAATCCAACTCACCACTCTATCAGAGGTTAAGCTCTACACCAAATTCTCTGGAAAGGACTGTAGAAACTTGACAGATCATTCTATTACAATCATATAGCAGGAAAGAGGGAGGGGTTTTTCCTGGAACTGTCTGCTAAGCAAACAGAATACTGTAAAGAGGTAATTTATTTTACTGACTTTACGTTGAAAACTTCAAACCTACTAAAAGGCTGCAAAAAAGCACAATGAAGTACGTCATTCATTCTTCACCTAAATTATTCAGTCTTCATGGGGGCAAATATTGCCCCCAAAGGTACATGATTAGTTCTTGGGTGAGGGAGAGGCAGTGGTGAAAAAATCTTAAATATTAGAAAAAGACTGAAAAAACCTGGACTGACCAATTGTTAACATTTTGCTACATTTGCTTTCTCTGTTTACACATACTTGCACAGACACAATTTTTTTTTAACAATTTGAACGTTACTTGCAGCATGACATTTTACTCCTAAATATGTCAACATGTGCCCCCATTAACAACAAGAGCAATTCCCTATATAATCACAATAAATTATCACTCAGAAAATTTAATAGTCATATTACATCATCCATATCCGCTCTAAAATTTCTCCAATCATACTAATAATGTCCTTTAGATGTGTTTTGTCCCCTAGTTCAAGACCCAATGCAGGATATATCACATAATACAGTTAATTTCCATGTCTCACCTTTAACTTTTCTATCAATCAATCATCTATCATCTATCTATCTAGTCTTTCATGATACCAACTACTAACATTTTTCAATGGTCCAAAACATGAAGATTTCCTATTTAGAATTGTCTTATTATTTCTTCAGTAAGCTTTGGCAAAAAAAATAATAATAATAAGACGGCATTAAGTACCACACAGGTGAAGCTGTACTCTTCTCAGTGCACCACATCAAGGAATATAACGTCAGTTTGTCCAATAATGTTAAGTTTGATCATTAAGTTAAACTGGCCAGATTTCTCCAAATCCTATCCCAACAATCTTTCACCAAATGGTTTCAGCATCTTGTCTTAATCAAATGTTTCTACAGTGTTTTTTCTATTTGTGTATATTTTATAATTCCTTCTACACTTATTAGAAGGAATACATTTATTAGAAGTTGTTTAAAACAAATAACAAATGACCGATTTCAAGTAGGGTCCTAAAAGCCCTGTGTTCTGAAGGCCATGGGGAGGTTAAATGAAGTAGATTCTGCATCTCCTGAAAAGCACAACTGCATCTCACTGCCTTTTTACACGGTACTCTATTTTAAATGTTATGATAAAAGGAGTCTAAAAGTTGGGGGTAAAACTGGAAAACATTAGCTTAGAACAACAGTGTCCAACAAAAGTTTCTGCAAAGATGAAAATGTTCTGCATCATCAACAGGGACCACTGGCCACATGTGGCTACTTGAAATGTGGTTAGTAGAACCAAAGAACAGTATGTTTAATTTACTTTATGTTTAAACAACCATATATGGAAAGTAGCTACTGAATTGGACCCTGCAGGCTTAGATAATCGTTTTTTTCTTTTGTTTTCTGACACAAAGTTTCGCTCTGTCGCCCAGGATGGAGTGCAGTGGCTCGATGTCGGCTCACGGCAACCTCTGCCTCCCGGACTCAAGGAATTCTCCTGCCTCAGCCTCCCGAGTAGCTGGGACTACAGGTGCACGCCACCAGGCCCAGCTAATTTTATTGTGTTTCTGTAGAGACATCCATGCAAAAATTGATAAAAAATTTAAAGTGAAGATTCTCAGCTGAGTGTGGTGACTAACGCCTGTAATCCCAACACCTTGGGAGGCCAAGGCAGGCAGATCACTTGAGGTCAGGAGTTTGAGACCAGCCTGGCCAACATGGCAAAACCCTGTCTCTATTAAAAATACAAAAATTTGCCAGGCATGGCAGCATCACCTGTAACCCATCTGTTTGGGAGGCTGAGGCGAGAGAATCGCCGAATCAGGAGGCAGAGGTTATAGTGAGCTGAGATCATGACACTGCACTCCAACCCGGGCAACAGAGCAAGACTCCATCTCAAGAAAAATAAATAAAATAAAATAAAAATTTTAATCATTTTTAAAGGAAAATTTCCTACCTAAATGCAAATACATGTAACAGAAACTTAATCAGCTTTTTAAAATAATAATATGGCAAATGAAGTAGCAACTATCACTTTGAGAACTTTCTGTAGGCCTATAACAGGTACTTTATGTAGACTCTCATTTAAGTCTTGCTGTGATGCTCTAAACAAACCTTTTTGAAAAATTTTTCATAATGAAATTACTCATATAATGAATTATAGCAGAGCTCTCTTGAACAAGGTATATTTAAAAAAACAAGGGCACCTAAAATGTTAATGCAATCTACATTTTTATGTCCCAAAAATTTTAATAACAGAGTAAAACCATAAGTTAGCGGGAGTCAATAGCTAATGGAAACTTTTTATTTTTTAATTAATTTATTTATTTGTATTGCATTTTAGGTTTTGGTGTATATGTGAAGAACATGCAAGATTATTGCACAGGTACACACATGTCAGTGTGATTTGCTGCCTTCCTCCCCATCACCTATATCTGGCATTTCTCCCCATGCTATCTCTCCCCAACTCCCCACCCCCTGCTGTCCCTCCCCTATTTCCCCCCAACAGACCCCAGTGTGTAGCTCTCCCCTCCCTGTGTCCATGTGTTCTAATGGAAACTTCTAATTGTTAGACTATTTTTGAATGTAGCAACACTTTTACTATTCTAATTAAAAATAAATGGCACATTAATTTCTAATGTCACTGGACAGTTTAAGAATATAGACCATATTGTGATTAGAGGAAGTGATAAGTTTTTCAGGTGAAAAACCAAATCACAATTCTAGTCATTAAGCAAATATAGAGGTCTGATTAAGTAAATCTACTTTGAAAATGTCATTACTGACAACTATAGAAGAAAATGAACGCTATATGCTTTAAACAGCAAACTTGGTAGGCACAGTGGTATACAGGTGTGTAGTCCCAGCTAGACTCAGGGGCTGAAGTGGAAGGTTTGCTTGAGCCCAGAAATTCCAGGCTGCAGTACACTATGATCATGCCGACGAATAACTACTGCACTCCTGCTTGAGCAACATAGCAAGACCTGGTCTCTACACGAATAAATGTAGCTAATGAAAAAAGCCCCAGCAAAATCATATGCGGTCTCCTTAAAAAAAGATACTTCTTATAGTGTAGCATTCTAACCCTAAAACATATATAGTGAGATGTTTCTCCCCCTGCACCCCCCAAAAAGATTTGAGAAGTCATTTTTTTTTGTTTCTAGAGATTTGAGAAGTCTTCATGGAAGGCTTCATATATGGTAAGCACAACCAGAGATCCATGAAATCTGAACTTCACTCCCTGACAGGGTATACTTTGCAAGAACCTAAATAGTTTAAATTTGGAAGTTCAGTTTTAAAAATAGGTTAATATCAGTATCATGAAGTACTCATAACCTACATTCTTTCTGCCTTCTGAATGTTCATATATATATTCCTCTTCTTCTTGGGATGTGCTTTTCTGCCTATCCCATCTTCTCCAAACCCTTTGCACCTGCTATTTGTTCTCCCAGGAACATCCTTCTAACATTTAGCTTACCTTGTGCCTCCTTCCCTCAAATGGCACAGGTTTGGTGAGAGGATTAAATAAATACAAACACACCTAGCATATAATAACTCTGAATAAATGAATGCACAATCTTTCTTATCTATACACTTGGCTAACATACAGTATCTGGCCCATGACAGGCACACTGTTAAGTATTTGCTAAAATTAAAACATGGAAGATACATGTTTTGACTTAAAAAAAAAAAAAGCATAGGAAAAATGAACAGAGTATGTCCATTTGGCATAAAGGAATTTAAATATTTAAAAGGAAATTCAATTAACCAGAGCACCCTTCCTCAAAACTAAAGCAAGTTAACTTCCATGTTACTATACTAAACAAGGCCATATTGTATATTACTTAATATGCAAACAACAGATGTTTTTCCAGAATTAAAAACAAAGTGCACAGAGGTCTCATTTCTGACATACTAAGGCTTTCTGAATGTACTTCATTGACACTGAGAATAAATAATGACCTCATTGGTCTAATATAATATGATGACTATTTTTGGAGACAATTATCAATTGGTCTCTCACCTTTCTGCATGTCCTACAAGCTGGGAACATGATCTTTGCTCCAGACTATCTTTTCAAGGGTGGTCATTTAACAAAAACTTTGGAAGATAAAGAGAGTATGTCTCCCTCTGAAGCAAAAATGTGGGCTCCCTCAACTTAAGGTTCCTGTCCAATAATGCATCCCATGCATGTGCAGGTGTCATCCAGCCCATTTCATGTCACTCTATGATAGCTGGAGCTGAGGAAACTGGTGCAAAAAAATGCTGATACTCATGTCTTCTTACCTTCAGTTATCCATGAAACTGTGGTAAGCTAATTTATTAGCTTGCAATAAAATCTCAGACCCTTCACAATTCTTGACAAGGAGAATTTGTACATCCACAAAAATAATAATATGAAAAAATAAGAGGCCTCACAAGTTTAAGTCTTTTACTAATAGTTTTTCAGAACATACATGGTAACTGAATCAAATATCTTTTGTTAGTGAACAGGGGAAAGGACAGCTTTATGGTACACATCTGCAATATTATGTGCACTGATTAGGTTATTAAACTATGTATTTTCTAGACACAAGAATATTTTGCATATTTTTCTTGCCAGAGGGACCTGTGCTTACTGATTAAAGATGTTCTTAATATGACAGTCTCTTCAGCCAAGTGGATTTCAAAGAGGGGTCAGTATGTGTATTTTATAAAAAGAATTCCAAGAGATTCTGTTACATGACCACCTATATCTCACACAGCTAAGACCATTACGTAGGCAAGCCAGTCTCATAATCAGTAACAGAATCATGTACTGTTATGGCGGTGATCTACATATACTCTCATAAACACTGGAAGTAGTACAGTTTGATAAAAAGAGTTCTAATCCTAGTACTAACAGCATTAATTGAATAAGTAACTGGAACCACATTCATCTAATTCAAAAGTACTTCATTTGCCTTATCTGTACAGCAAGAAGACTTCACTGGACAATCACCAAGATCCTTTCAGCTCTAAAATTCTTAAGTCACATGCTACCAGTTACTAAAATTGTTGCAGTTCAATGGAAAACATTATGAGCCTATCGAACTAAACAATAATAACAAAAAGATATCAGTCTGGCATTCATCTAAGACATAAACAATGCTACCTTTGGATTAAAAAAAATTTTTAACACATAAAAGCCAACTTCTAAATTTAAGGTACTAAAATAGGCAACCATATTATTAGTAAAAGCCAATGTTTCTTTGGCCCAGACCTAAACTGTCAAATACTTAAGACTTAGAGTGACAAAGACCTCTTCAAACACAAAGCTTTCAGTATTTGTTCCAGACACTTAATTCTGTGTTAAAGAGCCTCAGATATCAAGCAGTTGTTTTATTTTTATTTTTAATTTTTTTGTAGAGACGAGGTTTAGCCATGCTGCCCAGGGTGGTCACAAGCTCCTGGGCTCAATCCATCCACCTGCCTGGGCCTTCCAAAGTGCTGAGATTATAGGCATGGGCCACCACACCTGGCCAAGAAATTATTTTGTTATCCAAAGTAAATCTGCAGTCTTTTTCAGGCCATCAGTTCATATTTATATTAGCAGCAGATTTATATTTGAAGTTCTTCTGATGCCTGTCACATTCATAATCATGGTTCTTCACTGTTAAAGTAATCACCTGGTCTGTAAGTACGAGTTCAAGATTGTTGCAAATTTCTTCTTGTATAGAACCCAGAGGTCACTGCAAAGCAATTAATCAGATAAAAAGGCTTATGATGGCAGCGTATTTCAAAAGGGCTGTGGAATCAAATCTCATCTATTAGCTCTGTGAATCTTATAACCTATTTAGTCTCCCTAAATCCCAATTTCTTCAGAGAATAATATCTGCCACACAAAACTGTTTGTCATAATTAGACTTTTTGATATAGAGGCTAACAGAGTTGGATATGCAGTAAGCATTCAATAAATGATAGACATTACTAAATGACCTGAAACTACTTTAAACCGTATTTTCTCCATCTTCCCAATGATATCCCCTACTATATTCCAACAATATTCTGTATTTCTGCCATATCCCATTTGTTACATTGAGCATTCTGTTTTCACACCTTAGATGATGCCATCCTCTCTGCCTGAATTTTCCTCATCAAATTCCTATCCATTCTTAAAATCCTTAATAAACTCCCAAGTTCCTTCAAGAGAACTTCAAATACCTGCTTTTTTCAGTCAGTCTGACCCCTGGTGCCTGCTGATGTGATCAAAGGGAAACATACTAACCCCCAAGAAAATTTAGAGGGATTTAAGAGATAATACACACTGGCTTCATACAAGGTAGAATATAGCAGGACGGAAATTAGAAATAGGCCAAAGGAATGACTCTTAACGTTTGAAGCTAAACGTACAATGAAAGTGGGGTAAAAACAGTGGAGTATCTAGTATACACAGGAGTTGCTTCAAGACAATTTGAGTTAATTGAGTTAAGAACATAAGCAAAAGGCCTAGAAAGTTAAAAATATTATTTTCATGGTTCTATGCAGATTTAGGAACGGGGATAGTTATCATAGAAAAAAAGGCTTACCACAGCGTTTTCCTCAAGCAAATATCCTTTTTACCATTGAGAAAAAAATTTCTGGCAGGGCGTGGTGGCTCACACCTGTAATCCTAGCACTTTAGGAGACCAAGGCCAGCGGATTGTCTGAGCTCAGTAATTCACGACCAGCCTGGGCAACACAGTGAAACCCCATCTCTACTAAAATACAAAAAATTAGCCAGGTGTGGTGGCGTGCGCCCGTAGTCCCAGCTTGAACGTGGGAGGTGGGGGTTGCAGTGAGCCAAGATTGCACCACTGCACTCCAGCCTGGGTAACAGATCAAGACACCGTCTGAAAAACAAAAAAAAACAGCAAGACATCATTTAGAAAAACGAGTCAATTTTGGCAGGGCACAGTGGCTCACAGAGAATAATACAGATATTATTCTCTGTAATCCCAGCACTGAGAGGCCAAGGTGGTGAATCACTTGAAGTCAGGAATTCAAGACCAGCCTGGCCAATATGGTGAAATCCTGTCTCTACTAAAAATACAAAAATGAGCCGGGCATGGTGTGCACACCTGTTATTCCAGCTACTCAGGAGGCTGAGGCATGAGAATTGCTGGAACCCAGGAAAGGGAGGTTGCAATAAGTCGAGATCGTGCCTCTGAACTCCAGCCTGGGCAACAGAGTGAGACTCTGTCTCAAAATGAAAAGAATAACATGTCAATTTTTAAAAATCACTAGGCTAAAAAAAGTTTGTTATTCTGGCATTTAACATTTTCTAAGTTATCTACTCAAATTTATCACCCACTGTACATCAGAAGTTATATCCTCAAAAGTTCCTGTCTTCAAAACTTTGTTTATGGTTCCTATCAATTCTTCTGTACATCTGCCACTATCAAATAATTTTTTTTCTTAATTTTATGGTATTTGCATAAGACCAACCTATATATTACTATCTCTTACAGTTTATCACCCCCAACCCGCCACAAAGGAACTAAGTAACAAACACTAATGTTTCAAGTTGACTTTTAAAAGAATTCTTTTTTTTTTTTTGAGACAGAGTTTCACTCTTGTTACCCAGGCTGGAGTGCAATGGCATAGTCTTGGCTTGCTGCAACTTCCACCTCCAGGGTTCAAGCAATTCTCCTGTGTCAGCCTCCCAAGTAACTGAGATAACAGGCACCTGCCACCATGCCCAGCTAATTTTTGTATTTTTAGTAGAGGCAGGGTTTCACCATGTGGGCCAGGCTGGTCTCAAACTCCTGACCTCAGGTGATCCGCCTGTCTTGGCCTCCCAAAGTGCTGGGACTAGCACTGGCTAGTGCTAGTCACAGCCAGAATTTTTTTTGTTTTGTTTGAGATAGGGTCTAGTTCTGCCCAGGCTGGAGTACAGTAGTATAATCACTGTTCACTGTACTTTCAACCTCCCAGGGCTCAGATCTTCCCACTTCAGCTTTGCAAGTAGCTGGAAACATAGGTAGCTGCCATCACACCTGGCTAACTTTTGCACTTTTTGTAGAGACAAGGTTTTGCCATGTTCCCCAGGCCGGTCTCAAACTTCTAGATTCAAGTGATCCATCAGCCTCAGCCCTAGCCTCAGCCTCCAAAGTGCTGGGATTAAAAGTGTGAGGCAGCTGGGTGTAGTGACTCTTACCTGTAATCCCAGCACTTTGTAAGGCTGAGGTGAGCGGATCACCTGAGGTTGGGAGTTTAAGACCGGCCTGGCCAACATGGAGAAACCCCGTCTCTACTAAAAATACAAAATTAGCTAAGCATGGTGGTGCATACCTGTAATCCCAGCTACTTGGGAGGCTGAGGCAGGAGAATCGCTTGAACCCAGGAGGTGATATTGCAGTGAGCCATTTCACTCCAGCCTGGGCAACAAGAGCAAAACTCCATCTTAAAAAAAAAAACAACTGTGTGAGGCACTGCACCCCGCCTAAAAAGAATTTTAATTCAAAATTTCTATTTATTTTGGGATTAAGTTTGCTCAATGCCAGTAGCTGAAGGGTCCTAGTTGCCTAGATGCTGGTTAGGATATTACAATAAATTTCTTGTCACTTCAATTAGAATCCAATGTTATTTTCTCCATTAAGCTCAGTATCAGACATTTAAACAATATTAATAAATACCCAATGATAAAGTTCTAAATGTCTTACTCTTAATTTTTAGGATGATTTTATATTTAGGAGAATCTAATCTAAAATCAGTACTTTTTTAAAAAGTTATTAACATTCTTTTGACAAGCCTTTAAATTTTACATTTCAACATTTAATTTTAGATCTTAAAGGATATAATATTTTAAAGCTGAAAGAAACCACTAATATATCATGTTTGTTATGAAACATAAGGCTTAAAGCAAGCCCTAAGATGACAGATCCAGAAAGTCTGGTAAGTGACTGTATATAAAGGGGAAAAAAATCAAGGATGACATCTGGTTTTCAAGCTTAACAGATACGAAAATATAAAGGAATAATTGACTAGAGTTCAGACACAAAGCCAATTTGGGGGAAGAGTTGAGGTGGTGGTGGTGGTGGTAGTGTTTTAAATAAACTGGGAATAAAACTAATTTTACCTTATCAATGAAGAAAAGCTTATTTCTTCTTAGAGAGACTAGAGTAGGGGCAAGGAGTTATTCATTGCCTCAACTTAAAATAGGAAATCTCTGTCTCTGCCCCAATACCTGGATCCTTTCTTATTTGCAGAAAACAGCTAATCAATGCTCTAGAAAAAGTACCCCCAAAAGAGTTGATTTTGTCAGAAATAATACAAGATATTTTCATTATTTCTGGAATAATTTTAGATTTAGAACTCCAAAACTATTTATGTTCTCTGTTCTACCCTCTCAAAAACGTTTATGCTCTTGTTCCATCCTCTTCAGCATTCCTTTAGCACTTTTAATCTAAACCAAATAGAACAAAGATTATCTAAGATAGCCTATTTTAACTGCATTGTAAATGAACATCTAAATGAATTCTATTCATTACCTAAAATTTAAAGAGGCTGCTCTTTTATTTGACAAAGTATTTACTAAAGATTAAAGAGTTGGCTGGTTTGAGTGATGCTGGCAGTAGTTAAGTATGCCTGCCAACAATCTAGTTCTATAAACACTGAATTCTGTTCATCCAATGGTTCCTTGTCTACAAGCCATAATCACATTTCAACACACATTAGTAGACTTTAACAAAGTAGAATTAATCCTTTGTGTCTCCTTATAGCCTAGGTTTGCAAGCATTTTCAATTTTTTAACAGGAAAGTCTTTAAACAATTAGTACTCAATAGTCAAACACATAAGGATGAAAACATTCCAGATGCAGAACTGGTTTTATCAACTATTTATAACCTCTAAGTACAGTATTAAGCTTCTGCTCATAAACATTTCCCTCCCAAATTTCACTCATTTTGAATTATTATTTAAAAGCTGACTTGGTTTCTGAAAACATTTCTGAGAAAGATAAATTCAGCCTGGCAGTTACCTGTGAGCAGAAGGGAGAAAAATAGCTTCAGTGGCAAATACCAGGGGCTTTGATATAGCTGTAATTTTTTTTCTAAATGTAGAAATATACTTATGTTTAATAAAGCCAACTGGTAGGTACAGAGGCTTATGGTTAAATAATCAGGAAGAAAATGGTATAAATGCTTTGTGTCTCAACCTGCCAGCCCCTCCCCAAGAATAAAAGATCCAAGGCTAAGAAAAGATTTTGGTCAAAGGAGAAGAAAAAGTAGAGGAATGTTATACAATTTACAGGAAGATAAATCCAGACACTTTAGAGAAGAATGAAAGGGAAGTGTCATAGCACTAGGGACAGAGTAGAAGGGTCTCCAGAAAACAGGCAAGGACCAAATACAAACCAATGACATAATTTTGCCAAGAATTGGCCTGGATCAGCAATTATTCATGAAGACGCTTCTAAAATTATCCTTAATATCATTTTTTCCCAAGTTCTACAGCATATTACAGATGTTTGGGCCACACGTCGTTTAGATGGCTCATGAGCAGCTTTTCTACTTCTCAATGTGTTTTCTTTTTTTGAGACAGGGTCTTTTTCTGTCACCCATGCTGGAGTGCAGTGACACCATCTCGGCTCACTACGCTTCCTGGGCTCAACTGATCCTCCCACCTCAGCCCCCCAAGTAGCTGGGACCACAAACACATGCCACCACACTTTGTAAATTTTTGTATATTTTGTAGAGATGGGGTCTTGCTATGTTGCCCAGGCTGGTCTTAAACTCCTGGCCTGAGCAATCCTACTGCCTTGGCCTCTCAAAGAGCTAGCTAGGATTACAAGTACAAGCCACTGTGCTCAGTGGCCAGTGTGTTTTCAATAGTCATCATTTCCAAAATCATATGAGAATTTTGGTTTAATTAATTTTAGCCATCAGCCTCTCTCCAAGTGACATAAATTATTCTGAGTAAAACATTAAGTATCAGTTTAAACCTAACTGGACTTCCTATCATAGCATAATGAATACAACAATAATATATGTGAAATTACCTAAAGAAACTCTTAAACATGCAGCTTTAGTAAATAGTAACTATTCTATTGAACTAAATACTGAAATGAATCTATTTTAATAACATTTGTACATGCAACTTCAAACACCTGTTTCAGGTTTTTGTTTTTCTTTTTTGACAGGGTCTTGCTCTATTCAGGCTAGAGTGCAGTGTCAAGACCACAGCTCACTGTAGACTCTACCTCCTGGAATTAAATGATCCTCTCACCTCAGCCTCCTGAGTAGCTGGGTTTACAGGCACATGCCAGCATGCCCAGCTAATTTTTTTATTTTTTGTAGAAACAGAGAAATCTCACTTTGTTGCCTAGGCTAGTCTTGAACTTTTGAACTCCTGACATCACACAGTCCTCCCACGTTGGCCTCCCAAAATGCTGGCATTATAGGCATGTGCCACTGTACCTAGCCTATTTCAGTTTTGAAAGTGAGAGAAAAAAAGCTAGAAGGCACACTGTAGATTTACAAAAACAGCTTACAAAAAAAATATTGCTAATAGTAAATAGTTTAACTGGAGTCATATCCATCCCCTTGAAATATATATTATTAAGCTAACCAAGAAAACATTATTTCTCTACCAGCTTTGTTACTTTAGGCAGTTAACTGCTGAGCTTTTTGGTCTTTGGCCAAATGTAGTAAACACCTCTCAAAATATGTGTAGTATTATTAACACCGCTCATTTTAAGATGGCCACGGTAAACTCAAGAATATAATTTTAAACATTCATGATATATTAGTCTTATGACTATATGACAAGAATTTTTAGCAGCTAATTTTAAAAAGTGTTATTGTGTATGAGTCTCTAGAATATAGAGGCTCTTAGCCTTAGTGCATATAGGAACTAAGGCACAGGCCATATCTCAAAGCAATCAATCAATCTTTTGTGGGTGGGACCCATGCACCAGCATTTTTTAAATCTTCCAATATGATTCCAACATTTAGCCAAGACTGAAAACCACTACTCTAAGATCCTAAGAGTATAAACTTGATTCAGTATTCCACAAGGTGAAAATATAAGTATATCCATGATATGAAGTAAAAAAAAAGTAGTGTCTGCTTTTTTTGTGGGACAACATACAGTAATTTTTTGCTAAGTAATTCTGACACATTTTAGCTCAAATTAATTTTCCCACCACAAAAACAAATTCACAGCAAACTGAATAAGACAACCGAAATAAGCCAAAAGGACGATGGAGGAATGGAAATACCTTTTTACAACTGATTATTGTACATAGCCTCAACTAAGCTTTACTCTGAAATAAGTGTGATATGAAACAATTGTTTTTTTCTCAGGACTTACATTTAACTCCTGTCCTTAAATAAAATAAAAGTCCAAACAATAATAATGAAAATGGTTCATCACTATGAATGAGAAAAAAACAAGACTGAAAGTAAACCTCAGTAAGTCCTTCTACACATTTACATGGCAAGAAATTTCAATTGAATTCATTTGCATAACCACTTCACAACTGTATTTTTAAAAAAACAACACTTGAGCCTTACATATGTTCAAGTAGTAATTAGTATTCAGAATGAAAGACCACAGAGAAAACCAAATCTAGTCTATCCCCTAAAGTTTCTTCTGCCAGTTGAATTATTTATTTTTCAAACTTTTACTTTGTTGTAATAGCCGTTTGAATTTATACTGTTCTGACATTTCCTAGACTCTCTAAGAATCAATTAATCCATCCAGCACCACTGCTAGTTGGATGCTAATCAGTTACCCACATTATTATTTGAAACTCCTCATTTTCTGAGACTGTGTGAAAAACTTAATCATAAGCAGTTACTTAACTGTGCCAAGGTGAATGACACAACAGAGGGAATCTCTGAATACCTGCCTATATTCACTGATTTATTCATTTTTCTTTTTACTCATCCACCCCATCCCAGCCAAAAAAGAGAAGTTATAACATCTGAACATCTATCCTACTATTTTCTATAACTGGGTTATCACAAAAGCTATGTAGAGAGTCCTTGCCTTCTGGAAAAAAAAAGGGGGGGCTCTCAAAAGAGAACAAGAATTCAAAACTCAACTGGGAAAAGAATGAAAAAGCTGAAAAAAATGGGCAGCAGAAATTATTCACAGCAACTTAATTGAAAATATTGGCATTTTAAGTATTGGGAAAGAAGATCCTCATTAAAAATTTAAGCAACAGTGCTTTAATCAAGTCTAGAAAATTCCCCCATTCCCATATAGAAAAGACTATGTACACTTTACTTTCAAAACTTCAAGCTGTTCACCTCAGCAAGAAAATAAGTTCACCCAATTTCTCAATAATTTAGAACAGAACTTCCGCGGGAAAAAAAGATGTCTGTAAATACAGTCCATCTCCAAACACAAAACAGAAAACCACATTCAACCAATAAATCTTTCCTTAAATAAGAAGAAATCAACATATAACCTTACTGTTTCCTTCCAGAGGATTTCAGAATATCAATGTTACAGTAACAGATCAGTGCTAGGTATGCATGCTAAACACATGCTCTAGTTAAATATCGGACTATGACTACTGTCTGAATACACACGTAATAAAGGTCAATTACAAAAATACGAAGCATTTTTAAAATTTTACTATATAGTTAAGACCTATAAGCACAAGTACAATTTTTTTACAGATTTTACCTCATCTAAATTACTGAAATAAGAGTAGGACAGGTAGAAGGGGAGGTACCAATGAACACTAATGCAGAAAATAAAGGTACCTAAAGAAACCAATATAGTTTCAAAAAAAAAGAAAAAAAAACCTGATTAGCTCAGATTTGAGCTAACATCTTTATATATATATCTTTATATATAAAAGATAGAAGGAAAGGCAATCTGATAAGAATAAATATTTTAAGAAAACTGTTAAAGACTGCAGCTAGGATAAAAAATTAAACCCTTTCTCCCAAATAACATGCTGAAAAAAATATAGGAGAGGGAGGCAGTCCCAAAATGGGAAGGAAGCTGAGTAAAACCAAGGCCTCTTTCAAATAATACATTCTATTGTTTGAAAATTTACTCACTCTAAGTCACAGTGAAACTTTGACATCATCTTAAAATTATCACAAATAAGACAGTATGCATACAATTCACATGATAGAAAAGCCATATTTGATGTTCTTCAAAAAGCTAACTATACATTATCCTTCATATTTAAATATAAAATATTAATTTCCTTGTATTCCCATACTTAATTCCATAACCACCTAAGTAAATGTTGACATATTTAGATTCTCAATAGGGGCTATACTTACCTCTGGAAGGAAGGAGGCAGGAGGTACAGGCTCAGTATTTTGATCCTTTAAAATATTAACAAACAATTTTGATTAAGTCTATTTAAATTCTGGTATATGTTTCCAAACAGTGTTTAACCTAAATTTTCTTCATGAAATTAATTCATTCCTTTTTTTTTTTTTTTTTTTTTGAGACAGAGTCTCACCTGTTGCCCAGGCTGGAGTGCAGTGGCACAATCTCAACTTGCTACAACCTCTGCTTCCCAGGTTCAAGTGATTCTCCTGCCTCAGCCTCCCAAGTAACTAGGACTACCAGCATAAGCCACCATGCCCGACAGATTTTTGTTTTTTTAGTAGAGACGGGGTTTTACCATGTTGGCCAGGCTGGTGTTGAGCTCCTGACCTCAGGTGATCTGCCCACCTCAGCCTCCTAAAGTGCTGGGATTATAGGCATGAACCACCGTGCCCTAATTCACTCCATTCTAGAATGCCAGTTCCATAGAATAAATGTATGCTGTAGAATGAAATTCCTCTGAATAGTTTACAATTCATCTTTTCTATTGCCATAGAAGAGACTATAAAAGAACTATTCAGTGCAAAATGAGTAAGAAACTTAAAACTCAGGTTTGAGCTTCTTACCTAAACTATGTGACCAATAATTATTTATTGGTCCATAAATTATTTAACGCAATCGAATTTACTCACCTGTAAACAGGGATAATATTGACACATATCTTAGGAGGTTGTAAGGGTTAAATGACATGGTTCATTTGAAATGTAATTACACTCCTGAAACTTGGTAAAGCATTCAATGCATACAAACGATTAATTTTAATGTCACTTATTACAGAAATCAACTAATAATATACACAATAGCTAATTTTTCTCCTAAAGGGAAACTCAAAGACTATTACGTAAAAATCAGGTACAAAAAGTATAATTTGGAAATCTAGCCTAGCCAATGCAATATGATGACACATTATAGAAAAAAACAAAAATAACATTTTTAGCAAATTAGAAAATTACATGCCTAAAAAATTCAATGATCAACACCAATGAAAAGGGAACATTTTAAAAAAATTTAAAAATTAAAAAACAGTCAATGAAAACAACTAAAAACTTAGAATTTAAAATCTATTAGCAAAGGAGCTTCTGAAAATTAACAGCATTTTTACTCTCCAGAAGGCAGGGAAGGGGGGGGGGGGGAGTGAGTCGGGGGGAGAGAGAGAGAGGGGGGGGGGGGGGGGGGGGGGGGGGGGATGGGGGAGGGCG